>NC_090325.1:94410331-94716419 GCF_035084215.1 Heptranchias perlo | reverse complement strand
ATTTGACAGCTTCAAATTAAAGGGATATTGCCAGCTGGAATCAATGGACCAGCGCCAACTTGCTCATCTACCCAGCTGGAAAGTAAGTAATATCGCCACAAAACAGTTACCCTTAAAAGTACCAGGTCTAAACTAAGTTTTAATAGTGTGCAGTAAGTCTTAATGACTGCCAAACAACTAAAAATTATCTTTTAAAAATGTGGAGTCCCATTAATCCTTATTTTAATAGTTTTTGGTCATTTAAAAAAATATTTTTAAATTAAACTTTTTTACTTTTCCCTTCTGTCTCTTTTATTTAATTTGATTATTTCTTACCCTCTTTCGCTGTCTATAACTGTTTTTACAATGATTTTAGCGTTGTACCTTTCACTTCCTGGATTTTACATTCCAGCTTTAAGAAACTGTTTGCAGCTGATCAAAAATGCTGCAATCTGATTGGTCAAAGAGAGTGATCCACTCTTCTCCCATGGGTCCTAGCTTTGCTGGAGCTAACACTGGCCTCTTTTCCACTTCCTATTAGAGGAAGTGCACCCATTAAAGACCGCGGTAAGTTAGTGGGTTAGTATAAATCTACGGAGCGGCGAGGGCTGTTGTTTCGCCGCTTGGAGCATTTTCCGGGCCATTAGTTACTTTACGGCTGGGCAGAAGAGCAAGTTGGTGCTGGTCTGTTGATTCTGTAGATTGCGGCTGGCAATATCCCTTTAATGCAAAGCTATCATATTACCAGTGTACCAGGAGGAGCAAGTTCTGGATTTCCACGTTTCACTGCATGTGCGAACGCCTGAACATGCTCTTCGATTTTGCCACTAACAATGGGGAATGCTGTTGCGCTCACCATTCTTTTTAAAGCAATTTCTGGGCCAATACCTCACACTCATATTAAATTGGACCTGCTATCTGCTTGCCCATTCTGCTAACTTGTCTCTGTCTCGTTGAAATCTTTTACAGTCCTCCTCAGTGTTTGCCAAACCTCCTACTTTTCTGTTCTCAGCAAATTTGGATTATGTGTTCCCTCTACTCAAGTACAAATCATTTATAAATGATGAGAACAAAAGTGGGCCGAGCACTGATCACTGGAATAGAACATTTCAAGCCTGTCTCAAATTTGATGAACACCTGTTTACCCTAATTCTTTGTTCCCTGTTTGCCAGCCAACTTTCTATCCGTGATGCTAAATCACCTTATCAAACATTTTTTTGAAAATACATACACACCACATCTATTGCATCCGCTTTAAACCTAGTAGATATTTGTAGTTAATCCACTAATTTGACCTGTCTGCTTATATTTTATAACAACTCACAATCCTGTAACAAAGTTAGAAAATCTTGATAGATTTGTTAATTGCTATCTACTGCACTTGTTTATGGAACTATTCAAACTTTGGTGCTGGTGAGGCATAGCACATAGAAACATTTACAACACAGAAGGAGGCCATTTGGCCCATTGTGTCTGTGCCAGTCGAAAAAGAGCTATCCAGCTTAATCCCATTTTTCAGCATTTGGTCCGTAGTCTTGTAGATTATGGCACTTCAAGTGCATATCCAAGTACTTTTTAAATGTGATGTGGGTTTCTGCCTCGACCACCCTTTCAGGTAGTGAGTTGCAGACCCCTACCACCCTCTGGGTTAAAAAAAAGTTTCTCCTCAGCTCCCCTCTAATCCTTCTACCAATTACTTTAAATCTATGCTCCCTAGGTATTGACCTTTGCTAAGGGAAATAGGTCCTTCCTGTCCTCTCGATCTAGGCCCCTCATAATTTTATACACCTCAATTAAATCTCCCCTCAGCCTCCTCTGTTCCAAAGAAAACAATCCCAGCCTATCCAATCTTTCCTCATAGCTAAAATTCTCCAGCCCTGACAACATCCTTGTAAATCTCCTCTGTACCCTCTCGAATGCAATCACATTACAATTTCCTGTAATGTGGTGACCAGAACTGTACGCAGTACTCAAGCTGTGGCCTAACTAGTGTTTTATACAGTTCTAGCATAACCTTCCTGCTCTTATATTCTATGCCTTGGCTAATAAAGGAAAGTATCCCATATCCCTTCTTAACCACCTTATCTACCTGTCCTGCTACCTTCAGGGCTCTGTGGACATGCACTCTGTTCCTCTACACCTCTCAGTGTCCTCCCATGAATTGTGTATTCCCTTGCCTGGTTTGACCTCCCCAAATGCATTACCTCACATTTCTTCGGATTGAGTTCCATTTGCCACTTTTCTGCCCACCTGACCAGTCCATTGATATCTTCCTGCAGTCTACAGCTTTCCTCCTCACTATCAACCACATGGCCAATTTTTGTATCATCTGCAAACTTCTTAATCATGCCCCCTACATTTAAGTCTAAATTATTAATATATACCAGAAAAAGCAAGGGACCTAGTACTAAGCCCTGCGGAACCCCACTGGAAACAACCTTCCAGTCACAAAAGCACCCTTTGCTTCCTGGCACTGAGCCAATTTTGGATCCAATTTGCCACTTCCCCTTGGATCCCATGGGCTTTTACTTTTCTGACCAGTCTGCCATTTGGGACCTTGTCAAAAGCCTTGCTAAAATCCATGTAGACTACATCAAAGGCACTACCCTCATCAACCCTCCTTGTTACCTCCTCTAAAAATTCAATCAAGTTAGTCAGACACGACCTTCCCTTAACAAATCCATGTTGACTGGCCTTGATTAATCTGTGCCTTTCTAAATGACTGTTTATTCAGTCCCTCAGAATTGATTCCAATAATTTGCCCACTACCGAGGTTAGACTAACTCGCCTGTAATTACTAGGACTATCCTTTTGTCCCTTTTTGAACAACGGTACAATGTTAGCAGTCGTCCAATCCTCCGGCACCATGCCAATAGCCAGGGCGGATTGGAAAATGATGGTCAGAGCCTCCGCTATTTCATCCCTTGCTTCTCTTAGCAGCCTGGGATACATTTTATCAGGGCCTGGCGATTTATCTACTTTCAAAGATGCTAAACCCCTTAATATTTCCTCACTCGCTATGCTTATTCCATCCAATATTTCACACTCCTCCTCAACTACAATTTCTGCATCGTCCCCCTCCTTTGTGAAGACAGATGCAAAATATTCATTAAGAACCATACCCACATCTGCTGCCTCCACACATAGTTGACCTTTTTGGCCTCTAATAGCCTTACTCTTTCCTTAGTAATCCTCTTGCTCTTTATGTATTTATAAAACATTTTTGGGTTTTTCTTAATTTTACTTGCCAGTATTTTCTCATTCCCTCTCTTTGCTTTCCTAATTTCCTTTTTAATTTCACCCCTGCACATTCTATACTCCTCTAGGCTTTCTGCAGATTGAGCTCTCGGTGTCTGACATTAGCTTCCCTTTTTGGCCTTATCTTACCCTGTATGCTCCTTGTCATCCAGGGGGCTCGAGATATGGCAGTCCCACCCTTTTTCTTTGTGGGATCATGTTTACTGTGAACCCCTTGAATCTCCCCCTTGAATGCCTCCCACTGCTCTGACACTGATTTACCTTAAAGTAGCTGTTTCCAGTCCAGTTTTGCTAAATCACTTCTCAGCTTAGTAAAATTGGCCTTTCCCCAATTAAGAACTTTTACTCCTGTTTTAATTTTGTCCTTTTCCATAACAATGCTAAATCTAACTGAATTATGATCACTACCACCAAAATGCTCTCCCACTGATACTTCTTCCACCTGCCCAGCTTCATTCCCTAAACTAAGTCCAGAACTGCACCTCATCTTGTTGGGCTTGCTATGTACTAGCTTAAAAAAAAGTTCTCCTGAATGCAATTTAAGAATTCTGCACCCTTTATACCTTTTACACTGATTGCATCTCAGTTAATATTAGGGTTGAAATTCCCTACTATTACAGCCCTATTGTTTTTGCACTTCTCAGAAATTTGCCTACATATTTGCTCTTCTATCTCCCTCTGTTTGGGGGTCTGTAGTACACTTCCAGCAATGTGATTGCCCCTTTTTTGTTCATTAGCTCAACCCATATGGCCTCATTGATGATCCTTCTAACATATCATCCCTCCTCACAGCTGTAATTGTTTCTTGAACCAATATTGCCACCCTCCCCTCCTTTTTTATCCGCCTCTCTATCTCATCTGAAAACCCTGTAACCAGGAATGTTGAGCTGCCATTCCTGCCCCTGTTTAAGCCATGTTTCAGTAATAGCCAGGATATCATATTTCCATGTGTCTATCTGTGCCCTCAGCTCATCTGCCTTATTCACTATACTCCTTGCATTGAGGTATATACTATTAAGCACTGCCAAACTTCTTTGTTGTCTATTTTCTAACCTTTGTTTCCTCTGCCTTCCAAACTCGCTTACTAATTTTCTGCCTTCCATTTCCAGCTCTACTTCTCTCCCTTCTGTATCTACGATCTGGTTCCCATCCCCGTGCCAAGCTAGTTTAAACCCTCCCCAACAGCACTAGCAAACCTCCCCTTGAGGATATTGGTCCCGGCCCTGTTGAGGTGCAACCCGTCTGGCTTGTACAGGTTCCACCTCCCCCAGAAACGGGCCCAATGCCCTAGGAATCTAAAGCCCTCCCTCCTGCACCATCTCTCCAGCCACACATTCATCTCTATCCTCCTATTTATTTCTATACTCACTAGTACGTGGCACCAGGAGTAATCCGGAGATTACTACCTCTTGAGGTCCTGCTTATTAATTTCTTTCCTAGCTCCTTAAAATCTTCCTGCAGGACCTCATCCCTCTTTCTACCTATATCATTGGTACCGATATGGACTACAACCTCTGGCTGTTCCCCACCCCCCCCAGAATGTTCTGCATCCGCTCAGTGACATCCTTGCCCCTGGCATCAGGGAGGCAACATATCATCCTGGACTCACATCTGCAGCTGCAGAAACACTTGTCTGTTCCCCTAACTATTGAATCCCCTATCACTATTGCTCTCCTGTCCTTTCTCCCCACCCCACCCCCCACTGTACAGCTGAGCGACCCATGGTGCTATAGACTTGGCTCTGGCTGCAGTCCCCAGAGGAATCCTCTCCCTCACTACCGGTTAGAGAGTGAGCTGCACTACCTGCCTGCTTCTCCTTGTCTGTCTGGTGGTCACCGTTCCCTCTCTGCCTGCACTCTCTTAAGCTGCAGGGTGACCGTCTACAGAAACGTGCTATCCATGTAGATCTCGGCCTTGCGGATGCCGAAACCCGGAGCTTGAGCTCTTCCAGCTGACGACACTTCCTGCACCTGTGGTTGTCCACTGGAACACTTTGCTGCTTTCAGTTCAAAAAAAAATGTTGAATACAAAATAATTTACACAAAAAGGGTTTCACTGAAATAATTACATAGAGATGCTAATTAAATATATCCTTTTTCTGTACCTTGTACCCTGAATTAAAGGTATGCATGTCATCCTCAGTTGCAAAGCAAGTCTCTTTCTGCTGAGGTAAGTTAAGTGTTATGATGTGATGTGACTGGATTTTACTGATGTCAATCCTTCAGTTCTTGTTTTGGAAACTGGATTGTAAGGAATGTTAACTTTTTCTTTACCACTGCAGCCCCCCCCCAAACTGGTTGTAATTACAATGGCCCAGTAATTGCTCGGAGCGGTGAACCAACGGTCCTCGCCACTCCGTAGATTTATACTGACCCACTAACTTACCGCGGCCTTTACTGGGTGCACTTCCTCTAATAGGAAGCAGAGAAGAGCCCAGTGTTAGCTCCAGGGAAGCTAGGACCCATGGGAGACACAATAAATTCACACTCTCCCCTCGGCCAATCAGGTTGCAGCATTTTTGAAAAGCTGCGAAGAGTTTCTGAAAACTGGAATGCAAAATGCAGGAAGCGAAAGGTGCAACACTCAAACCATATGTAAAAACAGTTATAGACAGCGAAAAAAAGAGTGGGTCAGAAATAATCAAAATTAAATAAGAGACAGAAGGAAAAAGTCAAAAAAAAAGTTTGTAATTTAAAAAAAAACATTTTTATGACTAAAAACTGTTGAAATAAGGAGTAATTAGACACCACATTTTTAAAATTAATTTTTAGTTGTTTGTCAGTCATTTAGACTTACCGTGCAGTTAAAACTTAGTTTAGACCTGGTATTTTTAAATATACCTGTTTTGTGGCGATATTGGTTACTTTCCAGCTGGGCAGATGAGCAAGTTGGCACTGGTCCCTTGTTTCCATTGATTGCAACTGGAGATATCCCTTTAATTTGAAGCTGTCACATTGCCGGCGAAGCAGGAGGAGCAAGTTCTGGATTTCCGCATTTCACCACGCATGTGCGAGCACCGGAACTTGCTCCTCGATTTCACCACTAACAATGGTGAGTGCTGTTGAGCTCACTATACTTTCTTAAGCAATTTCTGGGCCATTATTGATAATTTCACATCTGCATAAAATGGTGTGTTGGTAAGCTAGTGAAACTTTTATTTGGCTAAATCTGATGATTTTGGTGAGTGTGCTATGGTGCATCTTGCAATTGGGCAGACACATTTTATTACACCAAAACATGCTGCTCCTGTAATGAAACATTCTAAAGTGATGTGCACAACTCTAATTAGGGAAAAAGGTGAGGTTAGGAAAGGTGACTAAGGGTACAAAAAATATGCTTTGAGGCTTTTGAAGGTGCAGAAAGACCTAGTAAACAGGTTTTGGGAGATAATTCCTGAATTCAGCGCCATGATGTTGGTAGAGTGGAAGGAGGAGGGAATGAATAGTGGACTAGAGGAAGGAGTTGCATGCAGGGATAAAGGGCTGGAGCAAAGTAGAGGTAGGGTAGAGCCATGGAGGGATTTGAAGGCAATTACAACATTTTTAAAAAATCATTACATTGGGAACAGGAAGCCAGAAGAGATGGACATAGATGGGGGTGAGGGAATTTGTGCTGGTAAGGATGCAGGCTGCAGAGTTCTAGATGAGTTGAAGTTAGTGTAGAATGGAGCTAGGGAACCTGACAAGGAGAGCTTTGGAAAAAGAGCACAAAAGCGTGAGGGTTTCAGCGGCAGTGGGCATGAGGAAGGATGTTCGAGGTGTGAGGTGATGGCATTGAACCAGTTGTGGAATTTGAGGCTTAGCTTAAGTTGAAACAGGACATCGCATTTTTTTGAACCTTTTTTTAGTTCGGTCTGAGTGATCAGTTGGAAACGTCGATGAAGTGGCATTTGAGGTATGAAATTTTGGCTAGGATATGAGCAGGATTTTTTTTAAACAAAAAGGAAAATTCTTTTATCATCTCAACATCACAACATGGAAGCAGTGTTGGTGGAAAGGTAGATTTGGCTGTCGTTGTACATAGGGAAACTGATTCTGTGTTTCCACTGCCCTCCTTTGCATATTCCACTTGTTGCACTCGTGATTTTTTTTTGTTGTTAACTGCTGTAAATAAAGTTATACTAGGGGTCAATCCATTCTTACTATTTCTGGCTTTTATCAAAGTCTTGTGGCTTTGAGCATGAGATCCAGGCTGACACTTTGGTGAAGAACTGAGGGATTGCCTTCCTGTGGGAGATGCCGTCTTTTGGATGAGATGTTAAACTGAAGCCTCTTCCTGTGAAGAAGAGCAGGGGCTTTCTGGTCTCATGCCAATGTTTATTCCTCAACTAATGCCACCAAAGCACATTATAAGGTCATTTATCTCGTTGTTTGTAGGACCTTGCTGTGTGCAAACTGGCTGCCACATTTGCCTACAATGCTGACTATGCTTTAGAAGTACTTCATTGGTTCTTCGATTAGTGCCTTGGGATCTTTTACATCCACTTGAGCAGGCAGATGGGGTCTCATTTGAAAGATGGCACATCTGATAATGCAGCACTCCCTCTGTATGCACTGAAGTGTTGGTGTAGATTGCATGCTCAGCTCCTGGAGTGGAGCTTGAACCCACATCCTTCTGATGTAAGAGTGCTACCAATGAGCCAAGCAGAAGCTGAGGACAAAATGTAAAATAGTCTTTTTTAAAAAAAAACATTGTTTCAGGATGTTAGATCTTGTAGATTTTGTTCTGCATTTGCTTCACTGGCCTTGTTAAAATTGGTTTGTGCTTTGTATGGAATTGAAATGATATTAAGACCAACTGTGACATTTTGCTTTTTATCAAGACTTAGCAATATTATATTTTCTAATATAATTCACAGAAGGAGCATGACAGCTGGATTATAATGAGTCAAAGTATAGCTTGATGCTGTTTAGCCTAACAAGTTTTAATGATCTTTGCTTTTCTAGAATCCTAAGACATTAGCTGAAGTCAGGCAGCTAAACTGTGACGGGAACATTGAACAGCTGCAAGAATGTTTTGGGTCAAGGATGAAGTTTGGAACTGCGGGGATTCGGTCAACCATGGGACCAGGATTTTCTCGCATGAATGACCTTACAATTATTCAGACAACACAGGTAAGTTGATGAGTGAGTGTGATTCAGAAAATCTATTGAACTATACTTTCATGAATATAGTTCAGAGATGACTTTTAAGTTTTACTAGCAGTTACAATTTGTAGGGCAAGGTGGCCTACATCTGGGATATCCCTCTTCCCTCAAATGTGAAACAATTAAATTTTCAAAGTACACCATCTAGTATCCTGGCATGGAACAGAGCTTATTTCAGTGATGGGTAGACTACTACATATGAGGAGATTGGAGATTACCAGCCGACCTCAGTTCAGATAGCTTTCTAACTGAGCTGGATATGTGAATGATAAGAGAAAATACATTAGTTATAAACTGCACTGATGCATAAATATAAACTAATGTGAAATTATGCATACTTGCCCTGCACCATTTTATTAAACTTTCTTTTTGGAAATTAGTGATTATAATGCTTGATTTAATACCTCATCTGACTTTCAGACGAAATGTTAAAACTGAGATCTCTTTTGTCTGTTCAGGTGAACTGTCCGTTCAGGTGAATGTAAAAAATCCCCTGGCACTGTTCAGAGGAGTAGAGAGTTATCCCAATGTCCTGGCCAATATTAACCCTTAAACTGTTTTTGGTGGTATTGCTTAACTGGTCGCTTATATTCTCTGTCCGTTGGACCCTGCTGGGTGGTTATTAGTTAGCAGTGGCTGCACTCCAAAAAAAAAGTAAATTATTGGATGTGAAGTTCTTTAGAATGTTGTGAGGATGTAATAAGATTCTATATAAATGCATTTTCTTTTCCCATCTACTTCATCCCTACATGAATCGCTATTAAATCCCTAAATGAATCACTACTAAATGAGAGCTATACTCTCAATCATAGCTCCAGACATTCCTATTTCCCACAAAGCACTTTTATGGCTAAAGCAAGGTTGCCAATTTGTGGCAAATTCCAACATTATAGTGCTGTCAACTTGGCCATTTAGTAGCGTTCATGTAGGGGTGAAGTGGATGGCAAAAGAAAATGCATTTATATAGAATCTTATTACATCCTCACAACATTCTAATGAACTTCACATCCAATAATTTACTTTTTTTTTGAAGTGCAGCCACTGCCAACTAATACCATACAGCAGGGTCCAACGGACAGTAAATATAAGTGACCAGTTAAGCAACACCACCAAAAAAACAGTAAAGGTTGAATATTGGCCAGGACCAATGATTCCCCCTAATTTTTTTCGGCCATGTGCGGAATGAATTTGGGTTTGAGTCCCGAATTTATAATGGGTGTGTGCTACCGTAAAAAAAATCACAACTTTTGAATAGAAGATCTTTTTAGAAAACATTATTCAGGGTATATAACAAACAGAAACAAATGTACAAAATAATGGATAAATGTAACAAGGCAAGCCGTCAAGGATTTTTAATTAAACTGGTTATAGAAATCTCAGAAGTAAACACTGTCATCAGAGGAATGGGGACATCCTGATTGAGACCCAGAGTCTGTAGATGACAGGCCAGATGATGAAGAGGGTGGCTGTCTCTGGTTCGGATGTTTTTCTCTTCTGTCTCTCCCTGTCTTCCAGTGTTTATATATTTTGTCCAAGTTTACTTCTCTACCCCTTATTCTACGACTATGCCCCCTAGTTCCAGACTCTCAGCATCTACCCTGTCAAGCCCCCTCAATCATATATGTTTCAATGAGACCACCTCTCTTTCTTCTAAATTCCAGAGAGTATAGGCCCATTCCATTCAACCTCTCATCCCAGGAATTAATCTAGTGAACCTTCGCTGTACTGCCTCTGAGGCAAGTATATCCTTCCTTTAGATAAGGAGACCAAAACTGTACACTGTACTCCGGGTGAGGGTCTCGCCAAAGCCCTGTACAATTGTGGTAAGACTTCCTTACTCTTGTACTCCAACCCCCTTGCAATAAAGGCCAACATTCCATTTGCTTTCCTTATTACTTGCTTTACCTGCATGCTTAACATTTTGTGTTTCTTGTACGAGGACACCCAAGTTGCTCTGAACACCAACATTTAATAGTTTCTCACCATTTAAAAAATATTCTGTTTTTCTATTCTTCCTACCAAAGTGAATAACCTCACTTTTCCCCACATTTTGGTTTTATTAACTAATTAGTTTATCTAGTTTAAGATATTGATTTAAGCTCTTAGTTAAACCCCTGCCCTGACACTCACCTACCTGCTGATCTGTGACGTCACTCTTTCAATTTCTGCCTGTGTGAGTTGACGCCAACTGTGTAAAAACGGCGTGTACCCTCTCCTCTCTGCTCTCGGTCCTTCTGATGACCGCGCATTTTATCCTCTCGCTCCTCTCCGCTCTCGGGCCTTCTGCTGAATGCGCTTTTTATCCTCTCGCTCCTCTCCGCTCTCGGGCCTTCTGCTGAATGCGCTTTTTATCCTCTCGCTCCTCTCCGCTCTCGGGCCTTCTGCTGAATGCGCTTTTTATCCTAGCCATGCGCGGACGGAGCGCCGAAGTGCGCGGCACTCAATGGACTGTTGTGCAGTCGTGCACAGGTGCAGCTTACAGGGAACGGTGGCCAGGACACTGGGATAACACTCTGCTCCTCTGAATAGTGCCCAGGGATCTTTTACATTCACTTGAACAGACAGAAGAGACCTCAGTTTTAACATTTCGTCTGAAAGTCAGATGAGGTATTAAATCAAGCATTATAATCACTAATTTCCATTGTTGGGGTAGTATACAGGGAGCTTAATTCTACATCCAGCCTGTGCTATACATGATTTGAGAGAGTATTTGCTCTTGCTGGGTGCAAAAGCAGAAGTGTTCCATTTACCAGTACCTGCATCCTACATCTTGATGAGGACCAATTGTTTATTTAAATAGTCTAAATATTTTTCATTTTCTATCACCTTTTATCTGTATCTGTAATGTTCCTCAGAACTGTGCCTTCGTGATTTTGAGTGCCTCTCCGTTAATAGATCTGTGCAAGAATCACCTATCTCAGAAGCTCGTGTAGCTAAATACAATGTGAAACTAACTTACTCATTCTGAGAGGCTGGAATAACCCTGCCTCTCAGTAGCACTCTCTGACTCATTGTGAGGGTGGGGAGAAGGTATTGATATTTAACATAGAGCCACATTTGCAGCCAGCATGAGGACCTCATACATCAGGAGAGGTGGGTGACTCTGGGAGATGCATTGGGCAGCCCAGAAGAGGAGGTAGATACAGATGTAGAAGAGTGAAGGAGGAGTAAAAATGACAAAAGAGAAATCTGATTACAGCAACAATAAACTGTGGATAAAAAGAAGTAAGGGTAAATACATTATGAGATGGTAGCAATAAAGAGATGATCTCTTCACTTTAAGTCTCCTGTGGTAGACCCCAGGGGTGAAGTTACTAAATTTGTGCTGTGCAATGCCATACTGAAATATTGACTAAGTGCCTGAAGTTGAAGGGTATGGTATAATAAACTTCAACATTGATTGCAGTTTTTTAAGTTCTGAAATATAGCCAAGAATGTATAGTAATGCTATCACTATATTCTTCAAATTGGATTGAACATATTACATGTAGAATTGACGTTTAGCAGCCATACACTACAAGGCATCACATACAAAAAGAAAACAAAACTTAAATGCTGATTATAGGAGAATCAGAAAAAATTCGTCCCCGTCCCTAATCCCAAGAATTTAAATCTTCTCAAGGCCTGTTGAGATTTTTTTTAGAAAAAATAATTTATGAATAGTATTGCATATGATTTTTGGTTTTAATTTAAATATTTATTTGTTGCTTCTTCAGGGTCTGTGTAGGTGTCTGGAAAAATCGTTTTCAGATGTAAAAGCAAGAGGTGTAGTGATTGGATTTGACGCACGTGCTCACTCTCCCAGTGGAAGCAGCAGCCAAAGGTGGAGTTTGTTTTCAACTGACGGAGAGGAAACCGATAAGCAATCAGATTTTTAAGAACTTTTTAGCTCTTAGTGAAATTGTGACAATGTAGAAAACACACGGCATTGTGAATATATTTTGCACTGCTCGAACTACACACTAGCGAAGGATGTCTAATTTACTAACAAAGCAGTCTTTTTTTAATAAATGAGTAGATTTACAATCTAATTTTAAGCCATTATTTACAAAGTCTACTTTCGAAACTGAAGATTAGAATCATAGAAGTTTACAACATGGAAACAGGCCCTTCGGCCCAACATGTCCATGTCGCCCAGTTTATACCACTAAGCTAGTCCCAGTTGCCGGCACTTGGACCATATCCCTCTATACCCATCTTACCCATGTAACTGTCCAAATGCTTTTTAAAAGACAAAATTGTACCCGCCTCTACTACTGCCTCTGGCAGCTCGTTCCAGACACTCACCACCCTTTGAGTGAAAAAATTGCCCCTCTGGACCCTTTTGTATCTCTCCCCTCTCACCTTAAATCTATGCCCCCTCGTTATAGACTCCCCTACCTTTGGGAAAAGATTATGACTATCTACCTTATCTATGCCCCTCATTATTTTATAGACTTCTATAAGATCACCCCTTAACCTCCTACTCTCCAGGGAAAAAAGTCTCCGTCTGTCCAACCTCTCCCTATAAGTCAAACCATCAAGTCCCGGTAGCATCCTAGTAAATCTTTTCTGCACTCTTTCTAGTTTAATAATATCCTTTCTATAATAGGGTGACCAGAACTGTACACAGTATTCCAAGTCTTCTAATGTCTTGTACAACTTCAACAAGACATCCCAACTCCTATATTCAATGTTCTGACCAATGAAACCAAGCAAGCTGAATGCCTTCTTCACCACCCTATCCACCTGTGACTCCACTTTCAAGGAGCTATGAACCTGTACTCCTAGATCTCTTTGTTCTATAACTCTCCCCAACGCCCTACCATTAACGGAGTAGGTCCTGGCCTGATTCGATCTACCAAAATGCATCTCCTCACATTTATCTAAATTAAACTCCATCTGCCGTTCATCGGCCCACTGGCCCAATTTATCAAGATCCCGTTGCAATCCTAGATAACCTTCTTCACTGTCCACAATGCCACCAATCTTGGTGTCATCTGCAAACTTACTAACCATGCCTCCTAAATTCTCATCCAAATCATTAATATAAATAACAAATAACAGCGGACCCAGCACTGATCCCTGAGGCACACCGCTGGTCACAGGCCTCCAGTTTGAAAAACAACCCTCTACAACCACCCTCTGTCTTCTGTCGTCAATCCAATTTTGTATCCAATTGGCTACCTCACCTTGGATCCCGTGAGATCTAACCTTATGTAACAACCATGCGGTACCTTGTCAAAGGCTTTGCTAAAGTCCATGTAGACTACGTCTACTGCACAGCCCTCATCTATCTTCTTGGTTACCCCTTCAAAAAACTCAATCAAATTTGTGAGACATGATTTTCCTCTCACAAAACCATGCTGACTGTTCCTAATCAGTCCCTGCCTCTCCAAATGCCCGTAGATCCTGTCTCTCAGAATACCCTCTAACAACTTACCCACTACAGATGTCAGGCTAACTGGTCTGTAGTTCCCAGGCTTTTCCCTCTACAATGCAGATGTATTTGCTATCTACTATGTCTACTATGGTGACTTCATTTTTCTGTATATATTAGAGAATTTTTCATATGCAACTGTACAAGAAATAGCTTTTCAATTTCAAGAGACCCTCTGCTGCATGTAATGCTCTATAATAATTGTACCAGGTTGAAGTGAAAGATTAGCCCTTCACACTGAACAGGCTGAGCCTCCTCACAATTTATTTTTTTGTCTAAACTTTATATTTTTACTGCCTTTTTTATATTCATTTTCTATGTATCTTTTAAATTCTTCTCATATTGGTGTTTATTTGATGTTTCTGCTTTTCTCATTCAATTAACAGTTGAGAAAAGAGAGTTGTAAATTACATTTTACTCCCTGATCAGTTCAGTAAATTGTTGAACTAATCCAATTTTCTATGGCTTAGTAATGAGGTGGAATAAAATAGGATCTGGATGTAGTAAAGTTGTCAGTTTAACTTGCTCATGTCAATAAGTTGTGCTTTTTGATTCCTTTTAAATTGTTTGCTGGAAGAAACTTCCATGATGTGTAAAATTACCCTTTAGAGAGATTTTTGAAAGGATTTTGTGTGTTGGTACAAAGTGCTGAAAAGATCTGAGTTTATATGTAGACAATAACATTTGAAAGAAGGGTTTAAAAAGACTTCCAATTATAGATTAACATTAAGCATATGTTTTGTTCCTTTTTAAATTTTAGAGCTAATCTATTTCTGTGACTTACAGATTTGCCCGACTTGCTGCCACAGTCCTGATTAGCCAGGGAATTCCTGTACATCTCTTCTCTCAGATTACTCCAACCCCACTTGTGGTATGCATTAAGTATTAGATGCATGTGACTTTTGTTCAGTGTTTCTTCAATATCTTGTATATGTGATACGACTGACTTATTTCTGGACTTATGTAAATTTTGAAAGTATGAAACAGCAGCTTGAAAATGATTCTTCTACCTTTGTTTAAAATATAATCTTTTTTTTTCTTGGTAACCAACTTGATTTTTCCTAAGTTGTTCAACTTCACATACAAATAGAAAATTGCTATTATTCTGTCACTGAAAATGCTAAGGAGCACTGCCCTTTTAAGTGTTTTGTGCCATTGGCTTCAGATGCATTTCCCCATCTCATCTCATTATATAAGACCCTGAAGAAATCTGAATCCTCAGTTAGAATGAATTCTACATTGTTTTATTAGTGTAGTATGGTAATTCTCTGAATTTTCAGTTCTGTGGAAGTTTTACAAGTTTTTTGATTATTCTCAACACATTTGCCTTGAATTCTGCAGTCATTTCCTGGCACTAAAACTCGTGTTATCTATCTACCATCTATCAGCATTGCACAATTTCTTTATTACCTACCAAATGAATGCAAAAATTCAGTAGAGACCTTGAGCACCAGGTTGGTAAGCATTTGATCCAACGTTCATTTTTTTAAAAAAAAAGATATGCCAGTTGAGTATCATTCCATTCTGGCTCATGAGGCTGGGAAACAGGCTTTAGGAAACTGTCAGACTTGTTTCAGTCTCCAAGCTATTCATTTTGAGGGTTCTGCAGTCAATTGCCCACTGAGCCTCAAATGATTAAAATATGTAAAGCTTTGGCTGATACTTGGATAGTAATACATAGTATTGGTGGAGTAGCCAACACTGACACTGATAAGTTTGGCATCACAAAGTCGTGCCCTGCAATATGCATGCTAGCCCTTTACCTTAGTTTCTCAATTTTTAAAAAATGTACCCATTCAAGTAACTTTGGTACTGATTGCCTAGCAAGAAGATAGTCCCTGGCTGAGGGACTCATTCATCAACACTGTTCATCTTATGCATGGTCATTGTGATCTCCTGGATTGGTTTCAATTGCCTGAAGGAGTTGGAGAGGAGTTTTCCAGAGGTTTTTTTCCTTTATTGGCCCCGGGTTATGTCTGTTTGGAAACTCTTGTGTTAATCAATTTGCTAAGTTACTATTGCAAATTTTCCCATGGATACCCTTGATAGAGGCCAAAACTCCATCCCAAGGTATTCTGCTTCACAGATACACAAAAAGTCTCGTGCTTTCTACCAGATCTACAAAGTAAATTCATGGAGCTTCCTTTTAAAGGGAAGCATTTCTTCTTCGGATCCAGTAGACGATTCCAGAAAACTTTAAGCAGCAACAGTTCACATCAGGTTTTCACCTCTTAGTTATGATCATTCACAAGTTCCTGGATGAAGGAGACAGTCTTTGTCTTTCTTTATTAACTGAGGAAAATCTGATTCTTGGACCAAATGCAAAGCAGCAATGAATTTCTCTAGATTGTTCACTGACAAGGTCTACCAATGCAAATAGAGGATCGGATATGGTACAGCAACCCACCGGGCTTCTGTTTGGATAGCCTGGCCCTCTCAGGGACTTAGGCAATCATATTTTCCTCTTGGGGTTCGAAGCTTGGTTGCAAGAGAGTGACGTTGATGGTGGCGGGAGCTGAAAAAAATGGTATTTTTTTTCTGATTTTCATTTGGAGGAAATTTTTACTCACCCATGTCATTTATTAGGGTTCACATCATCCTTTTGGTGACATGCCTACCCTTTCTTGCTTATCTTATGGATTGGTAATCATAATGGCACCCTCCCACCCCCACCCCCACCCCAATCGCATCAAGAAACCCTCCCACCATTGACTGTCGGGGACCGCTCCCATGGGTCCTCGGCTATGGCCTCCTCCCAGCAAATTCCCGCTCCTGCCTGCCATCCAGGTACTGGATTTGGCCAGGTTCAGGTGGGACTCTGGGAACATTTACAGAAATGAGACCTGGCTGTTCAGAACGGGTGTGTCTGCACGTCCCTGGACTTCCCGGGTGTGCCGCCTGCTTTTAAAATCATGTCCAATGTGTCGTCATTTTACTGAAAAAGACGTTCTGAATTTCATTAGTCTTGATGACATGTATAAGTTCAATCCATTCTCTCTCAACTGAAACTTTGACAATTCTGAGGGACTTTCAGAAACATCACTTATGTGGTACAAACCTGACATCCTACAAATGGTAGGTTTTGAAATGAAGTAGAGAAGCAAAGGGACCTTGATGTGCAGTTATATGGGTCATTAAAAGTGGCAGAGCATTTAAAAAAAATTAAATACTTGGTTCTGTATCTAGAGACGTACAAAAGTCAGAGGATAATGTTATACTTGTAGAAAACTTTAGACCATTGCTGGAGTAGTGTGCACAGTTTTGGGCCTCCTATTATAAGAACAATTAATAAGCAATAGAAAAGATGCAGTGTAGAATCATGAGAATGTTAGCAAAGATGGTTACAGTTATGAAGGAAAATCTAGAAAAAATTATGACTTTTTCACAAGCTGACAAAGTTATGACCTGATGTAAGTCTTTAAGATTATGGGGGATTATGATTGGGTAAATAGTGATTGTTTACATTGGTTGTTGAGATGGTGCTGAAGGAGTTCAAATTTAAGATAAAAAGAATTTTAAGGAGAAATTAGAAAAAAAGTATTTACAGAGGGTGGTTATAATGTGAGATTCTTTTAAAAAGATGTACTTATAGTCACTGCTTCAACAGTTTGCATAAAAGAATTGAATAGTTACTTGAAAAAGCAATGTTAAAGGGAATAGAGAGTGAGGTGGAGAATAGGATTAGA
The DNA here is from genome assembly GCF_035084215.1 of Heptranchias perlo. NCBI lineage: Eukaryota > Metazoa > Chordata > Chondrichthyes > Hexanchiformes > Hexanchidae > Heptranchias > Heptranchias perlo. The sequence goes on along the minus strand of NC_090325.1, from coordinate 94,698,930 downwards.
CTTGAGAAAAAAACAGATTTGTTAGTGTGAATGGCGTGGTTCTACATTGTAACACTCAATGATTGTAGAGTCTGTGGGGCATTTTAATTTACTGTAGGACAAGACTAAGATTAACCTTCGTGAATATTGCATCCTCCTGTCTGAACTCGAGGAGCTCTGAAGTATTAGAATGCTGCAGTGGGAAGGGCTAAATCCTGTACACCTTCTGGCTATACCCAAAAATCCAGCCCCACTGGGAAAAATGATTCACAAAATTAAAAAGAAAAGTACACAATGGAACAGGACCCAACAAGTTGCATCCTGGACCCCTCCTTGCTGATTTCTCTCCCCCAGACCTGAGCAAAGGAAGCTCATGGGCTTATTCCTAACTGCAGCCCAACAGGTATGCCCTCACTGAATCAATAAGGGTTGAATCAGTATATAATATAGCCTAACCTTTTGAGGGGAGAGGAAGAAAATAAAAGAACATGTCATCTTTGCGATTAAGCCCAAAAAAATCCTCCAAATTCTAATAATTTTTGGCTTGCTGACAGGCTGAGATAGGAACAGCAAATTTGTTTTCTTCCTTTGTCCTCTTCCTATGCTCTGCCCCATCCTGCCATAGCTCAGGCACCACACAATAATGCACTTCAACCTGAAGAAATTCCATTATGACTGTTGGGGTAAAACAAGAAGATGCATCAATAATGTGAATAGATCAAAACAACTACCACTTACCAGGACGCAAGGGTCATTTTGTTGGCCAATTTAAATGTCTGCAATACCACAAATTTTGTGAATTATTCGGATCCAGGCCTTGCATACAACAATGAAAAACAGAAACTGAAAAAGCATGACTCAAATTCCTAAATGAACAGCAGGGTGATAGCAATTATCTATTTGCTTCTGCCATTGTACATACTGAAAAATGAAAAAAAGCATAGCGATGATGGAATCTTAACATTCCCACTATATTGGGAATGATTGTGATCATTAACCATTCATCAGACATACAGTACACCAGCCATTAGTGTTTTCCAATTGTAACAAGGATCTAAAAAATCAATAGAACAACTGACTAACCTCAGTGTATAGAGTGAAACAGTACTAGAATCCTGCAGGAATGTCAAGGCTTTATTTTCAATGAGCAATTCAGATGATGGCTACTTGTACTCCTCCATGATTTATGTCATGTGAATCCTGTTAATTGGATTACTGCCTTGTGACTACTACCAACTCTTCCCCCAATTTATTTTTCCATGCATTCTTTATATATGTTGCTAATATCGGAAGTTCAAAAGGCGTTTTGCCTGGTAAAATTGATCGTTTCTTGACAAACATCGTACTTACAATTTTTTTTAAAAAAAATGTCCTATTTAAGTTTAGCAGTCACATTTTTGTACCAAGCAGAGAGATTATTTGGAGTACTGTGTGCAATTCTGGTTGCCAAACTTCAAAATGCGCATGCATTGGGAGAGTACAGAGAAGAGCACTCTTCCAGCATCCTCCTCCAATGCCTCTCCTCCATTCTCCAGATGGGTAGGACTGCCCTCGCCAGATTCCATTCTTACCTGTCCAGTCAAAGCCTGAGAATTTCCTGCAGTGGCTTCTCTTCCCACACCGTTACCTCTGGAGTCCCCCATGGATCTATCCTTGGCCCCCTCCTATTTCTCATCTACATGATGCCCCTTGACGACAACATCCAAAAGCACGGTCAGATTCCACATGTACCTTTTTTTATTTGTTCATGGCATGTGGGTGTCGCTGGGGAGGCCGGCATTTATTGCCCATCCCTAATTGCCCTTGAGAAGGTGGTGGTGAGCCGCCGTCTTGAACCGCTGCAGTCTGTGTGGTGAAGGTTCTTCCAAAGTGCTGTTAGGAAGGGAGTTCCAGGATTTTGACCCAGCGACGATAAAGGAACGGCGATATATTTCCAAGTCTGGATGGTGTATGACTTGGAGAGGAACGTGGCATGCTGTGCAGGAATCTGGCAAGGGCAGTCCTACCCATCTGGAGAATGGAGGAGAGGCATTGGAGGAGGATGCTCTTCTCTGTAGTCTCCCAATGCATGCGCATTTTGAAGTTTGGCAGGTGGTGGTGTTCCCATGTACCTGCTGCTCTTGTCCTTCTAAGTGGTAGAAGGCGCAGGTCTGGGGAGGTGCTGTCGAAGAAGCCTTGGCGAGTTGCTGCAGTGCATCCTGTAGATGGTACACACTGCAGCCACTGTGCGCCGGTGGTGAAGGAAGTGAATGTTTAGGGTGGTGGATGGGGTGCCAATCAAGCGGGCTGCTTTGTCCTGGATGGTGTCGAGCTTCTTGAGTGTTGTTGGAGCTGCACTCATCCAGGCAAGTGGAGAGTATTCCATCACACTCCTGACTTGTGCCTTGTAGCTGGTGGAAAGGCTTTGGGGAGTCAGGAGTGAGTCACTCGCCGCAGAACACCCAGCCTCTAACTTGCTCTTGTCGCCACAGTATTTATATGGCTGGTCCAGTTAAGTTTCTTGTCAATGGTGACCCCCAGGATGTTGATGGTGGGGGATTCGGCGATGGTGATGCCGTTGAATGTCATGGGGAGGTGGTTAGATTCTCTCTTGGAGATTGTCATTGTCTGGCGCGAATGTTACTTGCCACTTATGAGCCCAAGCCTGGATGTTGTCCAGGTCTTGCTGCATGCGGGCTCGGACTGCTTCGTTATTTGAGGGGTTGCGAATGGAACTGAACACTGCAATAATCAACGAATATCCCCATTTCTGACCTTATGATGGAGGGAAGGTCATTGATGAAGCAGCTGAAGATGGTTGGGCCTAGGACACTGCCCTGAGGAACTCCTGCAGCAATGTCCTGGAGCTGAGATGATTGGCCTCCAACAACCACTACCATCTTCCTTTGTGCTAGGTATGACTCCAGCCACTGGAGAGTTTTCCCCCTGATTCCCATTGACTTCAATTTTACTAGGGCTCTTTGGTGCCACACTCGGTTAAATGCTGCCTTGATGTCAAGGGCAGTCACTCTAACCTCGCCTCTCTACCATGACGACACCCAGCTCTAACTCACCATTACCTCTCTCAGCCCCTCAACTGCCTCTGATTTGTCACGCAGCTCATCCAACATCCAATTAAATATTGGGAAGACCGAAGCCGTTGTTTTCGGTCCCTGCCACAAATTCCGTTCCCTAGCCATCGACCCCATCCCCCACCTGGCCACAGTCTGAGGCTGAACCAGACTGTTCCCAACCTCTGTATCCTATTTGACCCTGAGCTCAGCTTCAGACCTCATATCCTCTCAATCACCAAGACCGCCTACTTCCACCTCTGTAATATTGCCTGTCTCCATCCCTGTCCCAGCCCATCTGCTGCTGAAGCCTTTAACCATGTTTTTGTTACTTCCAGACTCGACTTTTCCAATGCTCTCCTGGCTGGCCTACCACCCTCCATAAACTTGAGCTCAACCAAAACTCTGCTGCCTGTACCCTAACTTGCACCTGTTCACCCATCACCCCTGTGCTCGCTGACCTAGATTGACTCCCAGTGTGGCAATGCCTTGAATTTAAAATTCTCATTGTTGTGTCCCAATTTCTCCATGGCCTCACCCCTCCTTATCTCTAACCTCGTCCAGTCCTACAACCCTCTGAGATCTCTGTGCTCCTCCAATCCTAGCCTCTTGTGCATCCCTGATTTCCATTGGTGGCTGTGCCTTCAGCTGCCTGGACCCTACACTCTGGAATTCCCTCCCTAAACCTCTGCACCTCACTACCTCTCTCCTCCTTTTAAGACGCTTCTTAAAACCTACCTCTTTGACTATGCTTTTGATCACCTATCCTAATATCTCTTTTTATGTGGCTCAGTGTCAAATTCTGCCTGAATGGTCCTGTGAAGAGCCTTTTTACTACATTAAATGCATGTAGTTGAGCAATAAGAATGATCCCAAATGCAAGGGGATGAGCTATGAGGAAAGATTAGAAAAGTTTAAACATGTTGGAGAGATGATTATTAAGATTTTATCAAGGTATATCAAATAGTAGTGGTTTTTCTGGCAATGAGTAGAGGGATATGCTGAATTGAAATGTGAGTGTACCAAGTAGCAGTGGGAAGTCTGTCATCCTCTGTGCTTCTCTCAAGGTGGGGTTGAAGCAGGGGGCACGCAGGACAGTGGTTGGCTTTTCTTCCTGTTGATAAAGCTATCCTGCAGTACAAATGGGATGTTTCTCTATCAAGAGGAAGAAACTAGGTCGTCTAGCATAAATGAAATGTAAATTACAAAATCATTGATTATTTAATTGGTAAATGTACTGCATGGTTTGTTAGTAAGAAGGAAGGAATTTTCATTCATATAGCGCTTTTCACAACCTCGGGACATCCCAAAGTGCTATACAGCCAATGAAGTATTTTTGAAGTGTAACCACTGTTGTAATGTAGGAAACACGGTAGCCAATTTACGCAAAGCAAAGTTATACAAATGGCGATGAAATAAATGACCAGATAATCTATTTTTGGTGTTTGTTGAGGGATAAATGTTGGCCAGGACACCAGAAGAACTCCCCTGCTATTCCTCGAATAGTGCCATGGGTTCTTTTACATCCATCAGAGAGGGCAGACTTGGTTTAACATCTCATCCCAAAGATGGCACCTGCAATAGTACAGCACTCCCTCAGTAATGCACTGAAGTGCCAACCTAGATTATATGTCCAAGTGTCTGGAGTGGGCTTGGACTCACAATCTTCTGACTGAGGTGAGAGTGCTACCACTGTGCCAAACTTTAAAACATTTAGAGCAAAATACAATTTTGTGAACTACTCCAGCTTCAGAAGATATCAAATTGATAACAGTGAATCTCTCTGTTGAAATGCAACCTTAAAGTTTACTTCAAGGTATCTGCCATTGGTAAAACTTCCTCACACTTATCAAAAAAATTAATATCAAAATTCATCCTCGGCCATTGGCATGCTGTGCTGACATCTGTAAATTGTATTTGAACTTATGGGGCTCGAATTTAGCAGGCCTGCGGGTTCCCAGCGGGTGGTCCTCCGGGAGCGTGGTCAACACGCTCGGCGAAATTAGTGGGTTGCCCGCGCGATCGTAGCAGGCAACACACTAATAGGAATCAATTACCTGCTCCTCCGGGGTCCACGCTGCTGGTCTGCGCGTCGGGCGGGCTGCGCATGCGCAGTACGATCTGTCAGCTGGAGGCTCTCTAGTTAAAGGGGCAGTCCTCCACTGACAGATACTGCAACCAATGGAACAAATTGCAGCATGGAGCAGCCCAGGGGGAAGGCTGCTCCCAGTTTAATGATGCCTCACCCCAGGTATCATCAGATGGGGTGAGGAGGAGGGGGAGGACACAGATCTTCCCCCCGGCGGGCGGGAGGAAGCGGCCTGCCTCTGCCACCAAGAAGGCCTGGCTCGAGGTGGCAGAGGGGGTCACCTGCGCCACCAACATATCGCCCACCTGCATACAGTGCAGGAGGCGCTGCAATGACCGCAGTAGGTCAGCCACAGTGAGAACACAAAGTCTTACCCCTACACTCCGTCTGCCACAACACTGCCCCCACCCCACATCTCCTTTGGCACCGCCAACACTACTCTGTCACATCACCCTTCATACCCACTCAAACCCCATCCTCATCTTACCTCCACCTACTCACCTCGCCAGTACTCATCCTGCCACTAACACGCAACCCAATCCTCATACAATCTCATTGCTCCATCCCATACTCACCCTCTCGTGCATCTCCCTCACGGCCAGCCTCACTCAACCTGCCACCACCTGTGCTGCAGCCACAGGGCATGCATCACATATGTGCAGTAGGCAGCGTAAGGCAAACGTGTCGGGAGCATGAAGGGGGTGCACAAGGGTGTCTGAGGGTTTGTCCTGGGTGTTACCTATATTGAATTTCAGAGCAACAAACAGCACACATTATATTGACACCACCACTGCCATGTCTCCGCGAATCCTGTCCGTTGTGTCCAATAATGCCCGCTCCTGGGTATCACTATGAGGACCCACCACTGATGCCACCCATCGTGTTACTGCAGAGTAGGTGCAGGTGTATTTGCAGGGCTCTTCCGCGCAGACGACTGAGAGACATCGGTGGTGTAGCCGGCTGCACCCTGGAAGGATGCGGAGGAGAAGTTGTGGAGGGCAGTGGTGACTTTGACAGCGACAGGTAAGCAGTTGGTGCTGGGGCCAGCCAGGAGCAGCTCGGCATGAAAGAGCCTGCAGATCTCCACGACTACATGTCGAGCGAATCTGCGCCTCCCTGTGCACTGCTGCTCGGAGAGGTCCGGGGAGCTGCGCCTCGGTCTGTGGACCCTGCGGCGAGGGTAGTGCCCTCTGCGATGCGTCTCTCCCTGCGGTAGCCCTCCCTCCTGCTGTGCAGGTGGGCGTGCAACAACACCGTGTTGGGGGGCTCCACGTCTCTGCGGCGGACGGCGTGGACTGCGAGGCTGCTGGGGCTGGTCATGCTGTTCGTCCTCCGAGGGTGTCCACGCACCACCCATCTGGCAGGTGTTGGTCTGAGGGGTTGTGCAGGGTAGGTGGGTGGTTCCTCGCACTAGGGCTGCGGTTTAGTGTCGGTCTGTCCTCTGGCTTGGCGGGGAGTGGTGGAGGGCAGGGGTTGCCCTATGTGACGCGGTGGCCTCCTGCGTGGGTGAGGGCTCTCCCCCGTGGAGTGCACCTTGGCACCTGCCACAAGCTGCTGGCTGCAACACGCCTGGTTGGAGAGAGACTGTTTCCCCCAGTGTGGGAAACTCACTGCCTTGAACCTAAAATCCCACACTTCCTCTTTTGACAGCTGCTTCAGCTCATTAACTGACCTCAACAAGCAAGGTAAGTACTCTCAAGTGGAACCCCGCTGGCTTTAATTGCCTGCGGGATTCCCACCAGCGGGGCTTGCGCGCGCAGTCCCGCACGTCAGCGCGGCACCCGGAAGTGGGCGGGATTTCGGCGCGATCCGGTCACGTGACCGGATATCGGGATTTTCGGGGCCCCCCCGCTGGAAACCCGCAGGTAACCCGACGCGAAAATCAAGCCCATGGTTGTGTATTGAGTTTGTGTTTATCACTATGATCTACGTGTGGACACCTGTATTGACACACTTAATTTTTGTTTTAAATTGCACTGCACTCTCAATATGCTATGATTCTTGAAAACCAAGCCAATTGATTTGTTCTTGATATCTGAATAATTATATTGAGTACAAGATTGTCCAAGTAATAGTTTATAATTAACAAGTACATATTTTTAATTCTGCCTCAAATATTAACTGTTTCTGACCAACTTCTTGTCTTTATAGCCATTTACTGTGTCCCAGCTGAAACTGTGTGCAGGAATCATGGTGACAGCATCTCACAACCCCAAGCAGGATAATGGTTATAAGGTAATCATGCAATTCTTTATGCAGTACTGTTGACTGTCATTTAACCCAAATTCACAGACAATGTCAGTTGACAAACCAGTTCAGCTTTCCTCCTTCCACTTTGAATATTTCATGATATCAAACGGTGAGTGTGTCCAATGATTAATGTACAATGGTTAATGTTTTACAATGGTATTGGAAGAGATTGCAAGAACAGTGAATTGCAGTAACAGATTGGCAAAGTTGAATGTGGCAACAGTCGATGAAAGAAAATTTGGTGATGCATTTTTCCTTCACCCTGCTCCTCAGGCTCTGCATACATTGGCGGCGAAATAAGCTGATCTCACATAGTATGAGGCCGGCTAAATAATGTTTTAGCACTACACTATTAGTGGACAGTGCATGATGAGCTGGCAACATTGTGCTCGGAGGCAGGATTTCAGTAGTCCTGGCGAATAAGAGCAGGGAGTTCTCTTGATGCCCTGGCCAGCATTGCTTTCTTAACCAACACCAGCAACAATAATGGTTTCACTGATCATTCATCTCTTTTGCTTTCTGTGGGATCTTGCTGGGTTCAAATTTGCTCCTGCATTTACATACGTAATGATGACTGCACTTAAAGAAACCAATTTAGATGTAAAGTGCTTTGGGACATCCTGAGGACATATGGTGCTATAAATGTAAATTCTTTTTTTCTTGTTAGAGAACATGAACTTAAACTAAAATTGCTCCTGGTTTCCTGAACTATATGCCTTCAAATCAAGTATTAACAGGGTAGAGCAAAATGCTCAAGTATGGAATTTACACAGTTTAACCTTCCAGTACTTATTATCAGCACCCAAAGGATGCTTGGTAGTTCACTCAGCCACTAGTATTTTCAAACTGATCTCCACAGCAATCTTAATTCCAAAGTTCTACATTTACAGAGTGCAAATGCTGTGCTTGTGCAGTCTTGAGTTTGAAATTGACATGCATCAATTGGTGTAGTTGAAAGGTGTCTACTCTTCTAACTACAGAAAGAGTGCTTGGTGTGGTAAGTTTTCACTTTCACTTGCAGAAAGGATTCAGCTATAGTTTAACTTTTCAACTTTGGTTTTACTTGAGAGCCATTGTGTAGAATAGTTCGTATTGCATAGTGAAAGATTGTTAGTCACGGATTACATATTTAATGCATATAATTCTTGATAAACTGATAAATTCTTCTTCAATATCTTGGTTAGAACTACAGACAATAGAATAACATCATAAGATCATTTTATTGCTGTTTAATTTCCTATGTGTAGACAAAGGATGTACAGTAACTGGCATTAAGAATTCTTTGTTAATTAGTCTATTTGTAAGTTAAGTTCCAATAATTAGTAAATGCCATTTTATTGAAATCCTGTATGAAATTTTTCCTGCAATTGGGACAATACTTATTTTTCTGAGTTGGGGCATTTAAGATGCATTTATTTTCCAACCTCAATACTAAAAGGATGCAGATGATTAATTTTTTTTCAAAATCCAGCTATTTTCCCAACTTTCCTGTTTCTCCTCTTCTTTCATTCTTCCCTTCTGTTTTTTTTAATAAATTGAACTAACCTGCGTAACCATAATCAATTTATCTTTTGTTCTCCTAAGCCACTTTAACATTGTGCAAGATCCGTGGCCTTGTGCAACACCTGGAAGACTACTGCTGGGACTCGCCTAGACCGGACCAGCAGGTCATCCAGGCTGCTGGTGTTAGCGAGTCCCAGTAGTTTTGCGTTCAGCTTGCAGTCAGCTATATGCAAACAATGTTTTGGAATGCGGCTGCACTAGTGTGGGTTCTGTTCAATATAAGAGCAGCTTAAGGTTGTTCTCAGTCCATATCTGCAAAAGCGTTACTGGTCTTGTTTTATCTTTTCTTATGTTTGTAGGATCATCAAGATCACCCTGACATTTAAGGCTATGCACTCAGCACCAAGCCTGCATCTATCTTTGTTTCTTGAATCAAGTTTGATTCATTGTGCTAGGTGGTATTCTATTCCAGAAGTTAGTGACTTTGAATAACTTGTATTTGTCCTGTTTGGTTTATTAGCTCAACTGACTCAGTGCAAAGAACATCTGTCACCATCACTTTACCTCCTTTTGTATTTATAAGGTTATAAAAGTTGACATGCTAAACATTTTTCAGAATAGTGACCATAAATGGAACAAATACACAGTAGGCTCTTTTTTAAAAAAAAAATTAGTATGTGCTGTCAACATGGAGCTTCACCTAATAGCCATGCAAAAACTCAACCATGATCATCGTCTGCTTGGGGATGTTGTAATGGCAATGATCATGATTTCCTGGTTTGTGTAGATAATGGGTAAGGTTTCCCACTGGTAATATCTGTTTGTAAAATTAGCTTGATTTTGTGGTTTCACCACACCATTGTAATGCAAAATTGTTATTATTAGCCGTGGAGTGTTACACATTTTGATTTATGTGCATACTAACAACCACGTTGTAGAGGAAATTCCATCTTCACTTAATAGGAAAAACTTGAAGCAGCCCTTCAAGATCGGGGCAACTGCATTGTAAGCCAACAGTTAACCCAATACATTAATAACTTATGTTAGATCAAGTCTTCAAAAATAATGGGAATGGTATTTTTTTCCCTGTATCTTCCTTTCTCAGAAGTCATTAAATCATATAAATCATCATGGGTGGTTTAACTTGAATTAAACAGTAAGGCATTTTGTTCCAAACTAAACAGATGTTTAGGTCCATCCTAACCTTTCACAGTAGTTCCAAGTACATCAGGCAAGGGGCTGACCATCCACAATTGAAACCAAAAGTATTTTCTATCATTATGTACGTGATCGATCTGAGTGGTCACTTCATCCTATTTTGCGCTAATTTAAAATTTATTTATTTTTAGAAGACATTATGCAGTTGAATTTTGTCTTGAATTGTTCAAACACTAACCTATGTCTGTAAATCATGTAACTACTGTGATATGTTTGGTAATTTTGTCAGGTTTACTGGGATAATGGAGCTCAGATTGTTGCACCTTATGACCAAGAAATCGCGCAGGCCGTTGATGAAAATTTGGAGCCATGGTCAGAGTCATGGAATGACAAGCTTGTTGACTGCAGCTCACTCATTAAAGATCCTTATGAAAAAATGAAAAGTAAATACCTTGAATGTCTACAGAAACATTGCTTTCACAGGTGAGTGTTCAGATTCACTAGTATTTGATTTCTGTAGCAAACTGGCTAACAACATAATTTTTTAAAAATTCATTTGCTCACACATTTGTCAGCCTTGTATCACCAGAGTCTGACTCCAGTTACTCAGTAGAACTCAGTTTTAGCTGGAACACCACCCTACTTTTATCTGGCTAACATGTAATTCAGCAAGGACATGGTATGGGATAAACAGGTTAACTTTCATGCAAATATATGACACTAAACACACAGAATTATATACTTCCTCCCTCATCCATCCATCCTCTTCCCGCATCCCACCAAAATCTTACTTTCCAATGGTAATTCACCATTTAGCGTTTAAATGTATAACGGTAATGAAGTAAATTGGTTTCAGTAGCTGTTTTTCAGTAAATTCAGCATTTGGATTAAGCAGTTGCATCCTAATGACTTCCTTTTTTAAAAGGAGAAAAAAGTCAAAATCGCTACAGTTTAAGTAACTAGGACTTCCATTTGAAGCTCGGTCCTAAATCCACACACAATGTTTAATGAATGCTTAGGGAATTAAACAACCAGTGTGGCCAAGTCATGTAGATGACTGCTTTCCCCATCCCCCTCCTCTTCCACCCCTCTCCCCACCCACCCCTCTCCCCACCACTCTCCCCTCCCCCCCCCCCCCCCCCCCCAAAGTGCGTGCGTGCGTGCTTAAACTTCACCAAGAGGAAAGGCTGGACGATTGCTCTAGCAGAAAGTTCATTCGTCTCTAATACACTCCCTTCTCCCCTTTTTAGAAAATAATTTGTCTCTACTCCACTTTCTCTCCTATCCTACCCTGCACCAAGTCCAGCTCCACCCATCACCCCGTCCTTGCTGACCTCCATTTGCTCACAGTCCCACAATGCCTCAAAATTAAAATTCTCATATTCATGTTTAAATCTTTTCATGGCCTTGCCCCTCCCTACCTCTGTAACCTTCAGCTCTACAACCTGTCCACCCCAGAAACACTCTGTTCCTCTGACTGGCTCTTTATGCAACCCCTTCCATTTGCCTCACCATTGGCACCTATATCTTCAACCATCTAGGCTCCACGTTCTGGAATTCCCTCCTAATCTCCTTCTTTGTCTCAGCTTCTGTGAAGTGCCTTGGGATGTTTTTTTAAGTTAAAAGGTGCTATATAAATGCAAATTGTTGTTCTCAATGTGTGAAAGGTTGGGATCTGGAATTTGCCATTTGGCAAATTGTGGCTATGAATCTTTCCACATTGCATTAGAGTTCCAATATCTGTGCCACTGATATCACTACAGATGACCACTCAAAACAGCACAGGTTTCACAGGCCTGCTAAGTCTCATGTATTTCCACTGACTTGTGAATAAATATTTGGTACATTTTATTGTTAGCTATTCATTTCAATTGTTTTTCTTTTGTGATCTGTTTTATTCAAAGTTCACTGCTTTCAATTGCTTGAGCTTGGCAATATTTTTTTCTGATCTGACTTCAATTTTCTTTTATATCTAGGGATATAAATAAAGAAACTAAACTTAAATTTGTACACACATCTGTACATGGAGTTGGACATGAATTCATACAAGCAGCTTTCGCATCTTTCGACTTCACCCCTCCTCTTGCAGTTCCAGAGCAGAAAGATCCTGATCCAGAGTTTCCAACAGTCAAATACCCAAATCCAGAAGAAGGCAAAGATGTGCTGGTATATAAGCCACATGTAGTCAAAGCTGCTTTAATATTGGTTTTAGTGGGATGTTGGTGCTGCTGGTTCCCGTTGCGCAGGTTTCCCATAGCCGAAAGCAACGCCAGCTTGCTAGATTTACTAATTCTCACTGCTGCGCAGCCCGAGTTTTAAAAAAAAAAATGCATCTTCCTGGCGGCCAGCAGTACCAAATTTAATAAGTTTACTTTGGAATTATTGCCAAATGCACGTGTTGGAAGCTGGTGGCACTAACACCCCACCGTACCCAGTGTAAAAATAGCTTTAATGAAATTTAGTATTGCGAATTTTTGTCCATTGTAAATTCAAACCAGTATCCAAAGGTGCAGCAGCCTCAAATGCACATTACGGAAAGCTTTGCCATAGGAACAGAAGTAGGCTGTTCAGCCGCTCAAGCCTGTACTGCCATTCACTGCGATCATGGCTGATCTATATTCTTTAATACCCGTGGCTAGCAAAAATCTACAGATCTCAGATTTAAAATTATTAATTGAGCTAGTATCTACTGCTTTTTGTGGGAGAGAGTTCCACACTTCTGCCACCCTTTACGTGAAGAAGTGTTTCCTAACTTCTTTCCTGAATGGCCTGGCTCTGATTTTAAAGTTATGTCCACTTGTCCTAGACACCCCACCTGAGCGAAAAGTTTCTCTCTATTTACCCTATCAATTCCTTTCAAAATCCTAAAAACCTCAATCAAATCACCCCTTAACTTTCTATATTCCAAGGAATACAAGCCTAGTTTATGTAATCTCTCTTCATAATCTAACTCTTGGAGTTCTGGTAACATTCTGATGAATCTGCGCTGCACTCCTTCCAAGGCCAATATATTTTTTTCTGAGGTGCGGTGCCCAGAACTGTACACAGTGCTCCAGTAGCTGTAGCAAAACTTCCATCCCTTTATATTCTAACCCTCTAGATATAAAGGCTAACATTCCATTAGCCTTTTTGATTATTTTTTGTACCTGTCCACTACATTTTAGTGATCTGTGTACATGGACCCCTAAATCCCTTTGGACCTCCACGGTTCCTAGCTTTTCACCATTTAAAAAAATACTCTCATCTATCCTTTTTTGGTCCAAAACGGATGACCTCACACTTACCTGCGTTGAAATCCATCTGCCACAGTTTTGCCAGAGGTCTGTAACAATACCCTGATTTTCCAATGTTACTGTTACTTGAACAATAAGCTTCAATGCTCATTTCCTGAAAAGGTGAGTCAATAAAACATTCATTTGATGACATCCTCCTGTGATATTGAATATTGAGCTCTTATTTTTGAAAGATTTCCACTTTCCAGGGTGAATCAGCACCAAAAATGTAGCACACTAAATAGTCCTTCCAACACCATCCCTTTGACTTTCATAGGCATGTGATATATAAATTCTGATGTTTTGAAATATAAGGCTTGAGTGTTTTTGGTGAAACAAGTGGAGCTCAAGCAGCAAAAACATTAAGAGCCCAGAATCTAAATTACTATATTAAACTTGCCGCTGGTACTTTTTTAAAATAATGTTCATAAGCTTTATTGCAGAATAGATTAGTTTACTGTAATAGTAAAAGGGTATATTTTGTTTGTAGGCAGCACTTTTATCAAATTATCTAGTTTTTAATTTAAAATCAAGTGGTTTTGAATTCCTTTGATCTTATGACTTCAAACTTGGGTGTCCTGCAGCCTGTTCCTGTTTTCTCACATGGAACACAGATAAACTTGCTATCAAATCTATTATCCACATTATTTGGAGGAAGCAGGCCAACTGAGTTGTGCGCTAAACTTTTTTACTTGCATTTGCCATACACATTTAAGTAAAACACATCATTGTTTCCAGACTTTATCTTTTGCCCTGGCTGACAAGGAGGGAGCCACAGTCATTTTAGCAAATGACCCAGATGCTGATCGACTTGCTGTAGCTGAGAAACAAGAGAGGTATGTAGTAAATACATAAATTCTTCATTGAATTATGCAAGCATTTTGTAAGATGCTATAGCACTTACCTAGGCACACTAGTTCCCTAATGACTGCATTCTAGGAGTTTCAGATATTCTGCAGGCTGTGCAAGTGACGGTGTTGAAAATTTTGTATGACGTGCGTCCACTTCTGATGGTTTCTGGCATGCAACACATGGTGTAGACAACTGCAAATTAGTGATTATTTGTGTTACCACAGATTGAAAGTGCGAGAACTAAAGAGTAGAAAGCATGCTTCTTGTCCAGATTGGTATTTTCGTTGGGAGACAAAGATGGCATTCCAAATTATTATAGCCATATAATGCAACAAAATATTTTTATATATTTAAAAAAAAGTATGTGCAAATGTTTGTTCAAAATCTAACCTGAGCCTTTGTTTCATGACCTTGCCGTGCTCGATCCTGGCATCTGAGTTTGCTCCTTGTGTTTCAAAACTACATCTCCAACTGAGCCTGCTTTTTAAAAAAAAAAATGAATTCCTCACTGCTTTTTTGACACTTTAAATGATTGATGCCTTTTTGCATATTGTCACTGCAGTGTTTTGTAAAATAAAAATGTTCACACCACTCTATTCCCTACCAATAGGATGGTGAAATGCTCTCTGCTCTCTGTCAGTTTGTAATCTTCGACGAGTAACCACTCTTACTTTTTTAATCCGTCTCTTTCCCTGTGAGATGTCCATAGTAGCTTTGCTTTCATGCCGCAGCTGAACTCAGAATCTCCACTGTGGAATCCTAGGTGGACTTGAGGTTATACCACGATATGGTGCAACATATTGGGGCAGAAATTTCTCGGAGCGGTGAACCGACAGTGCTCGCTGCTCAATAGATTTATACTAACCCACTAACTTACTGCGGTCTTTACTCCGGGCACTTCCTCGAATAGGAAGCGGAGAAGAGCCCAGAGGAGAAGCGAGAGGATCGATCTCTCCCCTCGACCAATCAGATTGCAGCATTTTTAACAAGCTGCGAAACTCTCTGCGGGCTTTCAATGTGAAAACCAGGAAGTGAAAGGTACAACACTGCAAAAATAGTTATAGACAGCGAGGGTTAAAAAAGGTAAGAAATAATTTAAATGAGATAGAAGGGAAAAGTTTTTTTAAAAATGTAATTTTTAAAACTTTTTAACAACCATAAACTATTAAAATAAGGAGTAATGAGACTCCACATTTTTTAAAGTTAATTTTTAGTTGTTTGGCAGTCATTAAGCCTTAAAACTTAGTTTAGACTTGGTATTTTTAAGCATACTTGGTTTGTGGCAATATTTGTTACTTTCCAGCTGGACAGACAAGCAAGTTTAGTGCTTTTTCAATGATTTCACTGATTGCAGTGGGCAATATACCTTTAATTCAAAGCTGTCATACATATTGCCAGCGAACCAGTAGGTGCAAGTTCTGGGTTTCCATGTTGCCATGTGCGAGCACCGGAACTTGCTCCTCCATTTCGCGGTGAGCACTGTTGAGCTCACTTACTTTGCAAACAATTTCTGCCCCATTCTGTTTTTAAAAATAATTTGCAGTGTTTATTTTTTTTTAAAAACCAACATGGGCCTGCATTATATGGCTGTAATTTAATCGGGTGGTGATGTTTTGAAATTTCACATTTCACACCTATGGTCAACTCCCCATCTGAAATTCTAGTGATGGCTAAATCAGGTCAAAACAGGGCAGTGGGCAGACAAATGGTGTGTTCCTGTGCTGGGAAGATTAAATCAGTAGCTCTGTTGAAAGATTAAATGTAATGTTGCCAGCTCACCTTTAGTAAGATTGCAAATTCTCTTGTAAATTTTCAGCTCCTTGGCTTGGAAATCACATTGTATTTGTGAGCAGTGACAGTTTTAGTATACATCTATAAAACAGAGTACAGATTGTTTTGACATATGAAAACCGTAGTCCCTTTGTGATGTGTGTTGAAGTAATGGCTCAGACTGCATGGCAGACCCATCTGACATTCTAAAGCAGCTTATCAAGAGTTTCAACACTTAAAACTGGACATCTGTTAAGTTTTTTTTTCTGTCTACATTTTACCAGTTTACAAACAATGAATAGTGGTGACAATTGTCTATTGGCATTTTAATCCCAAATCAGCCCTTTGTTCCACTTGTCAGACCTTGCTGCTCAGTTATAAAGTCATCCTTGTGCAACAGTGTCCCCTATTCTTACTTTAATCTCTCTCCACATACACTTTTTAACCAAATCGACAGAACAAAGAAAATCAGGAACTGTCAAGAAAAGGATTGAGTTTTGATGCTTAGAGGGGGGGAACTGCTTCTCCCTAGGTTGATGAACTGGGATGAGCCAATTGCCTTATTCTTATGAGGAAGTTCATTGCCTGACTCATCAATCAGACTGTGCTTAAAAGGGGTAAACACCACTTTGCTCTTGCTTTCTTTAAGTCCATGTGCAGGCATCTAAGACATGTCCAAACTGTTCTCGTTCATGGGTCAGAATTCCTAGGCAGTCAATAGAAGAGTTTTATTCAGCCCATTTGCAATATTCAGGATTAATTTATTGGGTGGATTTCTATCAAAAAGGTTAAAGTTGGAGAGTGGACTCTGCCCTATGCTGACCGGCGCCAAGAATCCTGGAGGAGTCAGCCTCACCGTGATTACATTTCTTTGCCAAAGCCCCTCCAACGAGGAGCTGGATTAAGCAGTTGGTGGAAGAGTAAGCCTAGTACATTATTGAACTTGAATGTCTTGAACATCAAGGATGCTGACATGTCACCAATTATCACACATGGGTCTTTCCATCATGTTGAATGTGCATGTCCCTCATAGAGCTGGTGAAGAATTTATCAGACTTGGAATAAAATTTGATGAAAGGCATTAGCTGGAGGCCAGGCATAAGAACGTGTGCCCATGTATCCAGGATTTGGTACTTAACATGTTTAGGTCACAGAGGTAAATGACTGCTGCTGAAGCTGTGCAATTCCAGCTCAGGGAAGCACCATTGGTTTTTGTTGTCACTGCTGTGGCCAGGAGGATGGTGGCAGTACATTCACATATTTTATTAAGTTGTGCTGCTCATCACCATGTCACTCATGAGTTCCTGGTATCTGTGCCTAGTGAGGGCTCAAACACATACTTGTCAGTGGCTTAGCAGCCAACTAGTGACTATCCCCTTGTAGGGAGGGGGGGAAGAGAAGAGGCAATAAGATCTCTGCAGGTAGCATTGGCTCCAAGATAACATACCAACCAATAGAAGTTTGGAGCAAAGTCAACCCTCCAAAGAAGAATCAGTAATACAATATCTGAGCCAGGCAGGTCCATACTAATCCAGGACACCAATAAAAGGCAGCCTCCACACCAATGAAATATGGAGGGGTAGATCTGTCACTGGGGCTGGATTCTCTAAGGTAATGCTGCGATCTAATGCCTTAATAGGTAAAGTGGCCTTGGCTGGAAAGTCAGCCGGAAGCTTTCTGGGCTCTGCAGCTAAGCATCATGACTTTCGCTAGCAAAACTCCAGCAATACCCTGTCCAAATTCTAAGCTTTACTGCTTGCCAACCACTGCTTAAGCTCTCTAGATTTGATTAAGTAGGGTGTATCTCCATAACAAGAGCTTGCATTCCATTTAAAGGCAAACAGAAATTCTATCTGTGTGAATTTCTCAGTGGCTTGGTTTGAAGGCACTGAATGATAACTGATGTGTGTGTGTGTGTGTGTGTCAGACACTGAGATGAGCTTTTAACTCTGACTAAACTCACTGAATCATTTTTGTTCAGGATGAATTTGGCACAGTGCTGTAAGTACTAGCTTTGATACCAATGGTTTTCTAGTTTTCCACTTGTCTAGCATGAATTTCTTGGTCACTCTGACTGTTGTTTCCATTAACTTAAATGGAGGGATACAGTAATTTGTCCAGACATCATGATTGAGTGGGATATGGAAATTGACAGTATCTGATCTTAAGTATTCACATTTCAAAACAAGTCTTCCATACTCCCCTTAATGTAAACAGAATGTTTTAATGCCAGCTTAGCTAAAGCTTATGTTTTTAGTAGCTTGATGATTTAACTTTAAACTAATATATTTGGTGTTGAAGAACCCAGGCCTTAAAATTGTAGAAGAAGGAATTTCCTACAAACACATTGAAGTGTTTCTACACTAATATCCCATGGGGTAATGTCGAAACCACAGATTCTTATATTAACCTCAGGCTTTTACTATGACCATTATACATCTCTATAAAACGGTGAAAGCTACTACATTGGAGAGTTCAGAAGTACATGCTTGTAACTACAACTATAGTTTAACTATACAAAATTGATTTCAAGTACTTTAAATGAAAAGAATAGTCCTTAAATTGAATAAGATTTTTTATTCCATGAGAAATGAGTAACTAACTTGTCTGTGATTGTAGCATGCTTTTCCTCATTAGTGGGTTAATTGCATTTGAGTTTCTCCCGTTGTGTGTTCCCTGTGGGTTTTACCCAAAATGTGAACAAAACAGTTAGTTGCATTTGTTCTTGTGTGGGATTGGCTGTGCACATACGCCTGTGCAATATGCCGCCGTGGATCCTTTTATAAAGTTGTGTAGCATTTCCATGTTGTTTGATTATGCTTCATTCATTCTTTAATATGACTGTATTTGCCCTGAAGGATATCCAAAGAGTAAATCTTCATAAAAACAAGATCTCATTTTTTTTTTAACTGCTTAAAATTAAGACATAGAATTAGCATTATTATAAATTAGGACTGGGTTGTTTTTGGCAATAGTGTCAAAATCTGATATTCATAGAGCATGTTAGCAATACTGTTGCATTTATTGGAATACTACTCAAGGATGGGATTTAGATGTTTAAGATAATACCATAATTAATTTCATTTATGCTTTCGGTATTAAATAAAATGTTCAGTTCTCAAAACTGTCTCTCTTTTTGCTCTCAGTGGAGAATGGAAAGTATTTTCAGGGAACGAATTAGGTGCCTTGTTGGGTTGGTGGATTTTTACTTGCTGGAAGAGGCAAAATCCAGAATCCAGTTGTCTGAAAAATGTATATATGCTGTCCAGCACAGTCTCTTCAAAAATCCTCCGGGCAATTGCACTAAAGGAAGGATTCCACTTTGAGGTATTATACTTATTGTTTTGTCTTAACAATTAAATATTTATCCAAATAAAGTTGTGCACAGCCTGAAACTCTCCACATGAACATGAATCGTCACTTCTGGTAATCCAGTTACGTAAATTTTGATTTAATTAAATGTTCCTGCTCTGTTTTAAAAATGCAAAAACTGTTAAACAATAAGGCCATTGGCCCTTCAAGCCACTTCGTCCACAGACCATGTACAATCTAACCTCTCCTGGACTGTACTCAAAGGAAAAGTTCTGCATTAATATTCTTTTTGGAAACAGCTTCACATTGATTGTAAACTTTCAGTGAAAGTTTTATAATTTACATCCAACTCTTTTTAATCTATTCTGCTTAATGTGTCCAGAGTGTGTTGAATGCAGTTTACCTTCATTGTGTTTGTCACCTGGCTATATAATTTGGTATTAGCAAATTTTAGAATATTATGTATTCTCCTTTTGAATAGTGAAAACTTCAGGGGTCCCAGAACTCCACTGGTTACCACCCAAACCATAACCAGAGCTTTTCCTGTTAATTATTTCATATCAATTAAATAGCTATTTTGTTGTCATTCCATTAGATTCAACCTTCTTTAAAAGTTTTGCATGTGGAAATTTGTGAACTGCCTTTTGAAGATTCAAGTTAATATGTACTGCACATATTAGGGCCTCACTGATGTCCACTAGTTCAATAATCTTAAAGTTGCAGCCCAACCTATTGCTTCTAAATCCATGTTGAGTATTCTGTACAGCCTGTGCTTCTTAGATGAGTCACCACTTCTATTAGGCTTGCAGCACTTTTTCCCACTAGTCCAACTGGTTTATATTTTCCAGGTCATGTCTTGCTTTATTTTTGAATATCAGGAAAATACTTGCTATTGTCTGTGCATTATTTCCCCCCATCCTAATTCAGGGTGCTGTGGACAATTCTAAAGCCTCTACTATTGTTATTAGAAACTGACAACTCAACACAAAGTGAGGCTCAAACATTGAATCTTCCGGGTTTGAATAGCTGAGCTACTCTGGATAAAAGCATAAAATATCAGTGAAGGCCTCAAAGTATTAATTACGTCTACATTACTCTACCAGTATTATTGGGTTTATTTGGTAGAGTATAATGTTTTGATAGTATAATGTTTTCATTCACTGTTGCTACTAGCTATTTAAAGTGTTACAAAGTGGCAGTACTTCGTACCAAAATGTGTCACAATATTGCAGAAGCAATACATTATGGTAATGAGGCAAAAATTTAAGGTCATTGAAAAAATTACACGGTGGATTTTCTGCTACAAACAAAAATTCAGATTTAAAAGGAAATTAGATAGTTGCTTGAGAGCGAGGAATAGAAGAGAAGGAGAGAAGCTAGATGATGGATGGGGAAAGGAGAAACAGGAGGTTGGTGTACAATCAGTTAAGTGCTCTTCAGTGAAGTGGGAGAGGAAACTGAGTTCAGGGCCCCAATTTTAGAATGAAGTATCAGATGTGTTGGTGGCAGGGGGGCTTCCCGAAAATCGGGGAAATCCCGAGCGGGTTTGGAACCCGGCTCCAACCCGCAGACTTCCGGGTTCCCCACTGACACGTCAGGGTGCACGCACGCCTCACGAATGCATAAGTCCCACTTGCAATTAAAGCCGGCAGGATGATAGTTAAGAGAGTTATTTAGATACTTGAAGTACTTAATTTTATGCACATTGAGGCAGGGGTCCGATTTTCAAACATACTGTGGGTAACACTCCATTTTATACCGGACGTGTTTCAGCCAGCAGCCAGTTGGACATTCAGATGGGGATAAAAGGTGAATTATTGCAGCACGACACTCAGGTGTCTCAGGCAAACAGTTGGCTGGGAGATCTTTGTGCTTTCAATGAAAATTCTTAGTTTCCACTCAGAATTGTTCTGTTTTCACATATTTACCAACTTTTCGGACCCCCTCAAACTGACACCATCAGGGGCGCCATGGCTTCATTCGCCACTACATCCGAGGACATCACCAGCCTCGCCAGGCACGGCGTGCACTTCCGCCACTTGCAGCTCCACAACATAGTGCTGCGCTACAGGCACCTGCTCAGGAGCACAGAGAGCGCGACGTAGCAAGGGGCACTACACTCGCCACAGGATCTACAGACCAAGGCTCAGCTTCCTGGACCTCTCTGAGGAGCAGTGCATATGGAGGCTCAGAGTGAGTCGTCAGGAGGTCGCAGACATCTGCAGCCTCCTTCATGCCAAGCTGTTCCCGGCTGGGCCGAGCGGCATCTCATTACCCATCGCAATTAAAGTCACCACTGCCTTCAAGTTCTTCACCTCCAGATCATTTCAGGGTGCCACTGGTGATATCGCCGGGGTCTGTCAATCGTGTGCACACAAGTGCATAAGGCAGGTCACCGACGGCTTGTTTTGCAGATCCTCGCAGTACGTCAACTTCCCCATGGACGACCTCAGCCAGACAGAGAGGGCAGTGGGATTCCACTCTGTGGCTGGCTTCCCACAGGTGCAGGGTGCAATCGATTGCAACCATATAGCAATACGAGCACCTTCACACGAGCCAGGACTGTTCATCAACAGAAAGGGGTTTCACTCCATCAATGCTCATCATGTTTATGACCACCACAAAAGATTCCTTCACTAGTGTGCCAGATTCCCTGGCAGCTGCCACGATTCCTTCATTCTGAGGGAATTCAACATCCTGGGGTTCTTCCACGCACCGAACACGCTTAAGGGCTGGCTCCTCGGGGACAAGGGATACCCCCTGCACACGTGGCTGATGACACCCCTGAGGAACCAAATCACCGAGCAACAGCGTCGATAAAACAACAGCCACGTTGCCACCAGTTCGACAATTGAGCATGTTACAGGGGCTGCTCAAGATGCGATTTAGGTGCCTTGATCGTTCTGGGTGAGCGCTTCAATATGCACCAGACAGAGTGGGACTCATTATAGTAGTATTTTGTGTCCTGCACAACATGGCACAATAGATAGGGGTGCTGCTTGAGGAAGCCCCATCCACATCTGCCATCCACAATGAGGAAGAGGAGGAACCCATGGGCAGAGCAGCGGCTCACCTGGCTGCTCGCGAGGCCAGGGAGTCACTGATATGTCAACGGTTCTCCTAACATAAAGTATGAAGAGTCCAGTCCTCAGACCACCTGGAAAGAGCAGCGCCAACACCAGCACCCACTCCCTGCACAAAATAACCCTGCAACTACACATACACCCACTGTAAAGTGACCCATTGGGTGGCATCATGTGTCACCGTTCATGGTGAAGGTCATGAAAGGGCCCTATCAAGAATGGGCAGGATGTAGCAATAGTGGTGAGAATGATATCATTTAATGTGACTTTAACCAAAACCAAATGTAAATGAAAAACATGACCATCTGTCAGACACCCTTGTGCATGCCCTTACTGCTCACAAATCCTTAGGCTTCCTCTTCCTACCGCTTCTACGTGGTGCATCCCTTGTGGTTGCAGCAGAGGTAGTGGTAGGTTGCTCACGTTCATGCCCTGACTGCTTAGATGCGTTCAGCCTATGCCTTCTGGGTTTTGGAGCTTGTGAGGGCCCCTCCAAAGACTGTTCCACCTGCACCTGTGCAGGGGCAGACTCGGCCACCTGGAGAGGAGACAGCATTATGGTACTGGTTGAGAGGGGAGCAACAGTTGAGAGGTGGGAGCACTTTGAGTGGCGTCCCCATTTCCATGTCTCCTTTCTCCATCATCCCTCTCCTGGACCAGGCCCGCATCACTCCAACCATCCTGCTCGACAACAGTTTGGAGGACATGTATGAGGCCTTGGAAGCCCAGTTGTAAAGTATCTACCTGCCTGTTTAAGGCGGCAGAATGTTGTTCACCGAGTCCATACGACCGTTGTTAGGGCCTGAATGGACTCATTTGTGAGTCGTCCTTTAATCTCAACGGAGGCTAGCCTTCTCTCCGTCGCAGACGTTCCCGCACTTACCTGCGACACTACCTCAGATACTTGCTCATGTCCCTGTGACAGTATCTGAGAGTCCCTCGCGTACCTGTGCCGCCATTCCACTAATGCAGGAGTTGGACTCCTCCATCCTCTGCGCTATTGTGGAGAGTGAACGTGATTGTTCCAGTACCTCGCAAATGTGATGCTGTCCCTTGATCATTCTCCTTTTAAAGGATGGCCCCCGGGTTCAGCATCTGCATCCAGCTGAGCAGAGCCTGGAGAGGAGTGCTTCCACTGACACAGACTCTCCACAGTTGCCCCTGCCACCAGTGTCTGCTCATGCTCATTTGTGTGTGGTGACTCACCAGGTGTCAACCCAACTAACTCACTACTCACCAAGGTGTGAGTATCTACGCTAGTGGATGGCTCGCTATGATGTGACGGTGCACGCTCAGATGCCGGCAGGTCCTTTGAGGAATCGTCCTCTGCTATCACTGCGGTTGTTGAAGGGCCTGTAAGAACAGAAGGCAATATTAAGCATCATCAAAGATGTGGCATGTTGCGATGAGCATACTGAGGTGTTGAAAGTGGCAAGCATTGTTAACATCAATTCATATTGTGTGTGATGAATGTTAAAGTTGTGTCACCAGACGTTTATGGGGTGCAAGTCTCGGTGTCCCCGATGGACAGGCACTCAAGGGTGCGGCTGATCTCCTCCACGTCTGTGAGGACCACTATTTGTTGTGGCCCCCCTCCCCCTCCAGTCCTTACCTTTTCGCGTGCATTTTGCGCGCTCTTCTAGAAAGGGACAAAGAACAGACGTGTGAGTGAAGTGGCTAACCGATGAATGCATTGGTTTGGGTGAGGCTGACTGTGAAAAAGGTGCATCAGAGGGTGAGTATGATACATGGCCAACACACTGGATGAGGATTGGGATGAGTGGTAGTGGTGGGGTGACTAATAGGGAGGTGAGGAAGTGAAGGTAAGTTGAGGATGAGCCTTAAGTGGGTGTGAGGAGTGATGTGATGGAGTAGTCTTGGTAGTGCAGAATGAGTTAGGTGGGGTGGGGTGATGTGGAACACGGAATGTAGGAGAATCAGTAAGTGTACTCACTTTTGCTGAGCTAGTAGGTCATTGAAGTGCTTCCTACACTGGATCCAGGTGAGGGAGATGTTGCTGCTACTGGTGACCTCATCTGCCACCTCGAGCCCGGCCTTCTTGGTGGCAGAGGCAGGGCACTTCCTCCCGTCCGCGGGATAGAAGACTTCCCTCCTCCTCACCCCAGTAGCTGCTTCAGTGAGGCATCGCTGAACCTTGGAGCAGCCTTGCCCCTGTGCTGCTCCATTGTGATTTCTGGGTCCTTGCTCCAGGAAAGCCATTAGAGCAATGGCCCTTTTAAATAGAGCTCCTCCAGCTGACAGCATGTGATACGGGTGTGCAGTCCGCCCACTGCGCAGCTTTTGGACGGCAAACCCGGAAGCCAGGTTAAGTGGCTCCAATTCACTTGCAATCACGTGCGAAATGGACATATTTTATTAGTCAGGTTACCCACACGCCCATTCACCCCCCCCCCCTGCCCCCGCTGCCATCCCGCCTCCACTCTAAAATCGGGGCCCGAGTGAGGTTTGTGGGTTTCGATCACCAAAATAATGGTTATGGGGAGAGAGGTTACAATCACGTAAATAATGCTAATTTAGGGAAGAGGTAGGCTAGCTCCAACAGTTAGGGTGGCAATCACTATTTCTGTTTGGTGCAGTGATATGCCAAGATCAGGTTGGGATTTCCTCTATATATATCTGCTAATTTGGCGGGGGTGGGAGGGCAAGTGCTGATGGGTAAACATAGTATCTCTGTTCAGTTTGGGGTATTGCAAGGTGCATGATATTTCTGCCTTAGAGAGGGAGGAAGATTCAATGCTGGGGGGAAACACTCTGTGGTGGGAGGGATTAAATGAGGCTTAAGTGACTGATTCTGATGCTTGCACTCACTGTGTGGGGTGGGGTAGGGCGGGGGAAGTCGGTTGTTATGGTATGATCCTGAAATTTCTGCTCAGTGTATATGGAGTTTGAGATTAAATGTGGGCTGGTTGTCCTATGGCTGTCATTCTGCTGGAGGGGGCTGGGTTGTGAGGAAGAGAAAAGGTTACATGCTTTTAGTCCTAATACTGAATTTCTGTTCGAGTAGCGGATGATTCAGCACCTCAGAAAATCCCAGTTTTTCTGCTCAGTGGCTGGGGGGTGGGTTCATTGTCCGTAAAACAATATTTTTGCTATGGAGGACGATCGTGGTTTCCAAGTCCGATCTCCGAAATTATGGTGACTGATTTGGTGGAGTTCATATGTGCTGTTCCAATGGGCCTCACGAATGCTTATGGTTTCCATTTTCTCTCTGTTCAACAATTAAGCAAGGGCTTGGAGAATTCAGCTTCTTCCAGGCAGAGAAAATAAAGTAGGACCATTCAAGCTAGCTCCAAACACCTAGGGTGGCGATCATTATTTTACAGCTTAATGCCTACAGTTTAATATTATGCCGTCCAATCTCTCCACTACACACAATGGCAGTCTTTCAGATGATCATCTGTCATTTACCATTTATGCCCGGGTCTCCCCTGGTGCAGGAACCTTTTAGCTTTTTCAAAGCTATTTAGCATTACATTTGGTTTTCTGTTCGAGAACTATCCTTATTAATGTTTGCCAACATATCTGCCGTTCTCCAAGAAAGGACTGCTGCAGTGCCACCTGGTTTACATGGTTATGAATTTCAGTAAGATTTCACACAGGAGGCTTCAGATAAGTTGATTGGAAGTCAGGTATTAAGTGGGTAATCACTTAAATTAATGAGTCACATAATATTACTCTGACAGTGCCACCTACAGTGCTATTATAATGTTGCAAACACACTTTTTTTTAATTAGATATTTAATTCAATAACCTGTTGGAACACTGTACCACTATTTCCAAGATAACTTTGCTATTTTCTATTCATATATTTCTATAGTTTTTAAGGCCCAGTGTTGAGAAGTAAAATGGCATTGTAATCACGGTGCGGCTTCTTTAAGAAAGATTTAGATGTTCGCTCTACTTTTTCCACTTTCAAGCTTATCAGTTGTGGCATACCAGTTGCTGAAGTGCTGATGCTATATGCCTGTATTTAGACCTTAGTTTTGACTGACATTTGAAGTTGTCTTTTTCCTGAAAGCCAATTTAATTAATCTTGGTCAGATCACTGAAAGGGAGACTGCTGTGCCCATTCAACACCAGTCAGGTGGTACTTGTGGCATTGATTCTATTCACAGAAATGTTTATGGCCTGGACAGTCCCACACTATTGATTGATCAAGGCATTAGAATGGATGAAGATGGCTAAGAATAATGTTCCTTCACCAACCCCCCTCCCCCCCAAAAAGAAGTATAATTCTGGTAAAGATAGAAACAAGTTTTTTATTTACAACTGGTAGCAGCGTGATTCAAAGAAATTCAGATTATATTTTCTCTTTTAGGAAACCCTAACTGGCTTTAAATGGATGGGGAACAGAGCTAAAGATCTTATAGATAAGGGCAATACAGTGCTTTTTGCCTTTGAAGAAGCAATTGGTGAGACTGTTATTAACCACTGTTTTTAGCTTGTTGATTTCTGTATATTTTTTATTTAATTGTGCAGGAGAAACCCAAAATAATCATTACAACTAAGAAGTGAAAACAATAGCAATATTTGTAATGTGTAAGGTCAATGAAAACTCCTATTTCTTATGTTCCTCATGTCTAATAAATGCTCAGCTTGAATTCTATTGCTTTGACTTTTAGTACTGTTCTTCAACTACATGAAGTAACATTATTATAAAACATTGATAATGAAGTACTTAAGAATTGTCTAGGCAGTTTGTTTGATATTAAATAAAAGGTTTGTCTTTTAAGCCCTCCCACCCTAATACTGAAAGCTGCAGTCCTGCCACAACATTGACTATAAGAACATAAGTAATAGGAGCAGGAGGCCCCTCGAGCCTGCTCCGCCATTCAAGAAGGTCATGGCTGATCTGAAACCTCAACTCCACTTTCCCACCCTATATTGAGAAAATTATTTTTTTGAGGTGAACTTAATGGTAGCTTATAATCTACACCTAGTGTATTTCATTTAAACATCTTTTGTGTTAATTCTGATGAAGAGTGGACCACTTTTCTGTTGTCCAGTATAATCAGTTCTCCCACAGAAAGATCAATTAACGTTTCAGGTGTAATCCTTCATCAGAACTTTGTTGCTTCAAATGTGCATGTCTTGTTTTTATTCAACATTCAGCATTTGTAGGGTTTTTTTTACTTCAAGCTCTCCCTTTTCCCAGCAAAGTGACATGGCACTAACCTCAAACCTGAAAATGTGGAGCTTGACAGACTACTTTAATGGAGGTCATTTATATTTGAGTCTGAAGTGTTGCTTTAAAAGTGGGTGTACTTGTAAGAAATGTGAGCAAAATAAAATAGATTTATCTTCTAATATTTTTTATTTGTTTCTGAAAAATGTAGGATATATGTCTACTGAATTTGTTCTAGATAAAGATGGTGTCAGTGCTGCTGCAATTGTTGCCGAATCGGCCAGCTATTTGGCAACCAAGAATACTACTCTTTCCCAGCAACTAAGAGCAATTTATGAAGAGTAAGTAGTATCATAAATCTTCTGAATATATACCCTTCACTTTACATTAAGCTCAACTGCAAACTTGGCTTCTGCCTTCATGATTAGGAGACTGCCCTTAACTTGTTTCCTAGTTGGACTAACTTTCCATTATTCAATTGTAAAACAAATATTGGATCACATTAATTGTTGTTTGTGTGTTACTTTTATCTTTTTGAAAACCTTTTGATTGTGCGTTTTACACATTGACATTTTTTTGCATTACCAGGTGTTTTTTATTGTAATATTTTTTAGGAGTGATGAAGATTTCTATACAAAAATTTTAAAAGACCCAGAAATTGCCCGGTATGGCGAACCGACTGTGTTTGCCACTCCATAGATTTATACTAACCCACTAACTTACCGCGGTTTTTACTGTGGGCACTTCCTCCAATAGGAAGCGGAGAAAAGCCCAGTGTTAGCTTCAGCGAAGCTAGGACCCATGGGAGAAGTGAGATGATCACTCCCTCCCCTCAATCAATCAGATTGCAGCATTCTTGACAAGCTGTGAAGATTTTCTGCAAGCTGGAATGTAAAATCCAGGAAGTGAAAGGTACAACATTCAAATCATCTGTAAGAACAGTTATAGACAGCAAAAAAGAGAGGGTAAGAAAAAATTTAATTTAATAGAAGAGACAGAAGGAAAAAGCTTTTTAAAAATGTTTTAATTTTTAAAAAAAATTTTAATGATCAAAAACTATTAATATAAGGAGTAATGAGACTCCATTTTTTTTAAGGTTAATTTTTAGTTGTTTGGCAGTTATTAAGACTTGCCACGCTGTTAAAACTTAGTTTAGACTCGGTACTTTGAAGCGTACCTGTTTTGTGGCAATATTAGTTATTTTCCAGCTGGGCAGAAGAGCAAGTTGGCGCTGGTCTATTGATTCTGTTGATTGCAGCCGGCGATATCTCTTTAATGTGAAGCTGTCAAATCGCCAGCGAACCAGGAGGAGCAAGTTCCGGATTTCCACATTTCACCGCGCATGTGCGAAGCCGGAACTTGCTCTACGATTTCGCCACTAACAATGGTGAGCACTGTTGAGCTCACTGTTCTTTTGTTAAAGCAATTTCCGGCCCATTGTAGTAGTTATTAAAATGGTCCAAGAAAGTTGGGAAACAATTTAGTAAATTCCTGCATCGTACTCAAGTTTTCTCACCGTTTTAAAAGTTTGCATTATTGCATATGAGAATTATGTATGTTACAAGACCAAGTTTGATTAGTTTAAGCTGGATGTTATGTATAAGCCATATAGAAATGTTTATTTTGCATAGCTTCTTAATCTTGAGTATCCAGTAAGTGGCTGCACAAACCAGGACATTCAGAGATTTGATTTTTGTTTTCCAACTACACTGTAATTACTAGAAGCAATTGTTCAGTCACTTCCAGCTTGCTAATAATTTCTGATGGACTGCTAAATGCTCAATCTAAAATAACATCTTCCTTCAGTACCCTACAACTGTGTTTTGTTAGTCACTTACTACCTGTGCATAGTTACTTTTTCTCCCTTTTTTATGTGTCCTTTACTTGCCCACTTTATCACTGCGATACTGAAATTTCCCATCCATATTGTATTAGGATTCCCTGTAGCCTCTTTCTTAAACAGCTGACTATCTGCTCATTTCGAGCTGGCAGTGGATAACCTTGACAGTTTTAATTTGTTGTTCTTATTACTAATTACTCAAATTGTCAGCCAGCTCCCTTTCTTGCCACTGTCGTCCCTTACTAATAGTGCTACTCTTGCCCAGCTCAAAATCTGAGTGCAAAACATCATGTACTTTCAACTCTGGCTACTGTCTCTCTTAACTGACAGTTTTTTTAAAAAAAAATTTCAGCAGTGCATTCCTGATGGTCTTTGCATTAGCATTTAAGCTTATCTGTAAGCAACTTATCTCACTCAGTTGAACCTTTTTTATATTTGTCTGGTTTTTTTTCCCCCTGAGCAACAGCATTTCTTTCTCCCCTTGATCGGCAGATATATATTGGGCCAGAATTTACTGTGAGCTGCCTAGGCCCTAAGCTCTGGAATTGCCTCCCTCAACCTCTCTGCCTCTCTAGCTCTCACTCCTCCTTAAAACCTACCACTTTGACCAAGCTTTTGGTCACCTGTCCTAATATCTCCTTATGTGGCTCCATGTCAAATTTTGTTTGAAAATAACTTTTGTGAAGCGCCTTGCGATGTTTTACTGTTAAAGCTGTTTGTTGATGTGAGCAGCAAGTTCATTAGACTTGCACTTGCCCATAGACTTTCCATGAGTTTTTGCACTGAAAGTTGCTGTAAGTTAGAGATTCAAACAGTGCGGCGCCCTTTACAAGGCATCTGGGACCTGTGTGAACAGGGAAAGCAACTATGTATCCCTTTAACCATTCAGATTGAAGAATTGTTAATGAACAATGCAGAGTCTGAACCAAGAAGTATAAGTTAGAATAGTGAATTCAATGTTAAATCAGGTACAGAAAGTGAAAGAGGGAAAGAAAGCTTAGATCAAGAGAGAGATAGGGAAAGAAAGAAGTTTTTAAAAAAAATGTGTTTAAATTTTTAAAAAATCTCCAAGAACAATTTAAAAATTCAAGGAATGAGATTTCACATTTGTTAATAGTTAATTTTTAGAAAATTGTTTGGCAGCAATTAAGACTTATGTCATTAAAAGGGTACTTGACTGGAATGGTCAACCTTTTGTGGCAAGTTTAGTCAGTGTCTACCACATAAGTACAGGAATTTCACACCGTTGAATGTATTTGAATGGTGAGTCAGACAGCGAGATGCCGTTTTCGCGAAGCTGATGGAGGGGCAGCAAATCCCGGACAGCAATTTCCAGATTTTTGCATCTAACTGCGCATGTACGCTCGCCAGAAGTTGCTGTTCGATTTGCGCATAAATAACGGTAAGCACTGTTAGGAAGAATAGAAAAACAGAATATTTTTTAAATGGGGCAAAACTATTAAATGTTGGTGTTCAGAGGGATTTGGATGTCCTTGTACACAAAGCACAGAAAGTTAACATGCAGGCACAGCAAGCAATTAGGAGGGCAAATGCAATGTTGGCCTTTATTGCAAGGGGGTTGGAGTACAAGAGTAAGAAAGTCTTGTTGCAATTGTACAGGGCTTTGGTCAGACCACACCTGGAGTACTGTGTACAGTTTGGCCTCCTTACCTAAGGAAGGATATGCTTGCTTTAGAGGTGGTGCAACAAAGGTCCACTAGATTGATTCATGGAATGAGAGGGTTGTCCTTTGAGGGGAGATTGAGTAGAATGGGTCTATACTCTCGAGTTTAGAAGAATGAGAGGTGATCTCATTGAAACATATAAAATTCTGAGGGGGCTTAACAGGGTAGATGCTGAGAGGCTGTTTTCCCCTGGCTGGAGAGTCTAGAACTACGGGACATAGTTTCAGGATAAGGGGTCGGCCATTTAGGATTGAGATGAAAAGAAATTTCTTCACTGAGGGTTGTGAATCTTTGGAATTCTCTACCCTAGGGGGCTGTGAATGCTCAGTCGTTGAGTATATTCAAGGCTGAGATCGCTAGATTTTTGGACTCTAGGGGAATCAAGGGATATGGGGATTGAGCAGGAAAGTAGGGTTAAGGTCGAAGATCAGCCATGATCTTATTGAATGGCGGAGCAGGCTCAAGGGGCTGTATGGTCTACTCCACCTTCTATTTCTTATGTTCACACATTGTAAAAAACCCAAGGACCTGTACCGTCGTGCCTCTTGAGTTTTTCACCTGTTAAGGTTTTGTGCTATGCTTCTTGAGTTGGATCTTTCATTGAAGAATATTGTGGGGGGGCGGGGAGAGAAACAGCCTTTGACTTCTCATAAGTATGTTAGATTAGATAATTCCTGTAGTCTTAGTGTATTCTATTTTCAGTTGGCTAGTCTGTTTTCTTTTCACTGTTTTCCCGGAGTATCGACCAGCAAACCACCATAACAAACGATCAAAAAAAAACATTACTGTTCTTTTCAAGACATGCATACAAATGAAACAATAAAATAAAACGTAGACATACTAGCTTATCCACTGGCTCATTGATGAGCAGAGCTATGATCGGGTCCTCTGGTGAGAACCATTAACTAAGCACACAAGCTCTAGATGCCCATTTCAAAGACATTCATAAAAACAGGCAAAACAAAAATAAAAAGCAGAACATGAAGAGGCCTGAGACACACGTTTAGAATTTACACTGACTATTGGGCTGCAGTCAATTAGGATGTCTATTGACTCAGGTGATATTGCTTACCTTGAAAGAAAATAGATACATGCTCAGCTGGGCCAGGCTTTTATTACCATACAAAGTGCAATAGTCCATAGCTGATGGGCATTATCACTACATAGAATCCTTGTTGCCAAATCGTGACAGTGTTGCTTACCGCATTTGCTTGGGTTCTCCAAACGCACCCATAAATAGTGTTTGAATCATATGTTCTGTTGTTCAATACAGAAATGGCAGAACAGAAATAACGCATGGTTCAAGAGCTGCTGATCACAATGTATCCGTCCATATTCAGCCGTGGTTGAACACTGGCAGGCACTGCTGAAAACTTACCCCCACAGAGAATATGTTGGCACTGAGCTTCTCTGGGGACATACTGGCACAAGTTGGTGTCAGAGACCAAAACCTGAGTGATCCCTCCATGGATAACACTCCCAGGTCAGCAAAATAGAAGGGTATTCCCAAACAAAAGATTCCAAGCAGATTCTGAAAAGTGTCTGTAGCACTTCCCGAGCAATGCCAAGACCATGTAAAACTAAATGTAAATGTCTCCCTAAGGATAGTGACAGGTCCATTAAAATTAAAGAATTGCATTTCCATATTGAATTTTGTCTATGAAATGTCTCACAGTGCTCCATGTTCAATGAGTTCCTTTTGAAGTGTGGTGTTGATATGTACACCAGTGTAACAGCCATTTCGCACCCAACAATTTCCCATAAATAGTTGGTCTAGTTCTAGTGATACTGGTTGAGGAATATTGACCAAGACCTGCTCTTCCAACAGTGCCATGGGATCTTTAAAGACCACCTGAACAACTGGAACAGGCAGTATCCTGTATTTATCTAAGACATTTGTTAGGGAAAATATTTCTCGGCTTGGCTTGATATCTCAGCACCCTTTAGAGTGGATTCAAAACTAATGATGCTGATGTGATTACCGTCAATGCCTTATTCTCTAGTGTTTCTCTCGATGCTTCTGCTGATCTAGCATCTTGTGTGTGAGGATTGCAGCTCACTTCCACCAGTACGCCCTCCACAGTTAGTAACCAGCATTCAGACACGGAAGGTGGTCAGATTTCAGTAGCAGACCAGAATGAGGAATGGCTGAGTGTTTTGCATGAAGAATTCACTTTCCTACAGCAATCCATTTGACAAAAGCCTTGCTTCCTCCAGAAGGAGCAATAATTAGATCTCCACAGCCAGTTGGATCCTCAGGAAACCACTTGGAAATGTACCCACCTGCCCAAAGGGACAAGCACGTACCTACTGGGGTTGGGGGAGAGGAAGTAGGAGGAATAATATAGTGAATCATGGAGTGCAAATTACTGGACAAAGCTTCAAATTATGGAACTTGCTTGCTCAGGGTCCTCAATCCTGAAATGAAGCCCTTCTTCCAGTTGTCATAAGACTTCGCTAAGGTCTGGAATCATTCTAGTCACCTAAGTTATGAAGAAAGATTCAAGCAAGTAAACTTACTTTTGTTGGAGAAAAGAAAGTTGAAGGGAGATGTGATATATTCAAGTAAAAAGTTGTTTTACCTGGACAAGGAACATAGGGCCAGAGGATGCATGTACAAAATTCACAACCATGAACAAGATTAAAGGTGAGAAAAAAACGTTTATCCATAGGACAGTAGACATAGAAGTGTTCAAGTTAACCTACAGCAAGGATGACTTTTATTTCTGGGATGTTGTTTTCATATCTTTGCACTTATCCCTTGGAGGATAGTGTGAAGTAAACATAGAAAATAGGAGCAGGAATAGGCCATTCAGTATGATCATGGCTGATCCTCTATCTCAATACCATATTCCCGCTCTCTCCCCATACCCCTTGATGCCTTTTGTGTCCAGAAGTGGGAGGATTTGCAGGCTGATTGTGGCCTGTCAGACTGTCAATGTGAACGCTCCTTCTATGGCTGTAACCATCTTTATGCCAGCCGATAGGGTGGTTAGTCCAATATGGCGAGAGGGTTTATGGGCTCCCACCACCCATACAATGAGAGGGGCCACCCACCGGACTCGTATCTCACCGGATGTCAACCTAGAATCTAGATCCAGTCTCCCTGTTGGGACTGTCTGGAACGGGGTTCAAACCCTGCACCTTCTGACTCGAGGCAGGATTGTTACCACTAAGCTAAAGCTTGCACCTCATTCTGGAATATGGTACAAATATTAGAAATTGAACTTGATGTGCGGAACGCTTCCTGGCCATTTAATGTTTGGGATTCAACTGTATTAACATTTTCTGTTATTTGTACATGTCATTTTTGATTTGTATTTGGCTTAATCTATGTTCAGTAGGTAAGCTATGTTTTTAAACTTTGAATACTGTTCAATCAGACCTGAAGATATCCTTATGTGATGCTGTATAATGATGCGAAACACCAGCTGCATGTGGCAGCAATGGGAATCTATCTGCTGACATTTGAATCCAATTAGCTATCAAGGATAGGCTGTTAGGATTTCCCTGCCTATGCAGGTAGTTATCCATTATTATCTACGTAAGCGAGAGAAAAACCTCTTTATCTTTGGGCCAAGGATAGTCATTCAAGAATACAATTAGTGTGAATGTGAGTAGAAGGTAGGAAAATAACCATTCAAAAATATTATTGCTGATAGGTTTTCAAACTCAGTACGTATTGTAAGTTTACAGGTTGATTTTAATTGGCTGTAAAATGAAGATCACAAAAGTTATGTTCTGTAAATGGAAATCTTTTTGGTGTGCGGATTTGGGGTGCTGCACTGTATGTCTGTAGTTGAAAATGGAAATTCTTCTCAAAGTATTCAAAGTAAGTATTCTAAGTATTGGCTCAAATAGTCATGTAATCTATCTGAAATTTGGACATGTTGGATGATGGTGATATATGGAATTGCACGCTGCTGAGTGACAGATGTCATGCATACTGCAGGCACAAGTGAGTATTCAAGATCCAGACTCAAGTACTTTCTCTTCTCTACACATACATTAGGAAAGGAATTTAGTGAGCACGCACTACTGCAACCAAGTTACAATGGGAGTAATCTGAGACTTGTATTTACCTTGTCTATGTGGAATAAAAGTGTTTGCTATTTATATAACAGGTTTTCAATTGTCTTGCTGTCTTTCATTTATCCAGATATGGTTATCATCTCTCAAAAGCTTCATACTTCATCTGCCATGATCCTGGGACAATTGATAGATTATTCCAGAATTTACGAAATTATAATGGAAAAAGCGAATATCCAAAAACCTGTGGGAAGTTTGAAATTTCTGATATTCGGGATTTAACCACTGGCTACGATAGCAGCCAACCAGACAAAAAGGCTGTAAGTGAAGCTGCCTTAAATTCTCTTCCTACTGTTTTAAGATATACCAGCAGAGGGAACCAGTGATACTTAAAAAATTGCATCAATGCTAAATTTCATGTGCTTCTCATGAACCATTCATGCTTCTCTTTTTTTAAAAAAGAGAAATGTGCTCTGGCAGTAAATTTTAAGCATTATAATCAGCAGAACTTTTGCAGCTGTTTAAATAGGTACTAGTTCTGATGCTTTT
This sequence comes from Heptranchias perlo, assembly GCF_035084215.1. Taxonomy (NCBI): domain Eukaryota; kingdom Metazoa; phylum Chordata; class Chondrichthyes; order Hexanchiformes; family Hexanchidae; genus Heptranchias; species Heptranchias perlo. The sequence goes on along the minus strand of NC_090325.1, from coordinate 94,663,363 downwards.
TAAACAAATTGTAACATTGACATGCTGGATATGTTTACATTTAATATAGTAATATTGCATAGACAATATTTAGCAAATATTGATGCCCTCCAGGGCAATCCTGTTTTAACTTCTGTAAGACAGTATCAGGTGCCCAAAGGAAAACAGTACCATTGTTGCAGAAAATATTTTTATTAACATACACCAACAGGAATAACATTCAAATAAGTCAACAGTACGAAAAATTGAACTTTACCATGGCAGAAACCACATGATCCGAGGTGGCCCACTGGGTCCAAAGAACCCAGTATGAAAATCTATGGTGTAGGAGCATGTGTGTATTTAAGTATGTAATATAAAATTCTTTGTAGTATGCAGTTTTCTCCTTGGTCTAAGGACTAATAAATCAAAAGAATTTTAGAAACTGTCTGCCTATCTGTGTTTTAGGTGCTTCCGACCAGTAAAAACAGCCACATGATCACCTTCACTTTCAAGAATGGATGTGTAGCCACCATGAGAACGAGTGGGACAGAGCCTAAAATTAAATATTATGCAGAGTTCTGTGCACCACCTGGAAATAGGTAAAATTATTAATTTAAACTTTTAAAATAGCAGTGTTGTTTGGTTTGGCTGACTTCAGAATTAGATTACCAGAAATATTTGAAGGAATAAATAAGACTGCAAATGCTGGAAATCTGGAAAATAAAACACACACAAAATGCTGGAAATACAAAGCAGATCTGTCAGCAGCTGAAAAGACAGCTTAGTGCTTGGGATCAATTCTGACAGATTCTACACCTGAAACATTAACCTTGTCAAATGTTGACCTGTGTATTTCTGGCATTTTCCATTTTTTTTTAACACAAGAAATAATTGATTTAGCTGCCTTTACCCACCAGGCTATTGGGGAAGCCTGCATTTATTGTCTAACTTTAAGCAAAATATGGAGTATGTGCTTCTTTCAAATAACCTCCCTACATTGTTGCGAGTTTTGTATGTACTAATTTTGTAAATATCCAACAGTTCAGAGGGATCTAGTGGTTATGAAAATATTTTTGGTAAATTATATTTGTCAAAAATTCCTAAGAAACCATCCAGGAAAGCTTGTATAATCATCATGTGACTTTTCCCTACTCCACCATATTAAGGCTTTATTCTTGTGCTGTCTTTAACTCTTTGTCCCATGTATGATGGTTGCAGACCTTTATTGACTAGCACTACTGGTCCCAACCAACATTTGACAAGCCTGCACCTGTTAATTTCCCACTACGCTGTGCTCCTCGCTCTGAATCAAAGCACTGCTCCCCATTTACTTTTGAAAGCCTTGTTCCTGCACCATGTTCTTTTTTGAGACACCCAGCCAACTGACTCTCTTTATGGTGGCTCCAATGTTGTAAGAAGAAAGATGAAAAGAAAAGGAGAGGCCCAGTCTAAACAAGCTTCAGAACCACTAAATAAGATTAATTCTGTTCCAGTTTTATCAAGAATATCAATTGGTTTGAGCCAACCTTGAACAGAAACATGTAGGTGGGGCCTCTGTCCCTACCATCGTTTTCCCAGTGGTTTGCCTATAATTAGAATACCCGGCAACGTGTCCTGATGTAAATGGCCAGTTTCATTTGAACCCATTTTAAAAGGGGAACAGTAATGGGAATTTTTTTGTCCCATTTTAAAAAATACTTGGGTGGCATGGGAGGGACAGTGAGATGCAATGATCTCGCACAGTGTTCTTTGAATGCTGTGACCTGGGATTGAAAAGAGCTCATGAATGAGTTCCTTAAATGAAAATCTGCTGTTTGTTGGCTGTACAGACCCTAATGGAAATAGGCCCTCAGTTCAAATGCTGACTGCAATTCACGAATTAACACTAAATTAGCTGTTTCACTGATGCGCTACAAGGATGCTGGGTAGAGGAAAATATAAGAACTCAACCTGGTGTAATAGCACATGTTCTTCTGAAGTTAGGATTAAGGCACATTTTTAATTCGTTCATGGGATGTGGGCATCACTGGCAAGGCCAGCATTTATTGCCCATCCCTAATTGCCCTTGAGAAGGTGGTGGTGAGCCGCCTTCTTGAACCGCTGCAGTCCGTGTGGTGAAGGTTCTCCCACAGTGCTGTTAGGCAAGGTGTTCCAGGATTTTGACCCAGCGACGATGAAGGAACGGTGATATATTTCCAAGTCAGGATGGTGTGTGACTTGGAGGGGAACGTGCAGGTGGTGTTGTTCCCATGTGCTTGCTGCCCTTGTCTTTCTAGGTGGTAGAGGATGTGGGTTTGGGAGGTGCTGTTGAAGAAGCCTTGGCGAGTTGCTGCAGTGCATCCTGTTAATACACACTGCAGCCATGGTGCGCTGGTGGTGAATGGAGTGAATGTTTAGGGTGGTGGATGGGGTACCAATCAAGCAGGCTGCTTTGTCCTGGATGGTGTCGAGCTTCTTGAGTGTTGTTGGAGCTGCATTCATCCCGGCAAGTGGAGAGTATTCCATCACACTCCTGACTTGTGCCTTGTAGATGGTGGAAAGTCTTTGGGGAGTCGGGAGTGAGTCACTCACCGCAGAATACCCAACCTCTGGCCTCCTCTTGTAGCTACAGTATTTATGTGGCTGATCCAGTTAAGTTTCTGGTCATTGGTGACCCCCAGGATGTTGATGTTGGGAGATTCGGCAATGGTAATGCCGTTGAATGTCAAGGGGAGATGGTTAGACACTCTTGTTGGAGATGGCAATTGATTAACAGCAATTGATGCTAGCTCAATTGCTAAATTTAAATCTGAGATAGATAGCTTTTTGGCATTCAAAGGTATTAAGGGATATGGGCCAAAGGCAGGTATATGGAGTTGGATCACAGATCAGCCATGATCTTATCAAATGGCGGAGCGGGCTTGAGGGGCTGAATGGCCTACTCCTGTTCCTATGGTCATTGCCTGGCACTTGTCTGGCACAAATGTTACATGCCACTTATCAGCCCAAGCCTGGATGTTGTCCAGGTGTTGCTGCATGCGGGCACGGACTGCTTCATTATGCTTCATTGTTGAAATAGAACAGAATATTGCTCCCTCTACAGCTAGGTGACTGAAATGGAGAAGTATCATTGCCTTATGAGCACAAAATTCACCTTAAAATACTTGCACAAGAACAGCTACTATGTGAAATACTTTTTCCTTTCTCATGTCCCCAACCTGAAGAGTTTTAAATAATTTTTGCTTTTGAGTGAAATAATTTTCAGTACTATTCTATGAACTCTGTTGCAAAGAGAACAAACTTTTCATGGTGGGTAAAGGCGCTCTGTTGTCAGCTCACATCTACCATGGGCTCAGATGGTGAGTACCACTGCTGATATAACTTGCATTAGCAGTTTTCTTTAATTCCTGAAAAAAGCTGGAGTTGTTAATCATTCTGTGACTCGGCCCTATTGTATAAAATGCTCTGTGTGCTGAGTCTTGGTTTCAGAATGCAAGTTTGTTCCGCTTCTGAATTATTCTAAAATTCAGTTATTTTGGTGTAGGTTCAGAGAAAACTATGAAGGGAAAAAAGTCACCCACACTGGGGTTTGCTTCAATTTTCCCTACTTTGTAAAGAGTTCTCAAAATTATTCAACATGTTGGAATATTGTTTGATTGGTGTTTAGTATTGCCAGGGTAGAATCATTGTGTTTAAAATAACAACTTTATAGGAGACATAAAAAGGAAGTGCTTTCGACTTGAAGATCTGAATTTCCCCCTTCCTCATTTTGGTAGATGAAGTTAGTGCTTTCTGGAGGAGGGGAAGGAAAATGTTTCCTTGATTTCTCTTGAGCAGCTTGTCTTTAGCTTCTGGTCAATGCCAGCTCCTTGTTTCTGTTTATGTCAAATGGCAAGAGGGCACTTGCAGCTCATGGACCAGCACCTTATCCTGAGATGGCATAGCAATAGAGTTGGGGAGAACAGCACTGCACGTGCACAATGAGGGACTTACCAGTGGCAGTACATGCCAATCAAAATTGGCAGGTTCACATTCATGTTCCTGGTGACTGAATGAATGGATAGCTGATTGGAGCAAGGAAAATTTTAATTTGCTAATCTAATAGCAAATATGGATTACCATGTTTTGGCAGCGAGTCTGGCCCAAGTGATGCAGTACCCATCAATTAAGAGATGATCATCTTTGCCTTGCTAAGACTTGTCAGACAGCGGCCCACTTGCATGCATTTGCAGTTAAATCAGCGGATTTAAAATTCCTGTGCTCCATGGAGCCGCAGTGACTGGGGCAGCTCCGTGAGGTGTGGGAAATTTGAATTTGTGAGCTTAACTGTCTGTCAGCCCAAGCTTGCAATCATTTACAATTGACTGCAGTCCCATGCTAACATTGAAGAAGCAATTGCTCCCCTTAAGTACGTGCCTAAGAGGAAGCAGGAAAAAAATGATATGGTTATAAATACAGTTAAATTACGTTTTATCTTGTGACATGTTCCTGTTTTGTGGGTGAGTTTCTTGCTCTCAATCTGTTCACATTGTGGCTCTCTTATATGTCTAAGGTCACATCTTGATCTTTACAGCCTGGAAAGGAGGCATCCAAGTTTCTCCTCATAATTCAGACCCTTGACACTAGGGATCAGTCTCTTGGCTCTTCTGCGCATTACCTCTAGCGCTGGAATGTCTCTCATTTCTTGGTGACAAGAACTAGATGTAGTATTCAAGTTGCGGTCTGACTAGAGCAGTATAAAGTTTGATCATTTCTTCCTCTGACTTGTATTCTAATGTTCTAGCTGCGTAATTAAACATCCTATTGGCTTTGTTGCTGCTCTGGATTGGTTGAACATGTTGTTATATCTACTGAGACTCCTAGATCTCTTGTGGTTTTGTCATTAGTGATTTCAACACCATTCATGGGTACATGTATCACTTAGTTTTCTTTCCTTTACATTTGCTTTACATTTGCCTACATTAAATTTCAACTCCCATTGCTCGGTCACTTACATATTTTAATCCAACTCGTTCTGTGTCTCTGATTCTACTGCTCCTCTTAGTTTGGTATCATCATCTGCAAATTTGACCACTCTGCATTGAGTATGTAAATCAGTCATTTATATAAACCAGAAACAGTAGTGTTCCCAACACCAAACCCTAGGACATCTGTTTCTCCTTGCCCTTCCAAACATGACTAATAACAAGTACTCATTGTTTGTATCCTTCGGCCAATTTCTTATCAATTTCCAGGGTTTACCCTGAATCGTGAAACTTTTGATTTAACTAACAGCCTTTTGTGTGCAACTTTATCAGATGCCATTTGGAAGGGTTGATTTTCAAGCCAACAACCCCAGACAGGAGCCAAGCCACAGAATTCAAACAAAAATATCTTTTTCGCTTGTGTGTGATTGGCAGTTGTGTTTGACTTTGGCTGATAGTTAGTCAAATCTATGAAGCGCCAGCAACTGTTTTGGTGGTATCTAATTAGCTTGGACTGTTCAAATCAGAGTTGATCTGTAACTTTCAAATACACTAGTCAGACTAATTAGCTCCCATAATTGATATGAATAAAGGAATATAAAAAGTTATTTGTAAAGTATAGTTGATTATTGAAGATTGCAAATCCATTTATGTTCCTTATTCATCTGTTCAATAAATTAGTTTATCAGTTAAAGCCTAAAATAAGATTTGTTGTTAGTGGTGTTCTGTCATTTTCAAAGCCTCATGGAGAATCCTTTGGAGGCACAGGATAGATCCAGTAGTTAGAGATCCAGAGAAAAATTTTGTTAACCTGGGCGTGCTATCAAAACTTAACTAAAGATACACTTGAGGCCATAGGGTACCAAGATTCATTTGAGAGTAGTTTGATATAGAACTGAAGTATTTAGAATAAGAAGTGCAGAAAAGACCCAAAAACATAAAAGGCAGCTCTAAAGACTTGCACCCATCTGAGGAATGGAATACTATGCTGCTTGTGATATGTTTGCATTTCAATAAGATAATTTTCCATTAATATCAGTAATGCTGAATATCAGTAATAAAACATAAATAGCATGTTCACCTGAGTAATCAAAAATAAGTATGTAAAATGTATGGAGTTACTCTTCTGTGGATGTTTAGTTCCTTTATAGCGTACATGCACTCACTGTCATCTCTTTTCCCAGTGACCCAGAAAAGCTGAAGGAGGAGCTCAATGACTTGGTCAATGCATTGGTGGAACATTTCTTCCAGCCAGATAAAAATGGCCTGACATCTCAATCCACCTGAAATGATTTCTGAAGTTTAGGCCAGGCAATCTTACCTGCTGTGTCTACAATATTGAAGCACGTGTAGTTTTTGTTGAGGGAAATGTGCTGTGTTGCTAAGGTCATGAGGGAGAATAAATTTTTTCCCATTGTATCTTGTACAAGTCTTATGTTGTATTTTTTTTGGTGGGGGGGAGAATTCCCTTCGGCAACTGAGTGATTTACATTTTTTGAGGAATGTTGTATACATTTCTCCTCTTTTAAAGGGGCAGAAAAGTCTGTTCAAGGTACACTCCAGTGCCTATCTGGAAAACACATATGCATTTATTACTTCTCAAAAATACTGTCGAATTTTCTTAGAAATGTAGCAAGAGTGAAGACTTCATATAGTTGCCATTAATTATAATGGGAGCTGACTTTTCAGTGGCTGAGGGCTCATGAGAAGCAGCTCTCCTCCTTGGGGGTGGTGAGGGAGGGCCAAAAACACCATCACAGAGTTATGTTGGTCATATTTGCAGTGTGAACAGCTCCTGATTGGCTCTCTGGTTGCCCTGTCCATAATTGATATCACTGGAGTAGCTAAAATGGGTAAGGGACACAAAATAATGGATCTCCGTTGGGCAGCAAGGTAATAGTATTTTTTGATGGATAACAAATATGTTGCCATATCTTTTCCAGTTGGACTTTGAGGGTATTTTGAACAGAGAGCACTTTTCTTTTAACATCGTTGTTTCATTTTGAATGGCGCTTTAGTTTAGCTTGACCAGCTTTTTCATATTTTAGCTTTTACATTAGAACTTGTCTGTGTTGTGTTCCCACCACTTGGTAATCCATTGTAAATTATGGATTTTGGACAAATATGAAAGTGTTGATATAGCCAAACTTTAATATGGGAGCTAATCAGAACTGTTAATTTACTATATTTTTCAGTAACACCTGTTTTTTTTAGCGAACTGACTCAATTTTTATGCTAGTTTATGTACTAAGAATGAATTTGACAATAGTATTTTAGATGAATATATAATGGAAACATCTTTAATAGTATATCCTGTTGCAAAACTAAATGTAGCAAACCCTGTAATATTTGTGGAGAAACTAGGACCTTATGTTACTGAAAACATTCCCACAAAAAGCATTGAATGCTAGCTCAAATAATAAATCTGAGATCGATTTAGATTTTTGCTAGCCAAGGGTATTAAGGGACCTGGAGCCAAGGCGGGTGGATGGAATTAGGATCCAGATCAGCCATGATCTCATTGAATGGCGGAACAGCTCGAGGGGCTGAATAGCCTACCCCTGTTCTTATGATACCATAGAGCTTTCAACAAAAACATTTGAAATGTCAAGATACCAGGAAATGGATTAAAGTGTGCAAGCTAATTTGGGCTCTTATTTTTAAAATGATGTTTGAGAAGTTATCTACACTCCAAGGTTTTGCTGCACTTCTTAACTAGGAGTTGTTTTATATGCAGTATGTGTGTGACTGCAGCTTGATTTAATGGATTAATTTACTTCATTCAAAATGAGAGTAGACTCCATTGCTTACATTTTGAAATACTTAAAGGCCCAGCATCTAAATATTGTATTAGAGGAAGATATTCTATGCTTGAATTCTTGAAACACATTTTGCCTTGAGTGGTTCTCTTATAGCTTTGGAGTTGAATCTTGTATGTCTGTACACTATGTATTAGAACAGTTTCTGTTTGAACATTTTGTATTGTGTACTCTCAGTACCAAGTCGCAGCTTTAATTTGGCACTAAAAAGACACAAAATCATTCTGCCATATTCCATTTGGTTCAACAAAAATATATATATATATATATATATACAAATACATTACTACTGTTCAACATATCGTAAGACTTAATGATTTTACATTCTGTTGTAAATGTTTATCAGCCTTACATTTTTCAGCTATAAGCCTGAAGAAATGTTTGGAAAAAAAACTGCAAACCTAGATTTCATCAGTTCATCTACGTCTTTTAGCATTATTGATCCAACAAGCATCCATGTAACCGTCTGATACAACCTGATGGGTATTTTAATAAAATTATCCACAGTTAGGAAAAGGGCCAAATTTACATATAATTAGCAACCAGAGAGCTTTGAGACTGTCACAACTGTAAGAAGTCCTGACAATGCTGTCATTGACTTTCATTATATAGTACAGCTATGTAATAGACATTCCATTCATAAAAATTACTTTCAAAATTTCATATACTGAACATTAAAGGAGGATGGCATTATTTTGGACTAAGTTTTTCATTTTACTTGTAAATATGAAACCTCTTGGAAATGTGCCCATAATCATTTAATAGCTAATGTATGCTACATGCTTGAAGCAGGTGAATAAATGGAACACTATTCCATGTTTTTGGATAGATCTTTAAGCTACTTTATCCCATTATGGTTGGATTTATAGTAAAAATCATACAATTAGGCACTTGCTAACCTATTCTGAGAAGAGGCAGTGTAGCTCTCTGCGATAACGCAGCAGTTTTCCTCCGCTTTCAAAAGAAAACATTCTTGCGTGACCATTATTAAACTAATTTGTTTACATATTGGAAATTATACAATCAATATTTTTAGTTGAATTGTTTCTTTTTGGTTTGTAGTAAATTTGAATGTACTAATTCATTGCAATAAAATTGATTTTATTCCATGGTGTCTGCACATCTTCAGATCTATGAGTACAACTTCTGCAATCAACTAACAAATGTTGGTTTATTTGCATGAGAAACTAAAATCTACACATTATCATGCATTAAAAGAACAAAGTTGACAACATCGCAAAGCTATTAAAGAATTACTGGGTTTTTTTGTATCAAACCCCAACTTTGCAACTTGAACAAAATATGTTCCTAATTCCCACTGTAAATATGAAACTTCTTGGAAATATGCCCATAATCATTTAATAGCTAATGTATGCGACATGCTTGAAGCAGGTGAATAAATGGGACACCATTCCATGTTTTTGGATAGATCTTTAAGCTATTTTAACCCATTACGGTTGGGTTTATAGTAACAATCGTACAATTAGGCACTTATTAACCTATTCCCAGAAGAGGCAGTGTAGCTCTCTTTGCAATAACACAGCAGTTTTCCTCCTTTGTCCCACTGCCCTGCTGCCATTTTTTAAACCAGTTCCTGGTTGTGTCACTCTGATGGAAGAAGCCGGCCGATTATGACCAAACCCAAATCTTTTTAAACTTAATTAAATATCCAGTGTTCTCCCTCCATATACAGTACACTCAAACTAGTCAGCCAATTAATTTTTAGGACTGAAAATTTTTGACTTTCTCCATGAGCTGATGCATTTGGCCGAAGTGCATATAGTGAGTCTGCCTGGCTCGTCCACCAAGTATATCCTGCTAGAGGTTTGGAAGTGCTCCTGTCTTCCAACTCATTGTCAGACTCACTGGGAAAGTCACAAAATCTTTCAATCAGCAAGATAAATATTGACTCGATCCCATGAAATCTCATGGCATCAGGTGAAACATGGGCAGGGAAACCACCTACTGATTACCACCTACCACCCTCCCTCAGCTGGTGAATCAGTCCTCCTCAATGTTGAACACCACTTGGAGGAAGCACTGAGAGTAGCAAGGACACGGAATGTACTCTGGGTGGGGGACTTCAATGTCCATCACCAAGAGTGGCTCGGTAGCACTATTACTGACCGAGCTGGCCGAGTCCTGAAGGACATTGCTGCGAGACTGGGCCTGCGGCAGGTGCTAAGTGAACCAACACGAGGGAAAAACTTACTTGACCTCGTCCTCACCAATCTACCTGTCGCAAATGCATCTGTCCATGACAGTATTGGTAGGAGTGACCACCGCACAGTCCTTGTGGAGACAAAGTCCCATCTTCGCACTGAGGACACCATCCAACGTGTTGTGTGGCACTATCACCATGCTAAATGGGATAGATTCAGAACAAATCCAGCAGCTCAAAACTGGGCATCCATGAGGCGCTGTGGGCCATCAGCAGCAGCAGAATTGTATTCCAGCACAATCTGTAACCTCATGGCCTGGCATATTCCTCACCCTACCATTACCAACAAGCCAGGTGATCAACTCTAGTTCAATGAGGAGTGTAGAAGAGCATACCAGGAGCAGCACCAGACGTACCTAAAAAAAAAATGAGGTGCCAACCTGGTGAAGCGACAACTCAGGACTACATGCATGCTAAACAGAGGAAGCAACATGTTATAGACAGAGCTAAGCAATTCCACAACCAACGGATCAGATCAAAGCTCTGCAGTCCTGCCACATCCAGTCACGAATGGTGGTGGACAATTAAACAACTAACGGGAGGAGGAGGCTCTGCAAACATCCCCATCCTCAATGATGGCGGAGTCCAGCACGTGAGTGCAAAAGACAAGGCTGAAGGGTTTGCATCCGTCTTCAGCCAGAAGTGCTGAGTGGATGATCCATCTCGGCCTCCTCCCAATATCCCCACCATCACAGAAGCCAGTCTTCAGCCAATTCGATTCACTCCACGTGATATCAAGAAACAGCTGAGTGCATTGGATACAGCAAAGGCTACGGGCCCGACAACAACAGGCTATAGTGCTGAAGACTTGTGCTCCAGAACTAGCTGCGCCTCTAGCCAAGCTGTTCCAGTACAGCTACAACACTGGCATCTACCCGACAATGTGGAAAATTGACCAGGTATGTCCTGTCCACAAAAAGCAGGACAAATCCAATCCAGCCAATTACTGCCCCATCAGTCTACTCTCAATCATTAGCAAAGTGATGGAAGGTGTCGTCAACAGTGCTATCAAACAGCACTTACCAATAACCGGCTCACCGATGCCCAGTTTGGGTTCCGCCAGGACCACTCTGCTCCAGACCTCATTACAGCCTTGGTCCAATCATGGACAAAAGAGCTGAATTCCAGAGGTGAGGTGAGAGTGACTGCCCTTGACATCAAGGCAGCATTTGACTGAGTGTGGCACCAAGGAGCCCTAGTAAAATTGAAGTCAATGGGAATCGGGGAAAATTCTCCAGTAGCTGGAGTCATACCTAGCACGAAGAAAGATTGTAAACAATTTTACAACACCAAGTTATAGTCCAGCAATTTTATTTTAAATTCACAAGCTTTCGGAGATTTTCTCCTTCCTCAGGCAAATGTTTTGAGGAAGGAGAAAATCTCCGAAAGCTTGTGAATTTAAAATAAAATTGCTGGACTATAACTTGGTACCGAAGAAAGATGGTAGTGCTTGTTGGAGGCCAATCATCTCAGCCCCAGGACGTTGCTGCAGGAGTTCCTCAGGGCAGTGTCCTAGGTCCAACCATCTTCAGCTGCTTCATCAATGACCTTCCCTCCATCATAAGGTCAGAAATGGGGATATTCGCTGATGATTGCACAGTGTTCAGTTCCATTCGCAAGCCCTCAGATAATGAAGCAGTCTGAGCCCGCATGCAGCAAGACCTGGACAACATCCAGGCTTGGGCTGATGAGTGGTAAGTAACATTCGTGCCAGACAAGTGCCAGGCAATGACTATCTCCAACAAGAGAGTCTCTAACCACCTCCCCTTGACAGTCAACGATATTACCATCGCCGAATCTCCCAACATCAACATCCTGGGGGTCACCATTGACCAGAAACTTAACTGGACCAGCCATATAAATACTGTGGCTACAAGAGCAGGTCAGAGGCTGGCCATTCTGCGGCGAGTGACTCACCTTCTGACTCCCCAAAGCCTTTCCACCATCTACAAGGCACAAGTCAGGAGTGTGATGGAATGCTCTCCACTTGCCTGGATGAGTGCAGCTCCAACAACACTCAAGAAGCTCGACACTATCCAGGACAAAGCAGCCCGCTTGATTGGCACCCCATCCACCACCCTAAACATTCACTCCCTTCACCACTGGTGCACTGTGGCCGCAGTGTGTACCATCCACAGGATGCACTGCAGCAACTCGCCAAGGCTTCTTCGACAGCACCTCCCAAACCCGCGACCTCTACCACCTAGAAGGACAATAGCAGCAGGCGCATGGGAACAACACCACCTGCACGTTCCCCTCCAAGTGACACACCATCCCGACTTGGAAATATATCGCCGTTCCTTCATCGTCGCTGGGTCAAAATCCTGAAACTGCCTTCCTAACAACACAGTGGGAGAACCTTCACCACACGGACTGCAGCGGTTCAAGAAGGCGGCTCACCACCACCTTCTCAAGGGCAATTAGTGATGGGCAATAAATGCTGGCCTTGCCAGCGATGCCCACATCCCATGAACGAATAAAAAAAAAAAATTTCAACATTGATAGCTTTCTGGAGGTATGGAGCATCTGCAGCAAGGCCCATGAATGTACCATTGTGTTCAAGTTATGAGTTTTGCAGGCATAGTAGGCAGCTTTAGGAATATGTCACTGCCTCTATCAAGGAAAAATTTGCAGTGCTATGAGGAAAGAGCGGGGGAGTGGTACTAATTGGCTAGCTCTTTAAAATAGCTGGCATAGGCACAATGGGTTGAATGGCCTCCTGTGCTGTATGATTCTATGATCATAGTTCTTCATCAATTGCCCATGTGCTCAACTGAAGGAAAAGTTTTTGCAAGACTTTTCCCTGTTGTATTAAAAGCTTGTGCTAACATAATGTCTTCGCAAAATTCTGCCTGCCTCTTTCCCTCTTGTGTATATTACACACGGGCAAGTGTAATTTCTGTCAACATCTGTACTGCAATCTGCTGTCAAAGTGAGGAACTCTTAATCTCTAAAATGTTCTGATGAATCTGTTCTATTATTTTAATTAATTCATTTAAATCTGTGGTGATGAATTACATGGTGCAGATTCGATTTGCTCCATCAGAGCGGGATCCAAGTTGGCAGTATACTGATCGGGAGCAGAGGAGAGAGACCGAGAGCGGGGATAAAAGAGCGGCGGACCGAGGCCCGAGACCAGAGCGGCGGCGGACCTGAACGGGAGCAGAGGAGAGAGACCGAGAGCGGGGATAAAAGAGCGGCGGACCGAGGCCCGAGACCAGAGCGGCGGCGGACCTGATCGGGAGCAGAGGAGAGAGACCGAGAGCGGGGATAAAAGAGCGGCGGACCGAGACCCGAGACCAGAGCGGCGGCGGACCTGATCGGGAGCAGAGGAGAGAGACCGAGAGCGGGGATAAAAGAGCGGCGGACCGAGGCCCGAGACCAGAGCGGCGGCGGACCTGATCGGGAGCAGAGGAGAGAGACCGAGAGCGGGGATAAAAGAGCGGCGGCCCCAGGCCCGAGACCAGAGCGGCGGCGGACCTGAGCGGGAGCAGAGGAGAGAGACCGAGAGCGGGGATAAAAGAGCGGCGGACCGAGGCCCGAGACCAGAGCGGCGGCGGACCTGATCGGGAGCAGAGGAGAGAGACCGAGAGCGGGGATAAAAGAGCGGCGGACCCAGGCCCGAGACCCGAGACCAGAGCGGCGGCGGACCTGAGCGGGAGCAGAGGACAGAGACCGAGAGCGGGGATAAAAGAGCGGCGGCCCCAGGCCCGAGACCAGAGCGGCGGCGGACCTGATCGGGAGCAGAGGAGAGAGACCGAGAGCGGGGATAAAAGAGCGGCGGCCCGAGGCCCGAGACCAGAGAGGCGGCGGACCTGAACGGGAGCAGAGGAGAGAGACCGAGAGCGGGGATAAAAGAGCGGCGGCCCGAGGCCCGAGACCAGAGCGGCGGCGGACCTGATCGGGAGCAGAGAGAGACCGAGAGCGGGGATAAAAGAGCGGCGGACCGAGGCCCGAGACCAGAGCGGCGGCGGACCTGATCGGGAGCAGAGGAGAGAGACCGAGAGCGGGGATAAAAGAGCGGCGGACCGAGGCCCGAGGCCCGAGACCAGAGCGGCGGCGGACCTGATCGGATCAAAAACAACAACAGAAAACCAAGGAGTGACGTCACAGGACAGCAGGTAAGTGATTGGTTGGTGAGTATTACTGTTTTTTTTTCTTCTCTAAATTAGGGCATTGGTTTAAACTAAGAGCTGGGAAACTAAGCAGCTTTTATAGCAGGTAGTTTTTTTTTAGTGAACCTAGGTCCCTGGTATAGTTAACATTTTCAAATTTCAACGTAATTTAAAAGGGGAACTAAGCTAAGGCAAATCATGGCAGCAGACCTCGCACCCGTGATATGCCCCTCCTGCAAGATGTGGGAAGTCATGGACACTACCAGTGTCCCTGCCGACCATGTGTGCAGGAAGTGTGTCCACCTGCAGCTACTGACCGATCGTATCTCGGAGCTGGAGCTGCGGGTGGACTCACTGTGGAGCATCCGCGATGCAGAGAAACTTGTGGATAGCACGTTTAGCGAGTTGGTCACACCGCAGGTAAAGGCAGTACAGGCAGGAAGTGAATGGGTGACCACCAGGAAGAGTAAGAGGTGCAGGCAGGTAGTGCAGGGGTCCCCTGTGGCCATCCCCCTCTCAAACAGGTATACCGTTTTGGATACTGTTGTGGGAGATGGCTCACCAGGGGAAGGTGGCAGCGGCCAGGTTCATGGCACCGTGGCTGGCTCTGCTGCACAGGAGGGCAGGAAAAAGAGTGGCAGAGCTATAGTGATAGGGGACTCGATTGTAAGGGGAATAGACAGGCGTTTCTGTGGACGCAACCGAGACTCCAGGATGGTATGTTGCCTCCCTGGTGCAAGGGTCAGGGATGTCTCAGAGCGGCTGCAGAACATTCTGGAGGGGGAGGGTGAACAGCCAGTTGTCGTGGTGCATATAGGTACCAATGATATAGGTAAAAAACGGGATGAGGTCCTACAAGCTGAATTTAGGGAGTTAGGAGTTAAACTAAAAAGTAGGACCTCTCAGGATTGCTACCAGTGCCACGGGCTAGTCAGAGTAGGAATGACAGGATAGCTAGGATGAATACGTGGCTTGAGAGATGGTGCAAGAGGAAGGGATTCAAATTCCTGGGACATTGGAACCGGTTCTGGGGGAGGTGGGACCAGTACAAATTGGACAGTCTGCATCTGGGCAGGACTGGAACCAATGTCCTAGGGGGAGTGTTTGCTAGTGCTGTTGGGGAGGGTTTAAACTAAAGTGGCAGGGGGATGGGAATAGATGCAGGAAGTCAGTGGGAAGTAAAGTGGTGACAGAAACAAAAGGCAGTAAGGGAGAGTGTACAAAACATGACCGGACAAATGGTCTGAGAAAGCACGGCAAAGACCAAGGGAAGTCTAGATTAAACTGCATTTATTTCAATGCAAGAAGTCTGATGGGCAAGGCAGATGAACTCAGGGCATGGATGGGTACATGAGACTGGGATGTTATAGCTATTACTGAAACATGGCTAAGGGAGGGGCAGGACTGGCAGCTAAATATTCCAGGGTATAGATACTATAGGAAAGATAGAGCAGGAGGTAAGAGAGGAGGGGGAGTTGCGTTCTTGATTAGGGAGAACATCACGGCAGTAGTGAGAGAGGATATATCCGAGGGTTCGCCCACGGAGTCTATATGGGTAGAACTGAAAAATAAGAAGGGAGAGATTACGTTGATAGGATTGTACTACAGACCCCCAAATAGTCAACGGGAAATTGAGGAGCAAATATGTAAGGAGATTACAGACAGCTGCAAGAAAAATAGGGTGGTAATAGTAGGGGACTTTAACTTTCCCAACATTGACTGGGACAGCCATAGCATTAGGGGCTTGGATGGAGAGAAATTTGTTGAGTGTATTCAGGAGGAATTTCTCATTCAGTATGTGGATGGCCCGACTAGAGAGGGGGCAAAACTTGACCTCCTCTTGGGAAATAAGGAAGGGCCGGTGACAGAAGTGTTAGTGAGGGATCACTTTGGGACCAGTGATCATAATTCCATTAGTTTTAAGATAGCTATGGAGAAGGATAGGTCTGGCCCAAAAGTTAAAATTCTAAATTGGGGAAAGGCCAATTTTGATGGTATTAGACAGGAACTTTCAGAAGTTGATTGGGAGAGTCTGTTGGCAGGCAAAGGGACGTCTGGTAAGTGGGAGTCCTTCAAAAGTGTGTTAACCAGGGTTCAGGGTAAGCACATTCCTTATAAAGTAAAGGGCAAGGCTGGTAGAAGTAGGGAACCTTGGATGACTCGGGAGATTGAGGCCCTAGTCAAAAAGAAGAAGGAGGCATATGACATGCATAGGCAGCTGGGATCAAGTGGATCCCTTGAAGAGTATAGAGATTGCCGGAGTAGAGTTAAGAGAGAAATCAAGAGGGCAAAAAGGGGACATGAGATTGCTTTGGCAGATAAGGCAAAGGAGAATCCAAAGAGCTTCTACAAATACATAAAGGGCAAAAGAGTAACTAGGGAGAAAGTAGGGCCTCTGAAGGATCAACAAGGTCATCTATGTGTGGAACCACAAGAGATGGGTGAGATCCTAAATCAATATTTCGCATCGGTATTTACGGTTGAGAAAGGCATGGATGTTAGGGAACTTGGGGAAATAAATAGTGATGTCTTGAGGAGTGTACATATTACAGAGAGGGAGGTGCTGGAAGTCTTAACGCGCATCAAGGTAGATAAATCTCCGGGACCTGATGAAATGTATCCCAGGACGTTATGGGAGGTTAGGGAGGAAATTGCGGGTCCCCTAGCAGAGATATTTGAATCATCCACCGCTACAGGTGAGGTGCCTGAAGATTGGAGGGTAGCAAATGTTGTGCCTTTGTTTAAGAAGGGCGGCAGGGAAAAGCCTGGGAACTACAGACCGGTGAGCCTGACATCTGTAGTGGGTAAGTTGTTAGAGGGTATTCTGAGAGACAGGATCTACGGGCATTTGGAGAGGCAGGGACTGATTAGGAACAGTCAGCATGGTTTTGTGAGAGGAAAATCATGTCTCACGAATTTGATTGAGTTTTTTGAAGGGGTAACCAAGAAGATAGATGAGGGCTGTGCAGTAGACGTGGTCCACATGGACTTTAGCAAAGCCTTTGACAAGGTACCGCATGGTAGGTTGTTACATAAGGTTAAATCTCACGGGATCCAAGGTGAGGTAGCCAATTGGATACAACATTGGCTTGACGACAGAAGACAGAGGGTGGTTGTAGAGGGTTGTTTTTCAAATTGGAGGCCTGTGACCAGCGGTGTGCCTCAGGGATCGGTGCTGGGTCCGCTGTTATTTGTTATTTATATTAATGATTTGGATGAGAATTTAGGAGGCATGGTTAGTAAGTTTGCAGATGACACCAAGATTGGTGGCATTGTGGACAGTGAAGAAGGTTATCTAGGATTGCAACGGGATCTTGATAAATTGGGCCAGTGGGCCGATGAATGGCAGATGGAGTTTAATTTAGATAAATGTGACGTGATGCATTTTGGGAGATCGAATCGGGCCAGGACCTACTCCGTTAATGGTAGGGCGTTGGGGAGAGTTATAGAACAAAGAGATCTAGGAGTACAGGTTCATAGCTCCTTGAAAGTGGAGTCACAGGTGGATAGGGTGGTGAAGAAGGCATTCAGCTTGCTTGGTTTCATTGGTCAGAACATTGAATACAGGAGTTGGGATGTCTTGTTGAAGTTGTACAAGACATTAGTTAGGCCACACTTGGAATACTGTGTACAGTTCTGGTCACCCTATTATAGAAAGGATATTATTAAACTAGAAAGAGTGCAGAAAAGATTTACTAGGATGCTGCCGGGACTTGATGGTTTGACTTATAGGGAGAGGTTAGATAGACTGGGACTTTTTTCCCTGGAGAGTAGGAGGTTGAGGGGTGATCTTATACAAGTCTATAAAATAATGAGGGGCATAGATAAGGTAGATAGTCAAAATCTTTTCCCAAAGGTAGGGGAGTCTATAACGAGGGGACATAGATTTAAGGTGAGAGGGGAGAGATACAAAAGGGTCCAGAGGGGCAATTTTTTCACTCAAAGGGTGGTGAGTGTCTGGAACGAGCTGCCAGAGGCAGTAGTAGAGGCGGGTACAATTTTGTCTTTTAAAAAGCATTTGGACAGTGACATGGGTAAGATGGGTATAGAGGGATATGGGCCAAGTGCAGGCAATTGGGACTAGCTTAGTGGTATAAACTGGGCGACATGGACATGTTGGGCCGAAGGGCCTGTTTCCATGTTGTAAACTTCTATGATTCTATGATTCTATACTGAAGAGCATTGGAATTTCCAGACTTCAGGATCTTTCCTCTAAGTTCTATTTGCCACAAATGACAGCCACATCGATAATTCTCCTCGGTTCATGCCTCGTGCGTTCTGCGTACAGCCTGCCAGACTTGGACAATACCTGTCATGCTGTCTTCATTCTTCCTTTTATACACATCTACAAAAGCATCTTCATTTTACAACTGAGTTCCCATGCTGTTTTGATTTGCTATGTCCATGAAGGATCTTTGATATTTATCCTCTGTCATGGACCCTGATAGCAAAATAAATTCTTTGCTGTTCTGGAAAATAAAACAAGGAGCATAAAATACTGCATGAAAGCATTTTGAAAACTGGAGACTTAGACTGCACATGGGATTGAACTGATTTCAGAGATGATTTTAATTTTCAACAATGGTACTAAACAAGCACTAATGGACCAACTGCCCATTATACACCACACCCGATTTTCCTTTCCATCAAAGTCAGTGTGTATCGGGTGATGTGTATAATGGACAGCCAGTACGCTATCCCCGAAAGTTAATAGAGCAGATATTGTTTTAAGCCCATTTTCAGGCTCAGATTGGATGTTGCACCCAATCAAGTGGATAGAACTAAGGCCCCAAATTGGTCGCTCAGACTAATTTAAATAGAATAGACAGGTCAGCGCTACTCACACTGTTCATTGGCAGTTCACTTAAAGGGTAGGGGGCATCAATACCACATGTGGCTGACACCATTTAAAGACTCTAAGCTCTGGAACTCCCCCCTAAACCTTTCTGCCTCTCCACCTCTCCTTTAAGACCCACCTTAAAACCTACCTGTTTGCCCAAGCTTTTGGTCACCTGTCCTAATGTCTCCTTCTGTGGCTCGGTGTCAATTTTTGTCTGATTACGCTCCAATGAAGCGTCTTGGACTGTTTTACTACGTTAAAGTTGCTATATAAATGTAAGTCATTACGTCTGATAGGGTATTCCATGCTCTAAGAATCCTGTGTGTAAAAACATTCTCCTAACCTCTTCCTTCATTCTTTTGATGTTGATCTTAAATTTGTGCTCTCTAGTCACCAATCATCTTAAGTTTGTGTCTTCTAGTCAGCAACCCGATGACCAATAGAAAGTTTTTTCTTTATGCACCTTATCAAAACCTTTCATAATTTTGATCAGCTCTATTAGATCTCTTCTAAACCTTCTCTGTTCCAATGAAAAAGCCCCAGTTCACCTAGTTTCTCCTATTAACTAATGCCTTTCATCCCCAATATCATCTTAGTACCCTCTTCATGGCCATGACATCCTTTAGCTTGAGCATAGAGGTTGGTAGGGACAGAGTGTAAACTTCTAATGGAGTGAATTGCTAACAGAGTGAGGACATTCAACTGGGAATTTGGTGAGTGTGGGAATTAGGTGCTAAGTAATTTAAACCGAGGGACTATAAATTAATCTATCAACTTTTAAAACTGAAATTTAAAAAAAAATACATAAAATAAAAAAGACAGTAATTACTAATTATTTCAAAATCAAGCTAAATCCATTTACTAAATATAATCTAGATCTCAAGTGAGCTGGAGTGTGAGTTGGAGACACTCTGACACATATCAGGGAGGGGGAAGAATATCTAGATAGTTTTCTCCAGAGTAGGATCACACCTCAGAGGATAGCACAGGTGCAGGAAGGGGAGCTTGTGACTGTTAGTCATCAGGGTAGTGGGAACCTAGGAGAGGTAGAGAAGGAGGTCACGCAGACACTGGTCATAACCAACAGATATGAGGTACTTGATACCTGTGAGGATAAGGATAAAGGCTGCAGGGAGGATGCCCAGAATGCTAACCATGGCAACATGGAGCATAAGGCGGTCCAAGGGGGGAGATCAAAATAGAAAGGTTGTAGTCACAGGGGATTCTATAATTAGGGGTTTGATAGCGTCCTCTGCAGTCGTGACCGAGAGTCCAGGAGGGTGTGTTGCCTACCTGGTGCAAGGGTAAAAGACATCTCGGAGCAACTGGAGAGGAACTTGGAAAGGGAGGGGGAGGATCCAGTTGTCATGGTTCATGTCAGCACCAACAACATAAAGAAGAACAAGGAGGAGGTTCTGCTAAGGGAATATCAGAAGCTAGGAACTGAATTAAAAAGCAGAACCTCATGGGTGGTAATCTCAGGATTACTACCCGAGCCATATCTAATTAGCATAAGGATATGCAGATCAGAAAGGCTATGCTTGGCTGCAGAGTAGTGTGGGAAGGAGGGGTTCCATTTCACAGGACATTGGCACCAGTACTGGGATCGGAAGGAGCTGTACTGCTGGGATGGGCTCCACCTGAACCGGGGTGGGACCAGAGTCCTAGTGGAAAGGATAAATAGGGCGGTGGATAAGGCCTTAAACTAGCAAGATGGGGGGAGGGATCGGGTAGCAATAACAAATAACAGGAGAATGAGTAAAGGACAGATCAGGGTAAGGAATAAAGATAACAAATGGTCAAGGAACAAAGAGAGTTATAAAACAGAAGTATGAAAGGACTGTTTAAAAATAAAGTAAAAGGAACAACAATTAAAGGCACATTAAACTACATGTACAGCAATCTACAGAGCGTCCAAAATAAAACAGGGCAACTAGAGGCAATAATCTGTAGCGAGGAACCAGATGTGGTAGGAGTAACTGAAACATGGCTACATAAAGAACAGGACTGGAAACTAAATACTGCAGGTTATAACATAATCAGAAAGGAAAGGGAAGGAAGAAGGGGGAGGAGTGTGGGGTAGCTGTACTGCTTAGAAATAACATAACGGCAGTTGAAAAAAGGAACATAACTAACAGAAGAATAGAAACAGAATCCATATGAATTGAAATAAAAGAAAGGATTGATCACGCTAATAGGGGTACTCTACAGACCACTTAAGAGTGGAAAGGAGGTGGAGGAAGAAATATGTAAGCAAATATGTGAAATGAGTAAAGGGCATAGAATAATAATCATGGGAAATTTTAACTACCCCCAAGTAAACTGGCAAGAAAAGGTAGGTAAAGGGATACAGGGAATGGAGTTTTTACAATGTGAGCAGGACTCATTTCTTACCCAATATATAAAAAGCCCAACAAAAGAGGGAGCATTGCTGGATCGAGTATTGGGAAATGAACCAGAAAAGATAAAAGAAGTAAGTGTTGGGGAACATCTAGGCAATAGCAATCACAACATAATAAGGTAGAAGATAAAGAATGAGAGGGACATAAGTAAGATGACTTCATCTTACTTATGTCAATTACTTATTACAATTACTTTAATTGTAATTTATTACAATTAAAGTAATAAATTGGAAAAAAGCTGATTTTAAGGGGATGAGAATGGAACTAGGGAAAATAAAGTCGAAGCTCGTGGAATCAAGGGTAAATTATTGACCTGGTTAGGAAATTGGCTGAGCGACAGGGGACAGAGAGTAGGCATAATGGGCAGGAACTCAAATTGGCAGGATGTGACTAGTGTTGTCCCACAGGGATCTGTGTTGGGGCCTCAACTAGTCACTGTATTTATAAACGACTTAGATGACGGGATAGAGAGCCACATATCCAAGTTTGCCGATGACACAAAGATAGGCAGCATTGTAAGCAGTGTAGATGGAAGCATAAAATTACAGCGAGATATTAATAGATTAAGTGAATGGGCAAAACTGTGGCAAATGGATTTCAATGTAGGCAAGTGTGAGGTCATCCACTTTGGACCTAAAAAGGATAGATCAGAGTACTTTCTAAATGGTGAAAAGCTCAAAACAATGGAGGTCTAAAGAGACTTTAAGGGTCTATGTACACAGATCATTAAAATGTCATGCAGAGGTACAAAAAATAATCAAAAAGGCTAATGGGATGCTGGCCTTTATATCTAGTGGATTAGAATACAAGGGGGTAGAAGTTATGCTACAGTTATGCAAAGCCCTGATTAGACCATATCTGGAATACTGTGTTCCGTTCTGGACACCGCACCTTAGGGAGGATATATTGGGCCTTGGAGGGAGTGCAGCGTAGATTTACCAGAATGATTCCTGGACTCGAAGGGTTAAATTATGAGGAGCGATTACACAAACTAGGGTTGTATTCCCTGGAATTGAGAAGATTAAGGGGTGATTTGATTGAAGTTTTCAAGATATTACAGGGAACTGATAGGGTAGATAGAGAGAAACTATTTCTGCTGGTTGGGGAGTCTAGGACTAGGGGACATAGCCTAAAAATTAGAGCCAGGACTTTCAGGAGTGAAGTTAGGAAACACTTCTACACGCAAAAGGTGGTAGAAGTTTGGAACTCTCTTCTGCAAACGGCAGTTGATGCTAGCTCAATTGTTAATTTTAAATCTGAGATTGATGGATTTTTGTTAACCAAAGTTATTAAGGGATATGGGACTAAGGCGGGTATAAGGATTTAGGTCACAGTTCAGCCATAAATTCATTGAATGGCAGAACAGGCCTGAGGGGCTAAATGGCCTACACCTGTTCCTATGTTCCTCTAGCAGAGGCACTATTACATATATATACAAATTCATTCGGAAAGGGAATAGTGCCAGAAGACTGGCAGACAGCTAATATGAGTCCTATATTTAAAAAGAGAGATAGAACAAGACCAATTTAGCTTAACCAATTAGCTTAACATCGGTGGTAGGAAAGATAATGGAATCCTTACTCAAAGATGTAATAGAAAAACATCTAGAAACTGAAAATATAATAAAGAATAATCAGCACAGATTCCAAAAGGGAAGGTCATGCTTGATCAACCTTATTGATTTTTGAAGAAGTAACAGAAAGGATAGACAAGCAGTAATGCAGTAGTTGTAATATATTTGGATTTTCAAAAGGCCTTCAATGAGTAGTAGACTCATGACTAAGGTCAGAGCATGTGGAGTCAGGGGACAAGTAGGTGAATGGATAGCAAACTGGCTACAAAACAGAAAACAGAGAGTAGGATTAAAGGTAGTTACTCAGACTGGCAAAGGTGGGAAGTGGTGTTCCTCAGGGATCAGTGACCACTGTTGTTCACCATTTACATAAACGATTTTGACTCAGGAATCGGAAGTACAATTTCAAAATTTCCAGATGACACCCAGTTGCGAGTGTAGTTAATACCGAGGTGGACTGCGACAAAATACAGGAAGACGTTAATAAACTTGCAAAATGGGCTTGTAATTGGCAAATGAATTTCAATATAGATACGTGTAAGGTGGTACTTTTCGGCAGGAAGAATAAGGAGGCCACATACTTTTTGGAAAATAAGAGTCTAAACGGGGTGGAGGAGGAGGGGGATCTGGGGATACAGATACACCAATCACTAAAAGTAGTGATGCAGGTTAATAAGGCTATAAAAAAGCAAACCAAGCACTGGGGTTCATTTCTATAAGGATAAAATTGAAAAGCAGAGAAGTTACATTAAACGTGTATAGAACCTTGGTTAGACCAAACTTGGAGTAATGTGAATAGTTCTGGTTGCTATATTGTAAAAAGGATATAGAGGTACTGGAGAAGGTGCAAAAAATATTTACTAGGATGATACCAGAACTGAGAAGTTAGAAAAGAGAAGACTAAGAGGTGACCTGATAGAGGCCTTTTAAGATTATGATAGGGTTTGATAGGGTAGATGTAGAGAGAAAATTTCCACTTGCAGGGAGACCAGAACTAGGGGCCATAAATATAATTGTAAACAATTTTACAACACCAAGTTATAGTCCAGCAATTTTATTTTCAATTCACAAGCTTGTGAATTGAAAATAAAATTGCTGGACTATAACTTGGTGTTGTAAAATTGTTTACAATTGTCAACCCCAGTCCATCACCGGCATCTCCACACCATAAATATAAGATAGTCAGTGATAAACCCAATAGGGAATTCAGGAACAACTTCTTTACCCAGAGTGTGGTTAGAATGTGGAACTCACTACCACAAGGAGTAGTTGAGGTGACTTGTATAGATGCATTTAAGGGGAAGCTGGATAAATGTATGAGGGAGAAAGGAATAGAAGGATATGTTGATGGGGTTTAGATGAAGAAGTGTGGGAGGAAGCTTGTGTGGAGCATAAACACCAGCATGGACCTGTTGGGCTGAATAGCCTGTTTCTGTGCTGTGCATTCTATGCAATTCCTAAAGTAGGGCACCCAGACCTGGACTCATTTTCTAAATGTGGCATAACCAATGATTTGCACTGAGAGTCTCCCATCCTTTCTCCCTGTTGGGCCCGGACTCCAAATATATACTGTAACTTCAGTCTTGGTCATACCTGCTTAATAACGATGATAAAAGTTCGTTACAGTGTAAACACCTCCAACCCCACGCAGGCATGAAGCAGAATGAAAAACAAAACAACAGTGATGAATGAATGTGTAACTTCTGAATGAGAGATGGAGGAGGCGCTTCAGCGGAACTGTGCTGGGCTGTTGCTGGGTATTGAGATTATTTTGGTACATTTGGAAGGTGAGCTGCATGCTGTGGGCGGATGTCAATGCTCAGACTCAGTTGGATCCCGCGCCCTCTGTCTCTGCAGCCACAGTAAGATCAGGCTGGGCTGCAAACCCAAGCCATGGTCTTTCCCCACCCTCTGGGGATGAGCCGGGGGATATTATCATCGCTCTGAGTTCGAGTGGCGGTGGGGCCGAGGATGGAGAGGGAGAGTCTGATCGGTGAGAGGAGGCTCGGCGTGTCCACCGCTGCCGCTCCGAGCCTGGCTCAGGGCGATCAGAAGCTCTCGCCGGCAGCCGGAGGCAGCGGCAGGGGGCAGCGGTTCAGCCTGCAGCTGGTGGGCTCGGTGTGGGTTCACCGGCTCACCACCTTGCCCATGCTGCCCTGGGTGGTGGCTGAGGTGCGGAGACGCAGCGCCCGGGGCTCGGGGACCCGCCGTGTCCGCTTGCAGGTGTGGCAGGGCTGGGTGCGCTGCGTGGCTGCCGCCGGCTCCGGCCCCGGCCCGGATCAGGACTCCTCCGGCACCGTGTTCGAGCACCGAGCGCAGCACATCCACAAGCTGCTGCACAACAGCAACGAGCTGAGCTATTTCGCCTATCTGACCAGGAGCCCGGCTGAAGGGCAGCAAAAAGAAAGCCTCTGCTTCGTATTCAGGGCTTCTGATCCCACTCTGGTAAGACTTCAGCTCACATTGTTCTAT
Source organism: Heptranchias perlo (assembly GCF_035084215.1). Classification (NCBI taxonomy): domain Eukaryota; kingdom Metazoa; phylum Chordata; class Chondrichthyes; order Hexanchiformes; family Hexanchidae; genus Heptranchias; species Heptranchias perlo. The sequence goes on along the minus strand of NC_090325.1, from coordinate 94,638,017 downwards.
TGTATATAGGGGTCTTTCTCTAATTGTATTGCAATAGCAGGAAAATATAGAAATATATCCCAAAGTGCAAGAAAATGTGTAACTTATAATTATAAAGTGGAGTAATTAGTACTGTTAATATTTTTCATAATGGAAAACTTCCTTTGAGAGACACTTCAAGCAGCTAGTGTGCAGTATTTTAATGAGTTTCAGTTGGATTTTTCAGTTAGTTTAATGAAGACTGTTTATTATAATGTGGTGGTTTTGTTTCCTTCATGAGTTTCCAATGAATATCTTTCCATTTAATACAGGTACCACTGCTTGCTGTATATGTGTGTGATACATTTCAGTGAAGGTCACAAAAGAGAATAATATTGCCAAAGGACGGAGGACATTGTGTTGTTGCTCTTGTTTTTTTTGGACGGCATTTTGACTGGCTGGGACAGTCAAGAATAGGTAGCTCTTCAAAACTCAGCTGAAGGTCCGTTGTTTTTGGCTGTTGCAGTTAAGATTGCACTGCAGGAGACTCCGTTTCTGTAATGTGTTCATTTAAATTGCTTGAAGTTACTGAAATATTTCATCAGTTTAAAAACATTGGTAGGGAGATCTGCTTAGATTCACTTGTGTCTTGCTTAATATTTTATCAAGTGCTTGTGACCCTCCAAATGACTTTAATATGTTGAGTATAATGTACCTTATTTGTCTGAGTTTTAAACAAAACATAATATTTTCAAATAGTGATAGATGGAACCAGACAATAGTCATCTTTCATCATTGCACTTTTCCATACCCGGGAAATGGTCAAGTCCAGGATCAGAAATGCTCTGATTTGCCTGTTCACAGAGTGGTGGCATTGGCATGATAGCAGGAGCACTACTACACAATCAATTCATTAAATAAAAAATGAGTTTACTTGCCCCTTGGTGGAAGAACCATGATGTTAGCTTTCTATCTCTGGTAGGCAAATTACTGTATGGTTATTTTGCTGCCTTTAGCCTGAAATTTACAGTTAATAATTGTTTATTATATCATTCAGACAAATAATTGAACATTGAAAAAGTATCAGCCATTTCAGTGAGCCCCAAATTGTCTATAGGCTCCACCGTTTAACATCACTCCTAACCAATAAGCAATGACATTCACTGCTAAGAGTGGATGTTGTAGACACATTTTATTTGCTGTAGGTAGTCTGTGTTGTTAAATTACTGCTTGATATTCATTCTACAGCCAGTTATCAGCTGAACAGTTTGATTGGGAGTGAAGGCAACAGTTTGCATTGAGAAAAGGGGTTTATTATAAGGCATGTAGGACAGCTATTAACCATGGCAGCAAAGTACAAATAACTTTCAGAATGAGATTTTGTTACAACTCTTGTCTTGTATTTTTTGATATTACTAGATAACCTCCTGTGGCATTGCTCAACAGTAGTCTGAGGCCTGGCGCATGGTTGTGATCGCAATCACAAGATAAATAAGGGAAAAGAAGGCCATTTGGTCCATTTTAGTTCATTTATTCAGAAAGACACTAGCATCCCCCCATTGTGGCATCTAATTTCTTCTTAAATAAAGCTAGGGTTTATCTTCTACTACTCTATTCGGGAATCCACTCCATGTATTAATCACTTTTGTGTGAAACAAAATTTCCTGATATCAGTCCTAATTTTGCATTTTACTGGTTAGAATTTGTTTCCCTTTGTCCCACTTTTACAATTTATTTTGATGTAATTATCTGGATCTACTTTTTTCATTCATTTTACTATCTTCTACATCTCTATAAGGTCAGCTCACAGTCATCTCTTTTGGAAGTGTTTCTCATACCTCAGTCTGTGGCTCTTCTCTGAGGTGCCTCCAGTGCTTGGTGACCAGAACTAGATAATATGCAAGGTGTGGTATGACCAGAGCATTGTACAGTCTGCACATGATTTTCCCTGACTTATACTCTACTGTTTTGGCTATATTAATTCAGCATTCTATTTGTTTTAATTAGTTGTGTTTAAGATGGCCTGTCCCTTTAAGGCCACTATGCTGGTGTTCCCTGTCGGCAAGTAGTCTAAATAGGTACAAACCTGAGGCCAATTAGAGACTAATTGTTCGAGGAAGTTTCAGTAGATTTGCAGCTGTTTTTAAATCCTTCGCTTCAGGCCTTGGAGAGACAGCAGGTTATCAGTGTAAAAGAAAACAGCAGGCAATAACTTAAGTTTCTATTTTTATGCCTTTGACACTTGAAGTATGATGTGTTAAGTGCGATATTTGAACTGTGATGTCTGAAGTGTGATAGATGTGATCGAGACAAGGCTTATATATAGACTAAGAGATTGCCTGTGGTGTTACTCAAGGCGGGTGGCAGGATACAAGAGGAGTGTTATACCATGTAGAGGATAACAACAAGGTCACTGGTTTATTGTACCTGAGTAAGGCAATCCAATTTTTATTCCAAGATATTTCTAGGATTTTTATTGATACTTTTGGAGATTGACCTCCATGACTCTGGAAACCATAAATTAGTGGCCTTTGTGTGTCATTTTTGATAAAAACCCTCTGTCAATGTATTTCAGTTTTAATCCTTTGCCATTTTTAAAGTTGAGGATATACAGGTATGCAAGGTGTACCATTTGAGGTAGATATCTGTTAATCAGAAGTACTGAAGAAAAGTAGCAGTACTGTGGTGGGTTTGCTGGGGATTGGTACATGCTTTAGTTTGGCATCATTGTGGAGATAGGATCCTGGGGATCAGTCAAAACTGTGGAAGGGGAGCCTGAAGTGTAGTGGTGAAGGGTGAACTGTGGGGTTTGGTGAATTCTAGATCTCTGTAAACAATGATGAGAGGGGGAAGGCCTGGGTCTGACAGCACTGGAGAAGGGCGGGGGCGGGGGGGTGGCTAACAGCACAAGGAGGGAGGGTCCCAGGCCTGGCAGCATTGATAGGGTGGGTGGTGGGGAAACAGTAGAAGGGGGGCCACAACAGGCCCCCTTCTGCTGTTTCCTGCCACCCCACCCCTAGCACTTAACTTTGAGGCCGCTGGCAGAAAGGCAGGCAGCCTGAAATTTGTTGCTATAAAAGAGTGAGCTGCCTGTGGCGTTGCGACAGGTGTCAGCAGCTCATCTGGAATATTTAGAGGAGACCCAAGGCCCAATTTTGGCCGGCCTTGGGCCTCCTGGTTCAGGGGCATGATGTAGCCGCATCGCCATCATTGCATCCAAAACCAGGCCCAGAGGAATTTTCACTCCTGCTCAACTGTATCTCTTTGCCTGTCATTCTCTCTTTCTCTAAGCTTGATATGTTTTCTGAAGTTTATAGAATTGATTACAATTTGAAGACAAGTAAAATTGACAGCAGACGGGTAATCAGTACAGTCTGTCATATTTGAAGTGAAATCTTTGTTTTGACTTTGATTTTCTCTCACTTCACACATATGCACTGTCTTTCTTTCGAAAAACATTCCAGTAAACTTTACCTGAATAAAGTTTTGAAATATGTCCTCTAACTTTTTTCTTCAAATAATTCTGAAAAGATACTGTTCGGTACTGAAGCGAAGCATTTTATCAATTGGGTTAACTAAATACTATTGATACTTCCTGGAATAATTGTGTACACTGCTGCTGCTCAGACAGCTTGGGCAAAATCATTGGGGTAGAATTTCTGCAAGGATTTTCCCGATATCCTGTGTAACTTTGGTGGAAGACAAAACGGCCGATCTTCCACAGAAATTAAGACTGGTCACTGGAAGAATCCAACTCCCCCAGAAATGACTGGTGACAAAGTCCAAGCCAGGATTTTGGGAGAGGCTGAGGCTTTCAAATAAAAGCATCAATGAAGGTACTCACAAAAAAAAAGACAACTCAACAGGTAAATTTCTTTATGCAAAGTGTTAAATATGTAATTTTTGATGCTTTTATGTTTGGAACCTTATTTTAGCTTTTAGAAATTTCAGTTATTGAGGAAAAAAATATAACAACCAGATATTTTTTTCAAAAAGCATTTTGTGTGATTCAGTTTAATTTTTAATTTGTTTCTATTTGTAGGTTCCTTGACTGGTCATTCAGGATTAATTTTTTTCATAAGTCCCTAGTTGTTCCTCATTGGCAGTTTTCTAGCCTCTCCCTTGCTTTTGATTCTCCTGTTTTCTATCTCTAGTTTTGACTTGCTGTTTTACTTGAAGCCAATCAACAAAGTGTGATGGTGACAGTGTGTCAACAGGAAGTGTGCACTACATGTGAGATTTGAACTATATTACATGTAAATAGACCTAATGGTGATTGATGGGCTAATGAAAAATATTAGCTTGATTGAGAAGAAAGATTTCTTATTTGAGTTTGTAATTTCATTTTCTTATTTTCCAACATTATGACCAGTGAAACAAAAACAGGAAACACTGGAGACACTCGGCAGATCAGGCAGTATCTGTCGAAAGAACACATCAGTCGTCATTTTGGGTGTTGAATTCTTTTTCGGACCTAAGATATTTTCTGTTTTTGTTTCAGATTTCCAGCATCTGCAGTTTTTTTTTGTATTTTGATCGTTCTGACCAGTGAGTTTTGCTGTAAATTCCCTCCATCATCATCATCATCATCATAGCTTGTTGCTGCAAAACTGCAGCCAAGATCTAGTGTTGTTTATCTCAAATAGATCCTTGGGAGTACAGGATGTTGACAGGTGGCAGTGTATCAGAAGTGCTCAAGTGTTTGCCTTGGCTCTCCACATTCAAATCTGGGGTGGATTCTCAGCTTCCTTTTGTATTGTCACCAGTCTTTGCTACCCCAACTCTCACTCGAGTTAGGATACATCAGTGTTTTTATTCAAGGACCGTGCTTGGATGGAGTTGTTCCAAAGGAACCAGGTTCTTGGCATTTGCTGCCATTTTGTAGCCTTCCACAGGGGTATTTGGGGTAAGGGATTTTCAGAGACCAAGCTCTTTCTGCACTTCAGCCTCTTTGGTGGTGAAATGTGACCCTGCAGTAGGTGTCTGGGACCATACACTTGATTTTGTGTCTAATTTTTACTGAAGTCACAGTCTGGGCATCTGCGTTGTCTCCATTCAAAAGTTGAAAAGTCAAGTAGCCACTTCTCTGCTCTTGTCCCGAAATATAGGAATAGTTCACTAGATACACCATTGAGTCCAGCTGCCTTTCTATATTACAGGATTTTCATGGCTATCTTTAACTCCTCCCTGTTGAGTTGCTCCTTGTGGACTTTGCTGTCAAATGAGGAGTGAGTGGAGTTCCTCTTTGACTTGTTTCATTTTATGCTGTGCTTTATGGGCTGGTTTGCCATTTAGAATGAGTTGGTGTGCGACTTGGTTGGGAGAGACTGAGGCAATGTGCCTTGGTTCTTGTCCATCGGGGTTCAGCTTGTGAATGGTGGCCCGTGCTTTTTTGCTATCGTGGCACAGATTTGTTGTTTCAATCAGCTCCTTCTAGGAGTCGCACTGCTACTTTCCGATCCCTCTCATGAGCGTTTCCCCAGCCTAATTGTTTCTTCACCGAAGGAGTTCAATCAAACAGCTCTGCATATTTCTTATATTGTTGGCTTGTTTGTTCTGAAAGCCCAGGTATGTATGAGGGCCGGTTTTTACTTGGGGTGGGAATTAGTGGTGTGGGACCAAATTCCCGGGCTTCGTTTGCATGCCCCATCACTGATTCCTGCCCAAGAATGACGCCACTGTTGGTGGGGGCCATGAAGCTGCCGGGGACACACAGAAACAGACCCCACCAAGATAAGTATGGATTGGGGTTGGGGGGAGGGTCAGCAAGTCCGCGATCGGGGACAGGAAGGGAAGCCCGGAGCAAGTGTAAGAAACAATATTTTCCAGGCTTTCGGTTAAAGATTGTTAAAAAGCATCAACAAAACTGTGTCCACGTAATTGTCAACCTTCAGCTAAAGATTTCTTAAATCTTGTCATTATGTCCGGAGACACCATGGGGTATATTTTAACATACCGGTGGGAACTCAGTGGAGGGGTCAATACGTGTGTGGGAAACCCAGAAAAATTTTGCGCTGTGTTGTCGTGAGTGATCGCGACTCAATTGAAGGCCCTTAATGTGACTTCCGGGTTTCACGTCTGGAGTGCTGGGAGCTGGAGTATTTAAAAGGACATTGCAACCGTGGATTTTGAGGGGGGGGGAAGAAAGAGGAATTTAAAAACATGGAGCAACAAAGGATGAAGCCAGCACCCCAGTTCAGTGACTCTTCACTTGAGTTGCTACTGGCTGGTGTGAGGAGCAGGAGGGACATACAGTATCTGGCTGATCGGAGCACTTGCCCTGCCTCTGCCACCAAGAAGGCCTGGCTTGAGGTGGCAGAGGAGCTGAGCAGCAGGAGCACCATCTCAAGGATGTGGGTGCAGTGCAGGAAGTGTATAATGACCTAACTTTTCCTGTCCTGGTTAGTACAGTTACTGATTCACCTACATCCTGTGATGTACATTACCCCCCTCACTCTGTCCTGCCAAACCTACTCCATCACATCACTCCTCACACCCACTTAAATCTCATTATCAACATAACTTCACTTTTTGTGCACTTTCTCACCTCCCATTTGTGAACCCACCAGTCCCACTCACCCCAATCCTGATGCAATGTGATGAATCTGTCTGTTACTCACCCTCTGATGCATCTCTTTCTTGGGCAGCCTCACACAAAGCAATGTATCCATCGAGTGACCTCGTCACCTTCACTCACTCACACGTCTGTTCTTTCTCCCCTTGTGGGAGAAGAGCGCAAAATGCACGAGAGAGGAGTTGGACTGGAGGGGGGCCACCACAAATAGTACCCCCTGACGGAGGTGGAGGCCTTGGAGCTGAGCCGCACGATCGAATGCCTGGCTGTCGGAAATGGCGAGACTGACAACCTGCAAACGTCTGGTGACAGAACTTTACGCACACATCATGAATTGATGTTATCAATGATTGACCTGTTGCACACCTCAGTGTGCTCATCGCAAAATAACTTCTGTGATGATTCTTAATATTGCTTTGTTCTCTTCCAGGGCCTTCAAGGATTGATGAGGAGGTACGCGCCATGGAAGAGGGCGATTCCTCACAGGAGCTCCATTCCTATGAGGGCACACAGTCACATCATATCCAGCCATGCATCAGCGCAGATATTCAAACTTCAGTGAGTCCTGTTAGACAGGTAGTTGGGTTATCACCTGGTGATTAACACTCACAAGTGAGCACAAGCAGACACTGGCGGCAGGGGCAGCTGTGGAGAGTCCATGTCGGGGGCGCACTCCTCTCCAAGCTCTGCTCGGCTGAACGCAGATGCTGAACCCCGTGGGCCGTCGTTGAGAATGAGAATGATAGAAGTACAGCTGCACCTTTGCGAGGTATTGGAAGACATGCCACACACTCTCCACAATAGCAGAGAGGATGGAGGAGTCCACCTCCAGCATTAGTGGAATGGTGCCGCAGGTAAGTGCAGGAATGTCTGTGATGGAAAGAATGGCAGCCTCCATTGAGCTTCAGGCACGGCTCACAAATGATTCCATTCAGGCCATGACAACGGCCATGTGGACTCTCTATGCCAACATGTCTGCTGCTTTAAATGGGCAGACAGATAATTTAGCCGTGTCCTTGCAATGTGTCACAGATGTACTCCAAGCTGTTGTCCAGCAGGGTGGTATGAGTGATGGAGCCATGGCCCTGGAGAGGGATGATGGCGAAAGGGGACATGGAAGTGGAGACTCCACTCAAAGCACTCCCATGTCTCACCCGTTGCCGACCGCCGACCCCCCCCCCCCCCCCCATCCAAACCAGTACCCGAAATGCTGCCTCCTCTCCCAATGGCCAAGTCTGCCCCCGTACAGGTGCGGGTGGAGCAATCTTTGGCGGGGCGCTCACGGGCTCCAATACTTAGAGGTCGTAGGCAGAGAGCATCTCAGCAGTCAGGGCAGAGATCTGAGCAACCTGCCTCTACCTCTGCTGAAGTTACAGGGGATGCATCACATAGAAGCAGAAGGAAGAGGAAGGCTAAGGTTTTATAATCACCAAGGGGATGCACAAGGTGACTGATGTCATGTTTTTCATTTATATTTGTTTTTTCTTACTTAAGAACATAAGAAATAGGATCAGGAGTAGGCCATTCGGCCCCTCGAGCCTGCTCCGCCATTCAATCAGATCATAGCTGATCTTCGACTTCAACTCCACTTTCCCACCCAATCCCCCAAATCCCTTGATTCCCTTAGAGTCCAAAAATCTATCGATCTCAGCCTTGAATATACACGACAACTGAGATCCACAGCCCTCTTGGGTCGAGAATTCCAAAGATTCACAGCCATCTGAGTGAAGAAATTTCTCCTCATCTCAGTCTTAAATGGCTGACCCCTTATCCTGAGACTATGCCTGCTAGTTCTAGACTCTCCAGACAGGGGAAACAACCTCTCAGCATCTACCCTGTCAAGCCCCCTCATAATCTATGTTTCAATGAGATCACCTCTCATTCTTCCAAACTCCATAGCGTATAGGCCCATTCTACTCAATCTCTCCTCATAGGACAACCCTCTCATCCCAGGAATCAATCTAGTGAACTTTCATTGCACCACCTCTCAGGCAAGTATATCCTTCCTTAGGTAAGGAGACCAAAACTGTACACAGTACTCCAGGTGTGGTCTCACCAAAGCCCTGTACAATTGCAGCAAGACTACCTTACTTTTGTACTCCAGCCCCCTTGTAATAAAGGTCAACATACCATTTGCCTTCCTAATGTCTTGCTGTACTGCATGTTAACATTGTGTTTAGTGTACAAGGACACCCAAATCCTTCTGAACACCAACATCTAATAGTTTTTCACCATTTTAAAAAATATTCTGTTTTTCTATTCTTCCTACCAAAGTGAATAACCTCACATTTCCCCACATTATACTCCATCTGCCGCCTTCTTGCCCACTCACTTAACCTGTCTATATTCCTTTGCAGACTCTTTGTCCTCCTCACAGCTTACTTTCCCACCTAGCTTTGTAGCTTTGGTTGATTCTTAATTGCCCTCTGAAATGGCCTAGCAAGCCACTCAGTTGTAAAAAAAAAAAATCTCGCTCAAGAAGGCGGCTCACCACCACCTTCTCAAGGGCAATTAGGGATGGGCAATAAATGCCGGCCTTGCCAGCGACGCCCACATCCCGTGAACGAATGAAAAAATTTTTTAAAAATCATCAGCAAACTTGGATACATTATATTCGGTTCCTTCATCTATATCATTAATATAGATTGTAAATAGCTGGGGCCCAAGCACCAATCCTTGCGGCACCCCACTAATTACAACCTGCTAACCTGAAAATGACCTGTTTATTCCTACTGTTTTCTGTCCGATAACCAATCCTCTATCCGTACTAATATTACCCTCAATCCCCATGAGCCCTTATCTTGTGTAACAATCTTTCATGTGGTACCTTATCGAATGCTTTTTGAAAATCTAGATATATTACATCCACTGGTTCTCCCCTATCTATTCTACTAGTTACATCCTCAAAAAACTCTAATAGATTTGTCAAACATGATTTCCCTTCCATAAAACTATGTTGACTCTGCCTAATTATATTATGATTTTCTATTCTTCCTGTTACCTGTGCCCTGTTACCACTTCCTTAATAATAGATTCCAGCATTTCCCCGATGACTGACTGACTGATGTCAGGCTAACTGGCCTGTAGTTCCCTATTTTTTCTCTCCCTCCTTTCTTGAATAGCGGTGTTACATTTGCTACCTTCCAATCCACAGGGACTGTTCTAGAATCTAGGGAATTTTGGAAGATCACAACCAATGCATCCACTATCTCTGCAGCCACCTCTTTTAGAACCCTAGGATGTAGGTCATCGGGTCCAGGGGATTTGTTGGCTTTTAGTCCCAGTAATTTCTCTTTGCTAATATTAATTACTTTAAGTTCCTCACTCTCATTAGACCCTTGGTTCCCCACTATTTCTAGTATGTTTTTTGTGTCTTCTATTGTGAAGACAGACACAAAATATCTGTTCAATACCTCTGCCATTTCCTTATTCCCCATTATAATTTCTCCTGTCTCAGCCTCTAAGGGACCCATGTTTACTTTCGTTAATCTTTTTTTTTTGCATATTTGTAGAAGCCCTTACAATCTGTTTTTATATTTTTTGCTAGTTTACTCTCATTTTTATTTTCTCCCTCTATCAATTTTTTTGGTCGTCCTTTGCTGGTTTCTAAAACTCTCCCAGTCCTCATGCACATTAAATGTTATAATTTTCACCACCACTGCCACCTCTTGTGCATTCTTGAGTTCCTTTTGCAAAAGCGTCCATGCATATTCTTCATCATGAACACCAAGACTCGATGCCACCCATTGGGTGTGTTTACTATGTGTGGTTGTAGGACTGTTTTATGGGGAGAGGTGGGGGATGGTGGTCGTGATTGTTCCAGGCAGTCTGAGTAGTTCACCATCTTCATTTTGCAGATCTCCTTATGAGAATCTATTAGATGTGAGTGACTCCCGGCATCACAAGCAGCCACGTGTGCTCCTTATCTGCCGATGGGTTGTCCATCTTCTTCCCCCTCCTACTTTTCCTCCTTATCATCGTCTTGAATGTTGCAGGCAGATCAGATGCTTCATGAGCGCTAGGAACTCCTCAACCTGTAACCCTCTTTGTTGAGTGATACTGTGCAGGACACAACTCATGACTATAATTCTACAAACCCTCACTTGTGACTACTGAAGGAATCCCCCAGATCGATCCAGGCACCTGAATTGCATCTTGAGCATTCCTTTGGCTTGTTCAATGTCAGATCTGGTAGTGATGTGACTGTCGTTGTACCGTTGCTGTGCCTCATCGATGGGGTTTCTTACAGGTGTCATGAGCCACGTCTGCAGTGGGTATCCCTTGTCTCCAAGGAGCCAGCCCTTAAGCCTGTCTTGTGTGCGGAAGAGGGCCGGGATGTTGGACTCGTGCAACATGAAGGAATCATGGCAGCTGCCAGGGAATTTGGCACACACCTGCAGAAACCTCTTCCAGTGGCCACAAACCAGCTGCACATTGATGGAGTGATATCCCTTTCGATTGCTGAACGGACCTGGCTCATACACAAAGGGTTAACAGCTTTAAATAGTTTAAGTTCCTTAATTGGCCTTTTAAAGATCGTCCTGCTGGCTTTAAGTGTCGGCAGACTTCCAGATGTCAGAAGCGCACGTGCACCCAAACGCATCTGGGTCAAATGTGGAAGTTGGCGCGTTGGAGCCAGGATGCGGTCACGCTCTGAAAACCGAGGCTTTTTATGACCCACCTGCACCCAACCCACATGTTCTTGGGGGTTAAAATTTACCCCCATGTCTCCATTATTATCTAAAGTTTATAGGCATGATGGCATAGGAAGTATTACTATCTTGTGGAATGTGCAGAAATCAGCAGTTGATGTTTGGCTTTCAGAGAGGTTGATTTGGTATGCGAATATGGGGTGGGCTTGGGGTACAACACATTAGTATGTGATTGTGGGTGTACAAGTAAGAGCTTAAAACGTATTTCTTCATTCATTCTCAGTGACTGAACAGCTCAATATCTTATTGCAGGGTCGAGTTTGATCACTTCGGGAACCTTGTCGGTATAAAGCTTCTGCCAGATTCTATTGTTTTTGACATTTTTTACTATTTATCTTGTATTTTTAACTCTTAATAAAACCTTGCGCTTGTGGGGGGAGAAAAACACCTCTTAGCCATTTTGATTAAAGACCTAACCATAAATAGGACTTACAGCAGGGAAGGCCCAAGGTATCCTGGCCCATAAGGAACTATTAGATTTTTTTTTTTAAAAACCACTTATCTAGACCTCCTGTAGCCTGGATTCTTGCTGACTATGCAGGCCTTAAGCAGACCTGTGCGAAAATGGAGTGTTACCCAATTATGTCAGCAGGACACAACGCTGCCATTTAAATTAGGTCCCACTCCTCTGGGGTGCGTTTCCTTTCCATGCCTGAATTCAAGCAAGTAAAAATGCTGGAGGGGCAGGAACGTTTAGAGAATGCAGTGGGAACCTGCCACCATCTTAACCCGCCACCCCTGCCTCCATTGTTCCTGCAAGTCGGGGGCTAGGGGGGGTTAAAATTGTCCCAATAGTGTCTGACACCCCTGAGGCTGTGCTTTTGAGCAGTCTTCCAAACTAGGGAGACAAATTCACCATAGTGCTCATTTGTCAGGAATATTACAGGTGGGCTCATCTAATTCAGAAATAAAGCCTTCCCAGTCAGCCTTTCTGAAGTTGAATCTCAGCAGGTACTTTGTTTTCCTGGATTGAACTGTTGCCTCTATTGTCACTTTTTTAAGTTTGTTCATGGGATGTGGGCGTCGCTGGCGAGGCCGGCATTTTATTGCCCATCCCTAATTGCCCTGGAGAAGATGGTGGTGAACCACCTTCTTGAACCGCTGCAGTCCGTTTGGTGAAGGTTCTCCCACAGTGCTGTTAGGGAGTTCCAGGATTTTGATTGAGCGATGATGAAGGAACGGCGATATATTTCCAAGTCGGGATGGTGTGTGACTTGGAGGGGAACATGCAGGTGGTGGTGTTCCCATGTGCCTGCTGCCCTTGTCCTTTCTAGGTGGTAGAGGTTGTGGGTTTGGGAGGTGCTGTCGAAGAAGCCTTGGTGAGTTGCTGCAGTGCATCCTGTGGATGGTACACACTGCAGCCACAGTGCACCGGTGGTGAAGTGAGTGAATGTTTAGGGTGGTGTATGGGGTGCCAATCAAGCGGGCTGCTTTGTCCTGGATGGTGTCGAGCTTCTTGAGTGTTGTTGGAGCTGCACTCATCCAGGCAAGTGGAGAGTATTCCATCACACTCCTCACTTGTGCCTTGTAGATGGTGGAAAGGCTTTGGGGAGTCAGGAGGTGAGTCACTCGCCGCAGAATGGCCAGCCTCTGACCTGCTCTTGTAGCCATAGTATTTATATGGCTTGTCCAGTTAAGTTTCTGGTCACTGGTGACCCCCAGGATGTTGATGATGGGAGATTCAACGATGGGAAAGCCGTTGAATGTCAAGGGGAGGTGGTTAGACTGTCTCTTGTTGGAGATGGTCATTGCCTGGCACTTATCTTGCTGCATGCGGGCACGGACAGCTTCAATATCTGAGGGGTTGCGAATGGAACTGAACACTGTGCAATCATCAGCGAACATCCCCATTTCTGACCTTATGATGGAGGGAAGGTCATTGATGAAGCAGCTGAAGATGGTTGGGCCTAGGACACTGCCCTGAGGAACTCCTGCAGCAATGCCCTGGGGCTGAGGTGATTGGCCTTCAACAACCACTACCATCTTCCTTTGTGCTAGGTATGACTCTAGCCACTGGAGAGTTTTCCTCCTGATTCCCATTGACTTCAATTTTACTAGGGCTCCTTGGTGCCATACTCTGTCAAATGCTGCCTTGATGTCAAGGGCAGTTACTATCACCTCACCCCTGGAATTCAGCTGTTTTGTCCGTGTTTGGACCAATGCTGTAATGAGGTCTGGAGCTGCGTGGTCCTGGCGGAACCCAAACTGAGCGTCGGTCAGCAGGTTATTGGTGAGTAACTGCCGCTTGATAGCACTGTCGACAACACTTTCCGTCACTTTGCTGTTGATTGAGAGTAGACTGATGGGGCGGTAATTGGCTGGATTGGATTTGTCCTGCTTTTTGTGGACAGGACATACATGAGCAATTTTCCACATTGTCTGGTAGATGCCAGTGTTGTTGCTGTACTGGAACAGTTTGTATAGAGGCGCAGCTAGTTCTGGAGCACAAGTCTTCAGCACTACAGCCGGGATGTTGTCGGGGCCCGTAGCCTTTGCTGTATTCAGTGCACTCAGCCGTTTCTTGATACCACGTGGAGTGAATCAAATTGGCTGAAGACTGGCTTCTGTGATGATGGGGATATTGGGAGGAGGCCAAAATGGATCATCCACTCAGCACGTCTGGCTGAAGATGGTTGCAAACGCTTCAGCCTTGTCTTTTGCACTCACGTGCTGGACTCTGCCGTCACTGAGGATGGGGATGTTTACAGAGCCTCCTCCTCGCGTTAGTTGTTTAATTGTCCACCACCATTAATGACTGGATGTGGCAAGACTGCAGAGCTTTGATCTGATCCATTGGTTGTGGAATCGCTTCGCTCTGTCTATAGCATGTTGCTTCCACTGTTTAGCATGCATGTAGTTCTGAGTTGTAGCTTCACCAGGTTGGCACCTCATTTTTAGGTACACCTGGTGCTGCTCTTGGCATGCTCTTCTACACTCCTTATTGAACCAGGGTTGATCCCTTGGCTTGTTGGTAATGATAGTGAGGAATATATCGGGCCATGAGATTACAGATTGTGCTGGAATGCAATTCTGCTGCTGCTGATGGCCCGCAGCGCCTCATGGATGTCCCAGTTTTGAGCTGCTAGATCTGTTTTGAATCTATCCCATTTAGCAACACGTTGGATGGTGTCCTTAGTGTGAAGATGGGACTTCATCTCCACGAGGACTGTGCGGTAGTCACTCCTACCAATACTGTCATGGACAGATGCATCTGCGACAGGTCGATTGGTGAGGACGAGGTCAAGTAAGTTTTTCCCTCGTGTTGGTTCGCTCACCACCTGCCGCAGGCCCAGTCTGGCAGCTATGTCCTTCAGGACTTGGCCAGCTCGGTCAGTAATAGTGCTACCAAGCCACTCTTGGTGATGGACATTGAAGTCCCCCACCCAGAGTATATTCTGTGCCCTTGCTACCCTCAGTGCTTCCTCCAAGTGGTGTTCAACATGGAGTTGGAATGATTCATCAGCTGTGGGAGGGTGGTAGGTGGTAATCAGCAGGAGTTTTCCTTGCCCATGTTGACCTGATGCCATGAGATTTCATGGGGTCCAGAGTCAATGTTGAGTACTCCCAGGGCCACTCCCTCCTGACTGTATATCACTGTACTGCCACCTCTGGTCGGTCTGTCCTGCTGGTGGGACAGGACATACCCAGGAATGGTGATGGAAGAGTCTGGGACGTTGGCTGAAAGGTATGATTCTGTGAGTATGGCTAAGTCAGGCTGTTGCTTGACTAGTCTGTGGGACAGCTCTCCCAATTTTGGCACAAGTCCCCAGATGTTCATGAGGAGGACTTTGCAGGGTCATCTGGGCTTGATTTGCCTTTGTCGTGTCCAGTGCCTAGTGGTCCATGTGGTTTTATTCTTATGACTTTTTTTTAGCGAAATTTTACAACTGAGTGGCTTGCTGGGCCATTTCAGAGGGCAATTAAGAATCAACCACATTGCTGTGGGTCTGGAGTCACATATAGGCCAGACCGGGTAAGGACGGCAGGTTTCCTTCCCTAAAGAACATTAGTGAACCAGATAGGCTTTTCCAACAATCCAGTAGTTTCATGGCCACCATTACTGATACTAGTATTTTAATTCCAGATTTTATTTAACTAATTGAATTTAAATTCCCCAGCTGCCGTGGCAGGATTTGAACTTATAACTCCGGATTATTAGTCCAGGCCTCTGGTTTACTACGCAAGTAACATAACCACTATGCTACCGTTTCCAAATTTTACTTGCACTGGTCTATGCTGTAATCTTGGGATCAATGCCATGACCTCCGTCCTGAAGTTGCTTGTATTATCAGAGGTGACAAAACCTAGGTCGGGATTGTACTCCTCGTTCCATTGTGCACTTTGGAAGGTACATTTATCCTTGGGGTCATAGAGCAAGATAAGATTGTTTGTTGCCGCTCACTTCTCAACTTCTTCCCCATTGTGGTCGTTGTTCGAGTATCCCCAGATGGTGTTGTGACTGTTGAAGTCGCTTATGACAAAGCATAGCTTTTCAGGTCTGTTCACCTGGTGGTTTACAAACAGAAACTACTGCTATTTGGTTGAGTTCAACCATGATAAGTTCCATTTAAGCATGCTGTTTCACAACATTGTTTTTCACCAGTCTTTTTCACGTACAAGTGCTGTTATAGATGTTGTTTTCGACGTTCGCAGCAATGTGCATGCCAGGCATGTTTGGTGCTGTTGTCTTTGTGTCTCTTGCAAGCACATGATGTCTGCTTTCATGCCAGATAAAATGTCAGCCTTCTCTGCAGAGAATCCCTCCAGATTGACGTTGACAGTTTTGAATACCGTCTTTGGCTGAGGCTCTGAAGAGGGCAATTTTTATGCCACCATAGACGTCTATGTCTTCTATTGTGGTCCCGGTGCGTGGTGTTATATTTGGTCTCTCCCGTGATTCATTTCAATGGGAGATTAACAGGGGTCACAACGTGAATGTATCTGGCTCGACCCCTTTTGCACAGCAAGTGACAGGCAGATGTGGTTTAATAAAAAAAAAAGAATGGAATGTGTGGTCTTTGCACATAAGCAGAAAATGCTGCCCCATGTCCTTTTTCTATCATGTGCCCACTAGCCCATGAGTTTTACCTGTTCACTTCAATGGACAACAAAATCAGATTGCTGAGTGCAGGGGACCAGGATACATTTAACCAGGAGAGTCAGCAACTTGTATGCAGTCTATAAATGTAATAAAAGTTTAACATTGGTTCCCTGTGTGGGTCCTCTTCCAAATATTAATTAATATTAATCATATACAACAAAATATTATATCAGCAGTTAGAGGTATTAACCTTAAACGTGCTGATCGACTCCCTGACATTATAGACTGTCAGAGGTGCAGTTTGAACACCTCAGTGTGATCTGTCTTTGAGCTATATTTATTATTCTTTATGATATATATGCAGTCAGTGTTCCTGGATCAGTTTCTTTTTTGTTTTCCCAAGATTTTATTTGCTGGCAAATTATCATCGTGGATACCGAGCTGCCATGACTATACCTTGTGACGTGAACTGAAATACTGTTCTCTCACGCAGTTAACAATGCAGAGGTGATTTTCAAACTTTACTATATGAATGAAGTGCTGCCAGTTTTGATACACTCCCAGGGATCCTCTATCCCAACTTCAAAAATACAGTGTCAGCTATCTAAAGGACAACAGGACTATCATTGCCAGAAAATATTTGCTATTAGTTTAGAGGAACAAAAATAATATTAATAATTCAGCAAATACAGAGAAAATACAACAACGTATCAAATACAGAACAACAACCACCTACATTTATATTGTGCCTTTTAAAGTCATAAAACATCCTAAATTGCTTCACCGGAGCATAATCAGACAAAAATTGACACCAAGCCAAAGAAGGAGACATTAGAACAGGTGATCAAAAGCTTAGTCAAAGAGATCAAGTTTTAAATTCTCAAGACAGACTTGGGCCTGGAACTCCCCAGAAGATTGACCTCTGCAGAATTTAAATTGCCCTTTGCTAAAGGGAACCGATTCCGCCGACAATATTTTTTAGTCGGTCCTGCTGGCTTCTACTGAACACAACCTTCCAGCGCTACATTTAATCGTTTAATGTTCTACCACTCCTAGTAGGTGCCTAAGAGGTGCCAATAC
Organism: Heptranchias perlo; assembly: GCF_035084215.1. Classification (NCBI taxonomy): domain Eukaryota; kingdom Metazoa; phylum Chordata; class Chondrichthyes; order Hexanchiformes; family Hexanchidae; genus Heptranchias; species Heptranchias perlo. The sequence continues at coordinate 94,620,652 of NC_090325.1, read as the reverse complement.
TGGCGCAGGCACCAGTTGTGTTTAATTAAATTCCCTGACCCCAGATACACTGGCAGGATCAAGCTGTCAGTCCGCCAACAGATTGTGATTCCCACTCCACCGCGGTTACGGCAGTGGAGCGGGATCGTGGATATTCAGTCTCAGCATCACAAGACCACCTCACTGCTTGCAGAAAATTATGGTACATAATACAAAGGAACAGGGTCAAACTGGAGAAGGGTCCAGAATTGATAGTCTTTGACTTCTTTTGAGAAGGCCACCTTGGATTATTTTGCCTGTACAAGTATCAAGTGAGGAGGGGGAAGGTGAATCGGAGGCTTTCCCCGTTCTCAGCTCTAGTACCATCCTGCTCTTGTTGGGGTTGATTCTGCCATCAGACGCTTCCAGCGAGGAGCTGTGCTCAGAAGAGCAGCTCTGGACATCGTGGGCCTGCAGCTTAGGCCAATTGTGGAATTAGCCTATTATGTCTTGTCCCCCTTCTCACTCTTTGACAGCTAAGCATACACACAACTAGAAAATCATCACACACAGTGGCCGGGAAATTGGGCTTGTGCCCAAAACAGGGGCCACTTTGGTGAAGCGATTTCTGGTCCCTGCTGGCCGAAGGCTAGAGCCAAATCCGTTATTGAGCCTCATTTCATTGAAAGACGTGAGTGACAGATGCCAATTGGCTGTCCCGGTGCAGCTTGTGGGTCAGGGCTTGCCAAATTCTGTCTGTCTCCGACGCCAAGCCGAGGAGAGACGGAGGTGAGCTCGAGCCAGCAGTATCCCACCTTATTTTTGTAGAGCAATGAGGATCGGGAGTGCATCGCCTGGCTCCACAAAAATATAATTTTAAAAAAGTTTTGTGCCCATTTCGTGAGTGGCTTCCAGCGGTCTCTTTAAGAATCGCTGGTTAGGCTGCTGAAGACCTGGTACAACTCGGCGGAGCTTTCACGGTGCAAGCTCTGCCCATTTGTATGTGAATTTCCTACAACTAGGACCCCAATTTACACATTTGAGCCTTCTAACGTCTTTCAGGCAAGGTCGTGGACACCTAAAATGCATCCACTTCCAATATGGCGACCGGCTCACTTGTAGGGCAAATTGGATGCTGGAGATTCGGCCCCCAGCCTTCATTTATGCCCAAAAAATAGATGAAACGAAGTTGACTTTCTCCCCAAGTATCTTGCAATCTGTTTGAAGGTCTCCCTTGGAGTCAGCATTCTAACAAATGTCCCTCTTTTGTCAATGTACACTTGGAAATGCAAAACGGCAGCACAGCCGTTGACCCCGACAAAGGCAGCATCTCAAAGCATTCTGTGTCCTTCACACCAATGTTAGCAAGCATCAGCGCAGCTACACATATCCCAGAGTTAATGAGCTTGAGGAATTTGCACCAAGTGTGTCACAGTAAACTGTGTGCAAGATGTGGAGCAGGAACCTGTTGCCTGGAAGATGCCATCAATAACCCCCTGTAATTTAGGAAATTCAGCAGTGCAGTGAAATTTCGCAGCCATTGCCGGGAATTTCCTCAGGGCTTCACCCGCTCCACCGCCATTACTTCGTTGGAAGTTTGGCAGAAATCCCGTTACATGACTTTTTGCCAAAGTTACGGCAGTGGAGTGGGAGAAGGCCTGAGGAAATGGATTGTGCACAGCACATTGGCTGATACTGCAGATGATCCCTGTAATAGCCTAGAAAGAAGCAGAAGTGGAAATGTTGAGGGAGGAGGTGACGTTGACTGGCGCTGACAGTCCCAGAACAAATGGCAGAGAATTCTAACCATCAATCTCATCAACGCGCATAATGTTATTACTTTGGCAGTGGTGAAATAAGATGAAGGCTCGGGAGAAGATTAAAAAACAGCATAATAGCTAAAGTACTTTCATAATTTCAAAGTCTCCTGTTCCAGTCGACTGTGTTTAATATTACAATGATTAATAGATTGGGTTCTGCGATGGGTGATCTGCCATAAACAAAGTGCACTGTGCAGCTCTGAATTTTAAACTTGATTTAACGAGTGAAGTGCTATATTGGAATTAGTACCTGCTGACCAACCAGTTAGATTGCTCCATTGTAAAAATTGACTATCATGAAAAGAACCAATATTTTTATTAGGTTTCATTTTGTTTTCATGATGTTCGGATGTTTTGGGATTCCGACACATCAAAACCTCTTACTGATTTTTGCTTTCGAGTATAGAGGTAAATAGTAGCCACATCACTAGTCAAAGTCAGCCTTCTCAGAGTAAGAATGTGTACAGTTTTCCTCATGCAGAAAACAGCTAGCAATAACTGACCTTAATTCTGTAGGTGTACTGTGGCCAACAATGAAGAATCCAATAGATAATTATAGAATATAATCTAAGATGTAAATGTCTAATTTTTGTCACTATGGTAGCCTTTTTCAGAGTAAGAGTGCGTACAGCTGTTTCTCTAAAGGACGGAGTCTCTGATCGGATGCTCCCAGTGAGGTGTGGTGATGGCAGGGAGCACCCAATCATGGAACCGGCCCATATGTGTCTTCCTTTCTCTTGATACACTAGGGTATCTCTGTGCTGCAGTGCTTTTGACCTCCAGTACACTGTACCACGTAATGCTAGGTGCCTGGTTTGCATCAGGAATTTCCCACAAGGTCAGTTCCCATTCTGACCTTTGCTGTTGTATGGAGGCACCAAGTGCTTTTACACAATGAGAATTGAATTCACGTGACCGTGTATCTCCTGGAGGCTGGTTTTAAAGTGGCTTGGACAGAGAGCAGGAGCGGGTTTGCAGCCCACCTCCTTCGCTAGGTCAAGTGTTTGCAATGCTATTCCACAAAGAAAAGAGGAAAGAAAATAAAGTACCTTAAAAACGTAATCATTGAACATTGCTTCAGTTTTGAGGGCCTTTAGCTGGTTGGTCAGTGTTTGGATTTGAATCCAGCCTGGACTAATGGGATAAAAGTCTTCTTTCTATGCAAGTTGTGAGGATCTTCATTTAATTGACATGACTTTTGCCATCAAACTATAAACAACACTAATTATTATCTCAAATATGTATTCACACTCAATTCACATGGCTCCAATGCCTTATTTTATTTTTCACTATTTTTGTGAGTTTTTGTGCTAATTAATTTGAGGGATATTTGTGTTGGCCAAAAACAAAATACTGCAGATGCTGGAAATTGAAATAAATACAGAAAATGCTGGGAACTCTCAGCAGGTCAGACAACATCTGTGGAGAGAGAAACAGAGTTAATGGGGGGAGTTTTAAATCCCCCACGATGGGCAGGAGTGGGGGGCGGGGGGGGGTAAATCGTCAAATCCGAGAAACCCGACCCCAACCCACCGCGAACGCACCTCTTTCCGTTTTAACCACGGCAGATATTGGGGCATCCGAGTAACCCGCTCTGGAGAGGCAGTCCCATCATTATAATATTTAAACGAGGCACTTTTGCTGAGAATTTGGCAGCTATTTGAAATTATCGCCTCCTGCACGGGTTTCCTGGGGCTCCTGAAACTCATCAGTGAAACGGAGGCGAGATTGAGCGACACTTCATGGGGATGGTTAAAGGTCAGGAGTCCCGATATAAATAAAGGCTCATTGCTCACAGCTGCTTTCTCAGTTCCCTCTGTGAAATGGTTTGGTGAGAGTACCTGTTGTGGGAGACTTATTTGTACAGTTTGGAGGTGTTCACACAGCAGATGTAGAAGCAGGCTGCTCTGATCTCTGCTCTGACTTCTGAGATGCTCGCAGCCAACGACCTCTGGGTATTGGAGCCCTTGAGGGCCCCGCCAAAGACTGCTTCACCTGCACCTGTGTAGGGGCAGACTCGGCCATCGGGAGAGGAGGCAGCATTTTGGGTATTGGTTGTGGAGGGGGGCAACAGTTGAGACGTGGAAACACTTTGAGTGGAGTTCCCACTTTCCATAGAATCATATGATACAGCAAAGAAAGAGGCCACTCGGCTCATCGTGCCTGTGCCAGCTCTTTGAACGAGCTATCCAATTAGTCCCACTTCCCTGCTCTTTCCCCATAGCCCTGTAATTTTTTCCCTTCAAGTATTTATCCAATTCCCTTTTGAAAGTTATTATTGAATCTGCTTCCACCACCCTTTCAGGCAGTGCATTCCAGATCATAACAACTCGCTGCATAAAATAATATTTCCTCCTGTCGCCTCTGGCTCTTTTGCTAATCACCTTAAACCTGTGTCATCTGGTTATCGACCCACTGAACATCTCTATCAGATCTCTTCCTCCATCATCCCTTTCCAGGGCCAGTGGTACATCACTCTTACCTCTCTGTGGAAGAGCAGCTTGGAGCAGATCAGTGACGCCTCGTAAGGCCATGGCTAATGTCATCCTGTTTAAGCGGCAGAAATGTTGGCATCCCTAGTTTGCACGGCCATGGTCAGGATCTGCAGGGACTGATTAGTGCCCCCTCGATTCAAATTCCACAGAGGAGGCCAGTCTATCCATGGAGGACATTCTCACAATGGCCTGTGACATCAATCCACAAATGCTTGAGCTGGACTCCTCCATCCTCTCTGCTATTGCAGAACTGCCAGTACCTCGCACAGTTGCTGCTGACCCTCTATCACTCTCCTTTTCATTGATGGCCCCCTTGGGTTCAGCACCTATGTCCAGCTGATCAGAGCTTGGAGAACAGTGTGCCCCCCGATGTGGAATCTCCACAGCTATCCCTACCCCCATGTTCTGCTCGACCTCACCAGGTGAGTTCCCACCTAACTCTTTAACAGGACCAACCGAAGTGCTCGTATCTGCGCTGGTGCCTGGTTCGCGTGCGTCCTGTGATGGTGCACCCTCAGATGGAATCAGCTCCTCTGAGGAAACATTGTCTGCAAGGTGCAGGGGCTGCTGTTTTTGAGTGATGGCCCTGGAGGAGAGAAGAGATAGATATAATTTAGTCATGGTAATGTAAAAATGTTGAAATTCAGCATGATTAAGGTGATCATATTTAATTTGGATGCTGAAATCAAGTCAACATGACTGAGTCTTGTATGAGATGTGGGTCGGAGATATTTAATTCTGTCCATGCAACAGTGAAGTCCGAACTCTGATGCTCAGGGATGCTGACATCCCGCTTATCTCCATGGCCTCTTGCTTTGCAGGTGTCAACTGTATGATCTGTGGTGGCCCACCTCCAGTCCTCTCCCTTTCCCTTGTATTTTGTGCTCTCTTCTGCAAGGGGGCACGACAGACCTATGAGTGCCTGTAAGGCATATGTTCACCCGATGGATGCAATGCATTCGGTGAGGGTGACTATCAGGCAGATGCATCTCAAGTGGCACTGGCATGCATTTGAGGAACATGTTGACAGTGCCATTTAAGGACGTGTGCTGAGAATCAGGTGAGCTGACTGAGGTGATATAACATTATATAAGGATAGGGGTGAGTGGCAGTGGTGGATGGAGAAAGGGGGAGGTGAGGAAGTGAGGAACGATGGATGATGCTGAAACTTTAGTGGCTGTGAGGAGTGATGTGATGGAATATGCTTGACAGAGTGAGGGGGGGCGGTGCACTATAGGATGTAGGAGAATCTGCAACTGTGCTCGCCTTTCCTGACCTGGTTATGTAATTAAACTGTTTCCTGCACTGGATCCAGGAACGGGCACTACACTGCTGTTCTGATCTCCTCAGCCACCTCTAGCCACGCCTTCTTCATCACAGCAGTGTAAGAATCCCCTTAGACGCCACAAAAACGGTGTAGCAGTGGGCTGGGGAGATCCCAACAGCCGAATGAGACCCTCTGTTTCGGTGTGTACTTTTGTACTTGATTTAAGTATGTTTAATCACAGTTAACCTCATTTATACTGCATTTGAATATGTAACCACAAACATTTAATTAAATCATTTATTTAGAATGTTAACCAGACAATTGTATAGGTAGTTTGGTCAAACAAACAATGTGTGGTTTAAACTCGATCATGATAGCCTTCAGTAGAATCATATAATCATTAATGTGGTTGCACATGCTTTCGGATATCTCTGTAATGCATTCATAAGCATAATGTTTGTAAGTTTTGTGAATGTAAAAGAGTCTTGTCGGTCTGGGAAAAGACAGGCAGCCCTCCCCAATAGAGATAGGGAGGACGAGCAGGTGCCAGCATGGCCTTGACAAGACAGTAACTCTCAGAGGCCCATGTCTGGAAACAGGCATGTCTATGTGCTTCGCAGTTTTTTATTATTCGTTCATGGGATGTGGGTGTCGCTGGCGAGGCCAGCATTTATTGCCCATCCCTAATTGCCCTTGAGAAGGTGGTGGTGAGCCGCCTTCTTGAACCGCTGCAGTCCGTGTGGTGAAGGTTCTCCCACAGTGCTGATAGGAAGGGAGTTCCAGGATTTTGATCCAGCGACAATGAAGGAACGGCGATATATTTCCAAGTCGGGATGGTGTGTGACTTGGAGGGAAACGTGCAGGTGGTGGTGTTCCCATGTTCCTGCTGTCCTTGTCCTTCTAGGTGGTAGAGGTCGCGGGTTTAGGAGTTGTAAGAAAACTGCAGGGTCTGCAAGAAAGTTGAACAAAGAAAGGTTATAGGTCTCCAACTTAGAAGGAGGTAACCCTTGGAGAAGTGAACATCATCAGCCCAGGGCCACTGTTGACAGCCCTCCATTGGCCCACTCTAATTAGAACTAGGGGAGAGTAACCTGAATGGGTTAATGCCTGTCGATCATCAGGCATCATTTCTACCATAAAGATGAGCCCAAAACTCATGCATTTTGTAGAGAAATAGCACGACTAAAGTGCGATAGTCCGGAACAACTGTGCTGGTGCCAGAATACAATTCTGCCCTGAACACCACCCGGGTGAGCTTTGCCTTTGTTGTTCAGTATGAATCGCTGTTTACTGTACTGTGTGTACTTGTCTCTGCTCTTATTTCAAATAAAGTACTTAACTGTTACCAATTGGTTCGTGTCAGACTTTCCTGGATTGTAGAGATTCCCAAAGGCTCACTGTTGTGAGACCTAGGCTACGTTGTTTCCGTGGCCTCCGAAGGGGATTCTTACAGCAGCAGGTTTCTTCTTGCCGTTACTGGGGAATAGGACCTCTTCGCCCTCACAGCACCCACCTTGTACATCAAGTGATGCCTCATTGAACAGGGCCGCAGCCGTTGCCCTTCCGGACTCCGTCTGTGAATTTTTCTCTCTCTCCTACAATGCTCCCAGCTTCTCCAAATTCCATCTTTGCATTGGCCCTTTAAATAGTTGAGGTGAAATTGCATCATACGTGTCCACATCACTCCTGCTTATGCGCATTGGAGACGCGAAACCTGGAAATAAAATGATAATTAGACATCCCTGTTGAAATCGGACCTTCCCATGCGTCCCACAATCTTCTGCGTTTCGCGCCCGCTATCGCCCGCTGCCTCAGATCCCGTCTCTGCGTTAATATCAACCCCAATGTTTCAATTCGCTGACTTTTCATCAGAACCTTCAGTGTTGGGGATTTTTTTCCAATGTTCATATCAGGCACATCTAGGCTAGCTACAACAATGCAGAGTAAAGTTTCCTGTTGTTCAAAACTGTGTTGAAACACATCTTATAGGGGAAGAACTGTTCTGATCACTATGTGTGGTAACATTATAAATGCATTCAAAAATATGATTGTAATGTTGCACACATAACAACCACAACAATCCTTTCCCCAGACAGGAGAAAGGGGAAACTTTCATTCCAGCAGACTGGGCTGGGTTCAAAACCCAGTCCCAGAAGTACAACACCCGGAATATTTGTCCTCTGTGCCACCCAGATCCACCAAAATGTTCCTGATTTGTACAAAGTGATTCCAGGTTATGCTCATTTCATTGTGCTGCAGTATTGAGTGCATGAGTTTCATCTTAGCTAGGTTTTTCTGACCTCAGTTTTTGCATCAATTAATGGCATAATTGTCATGTACCTCGAAGTCTGATTGCATATATTTTCCTTTCCCAACCTGATTCTACATGTATACAAGTTCTGCAGTGTTATCAATGATGCCCCTGGACTAAAACCAGAATTTTGACTGGTTGAGAAGCCATGAGATATAAGTAAATATTGGTCACTGTCGGCTGCTATTTGGTGTTGTTAGACTACGTGATATCAGCGAGAACGGAATTATTATTACCTACTGACATTACAAAGTGCATATTTCAGCTTGAAGTTGCTGCTGAGCAAAATGGTTGAAAATGCCCCTATGTTTTGATGCATAGTTTAATTTCATGAATGCAATAAAAGAAATATGTGAAGCAATACCTTGAAGGGGGAAGTAATATTGGGTAACCTGTTGTCGCAAGGGTAATAGTAGTGACTTTTAGCCTTTTGGTGTTATCCTCAGTCATAATAAGACACTCGTGCTCACTTTTGTAAGTTGTAAGATAATAGTTTATCACTTTAGTCCTTCATTGCAGTTAATATTTGTTTAATATGGCATTAGTGCTAAATATGAACAGCCATGTTTTATAATGGGAATGTATCAGAAATGGAATTCGTAAATGTCTGTGACTTAGATATTAAGCAAAGGCTTTTCACTTTTTAATCCCATTTAAGTCTCAGTATATATTGTGTTACTGAGGAAATCCTGGTGGGAACTCAGGTTAGTTGGAAATTATTGAATTCTCGACTAACATTCCAAATCCCTAATGCCACATGGTGTTAGATAAATCAAATAAATGAAATCTAGTGCCTGAGTTCTCTGGACATTCAGATTCACTGGGCTATGTCAGCTGTGATATGTAGGAAATCATGTGACTCATGGTGTATTGATCCCTCGCCTGGAGCCAAATAAAACAATATTGGTGAAACTGCAAGAAGCAGTTGGGATTGTTGAAGCCTTGAATTGAATAAAACTGACAAATTGTACTGACTGGTTAGCTTTAACAACAATAATAACAACTTGCATTTATATAGCATCTTTAATGTAGTGAAACGACCCAGGGCATTTCAGGGAGGTGAAAAAACAGGTGCCGAGCAGTAGCAGGAGAAGAGGTAGAGGAAGTGACTGAAAGCATGGTTAATGGAGTAGGTTTTGAGGAGGCTATTGAAGGAGGGAAGCGAGGTAGAAAGGAGTTTAGGGAACACAGTTCCAGAATGTTGGGTCAAGGTGGCTGAAGGAGGAGGAGAGGGATGAGGAATGCAAAGAAGGCCAGAGTTAGAAGAGCAGAGGGTGTCGACTGGTAGATAGGGCTGGAGGAGGTTGCAGAAGTTGGGAAGGGCAAGGCCACAGAGGGATTGTAGATGAAGTCGAGGGATTTAAATTCAGGGTGTGAGAGGACTTGGACCTGGGCTTTGGCAAAGACAGCAGTAATAGGGAAATAGAGTTTAGAGTGAGATAGCATCATGGTTTGGGTTTTGCACGAGTCGAAGTTTATGTCGGGTGGAGCGCATGAGGCCAGTGGAGTGAATGTTAGAGAAGTGGAGCCTTAAGGTGACAATGGTGTGTGTGGATGAGGGGGATTCAATAGCAATGGGAGAGATGTAAGGTCAGAGGTGGGTGATGGTGATAGTAGCAATAGGTGGTCTTGGTGATGGATAGGAGATTGGAGTTGAAGCTCAACTCAGAGTCAAAGGAATGTCAGTGGATAGGTGGTCAATGAGCTCCAGGAGCTCCCTTCTGGTATTTGATCATGTGATACTGAGTCCCATGTTCTCAGTCTATTTTTGGCAACGCTGTTACCTACCCTGAGCAAAATGTTACAGAAACTCCTGTAAGAATGTTGTAGGTAAATCCAGAATCTCCAATCATAAATTCTCAGCATTGAAAACACCACTTATAAGTACAATCTCAACCCGACTATTAAGGATACCTACCTATGCTCACACTTCCCCAAATTGGTATGGCAGATCGCGACTAATCCATTGATTTTCCATGCATGCTCAATGAGGCATCACCATATCATCTGTATGAGCCAAAGTTCTTAACTTAATGACCGTTGTCTAGCCATGGTATTAGGACCACTTGCTAGGAAAAACAAATGTGGATCCCTTTCCTTTATTTTTAAAACAGCTTTGAAGAGTTTGATGTTTGTCATCATCTGGGAGAAACCACACGCTACTTAGCAGAATGTGGACTACAATCAGCGGAGATATTTTTATGGTCAGATGTACAGCGCTGGTTCAATAATTTTTATCCTTTTTTAACTTATAAGTTTCTTTTAAGTTCCACTATGTTTGCGGTTTTCACAAGTTCATGAAAGCAACCATTCCCATCAGTCATTGAGGGAGCCTCATCTTCAGGCAACAATCCTTGTATTTTCACATCACAGGATAATGGTGTTCTGTTCTACTGATGTTTGAGAGTAGTTTAAAATGCAGATTCCTTACTGTTGAATTGCACATTGACGAATGGCTTAAATAAAGTGGCCTAGAAATTCAGTGACTCTGCCTGTACAGGCATAAAATGGCTGCAAAAATGTCCAATATGCCATGCCACATTCTGAGCCAGCAATACCGCCACCAGCCATATTGGTATAGGCATCAAATGAGGCATCCAGGGCCCACGCCTGAAACAGGAATTAGGTCTGTTGCATATACAAATAAGGAGTCTAATGTCTGTTTGATGCCCCCTTACCAAATTGGTCTGAAATGAACTCAGCGATCACTGCCCGCCCCCCTCTGCCGATCACTGCCCCCCTCCCTCTGCCGATTGCTGTCCCCGCCTCCCTCTCCCTATCGCTGTCCCCTCCGTTTCCCAATTGCTTTGCCCCCTCTCCCAGGACTACATGAAGACTGCTGTCGGTGACGCAGCAGCCTGAAATTGCAATCCTCTTTGCCGGCAAGCTGCCTAGGGATACTCGGTGGGTGTCTGCAGCTCGCTGGTCTCGTGTAAATGAGGCCTGAGGCCCCGGGCCTGCCAATCCAGCGTAAACCAATTTCTAGGCCTCTGCTTTAGGGCTCTGATGTAATCCTTTAGCTATTTAAGGTGCCATAAAACAAATGGAAGAAAGTTTATTAGGCTGTTAAGAACATAAGAAATAGGAGCAGGAGTAAGCCATACGGCCCCTCAACCCGGTTGCCTCCTATGCGTGAGTTGTGAGTGATAATGAGTTATCTCCCAACCATTATGTCAAAGGCGTGTTTCTGTAAGTTTATTGAGCATCCTCGATAATGTGTTTACCAAGATAACTGATGCTAAAGTAGGCCTCATGACTCCCTGCCAGATCTTCTGTGTAGATCCTGGAATCACCGTGGGTGTATCGACTATCTTTGGACTACCATAGATTGGAGAGTGCTACCGAAAGTAACATAAATCTCTTTACAATTATCTTAAATGCCTCCAGAAAAACCCACAATTAATTTCCAGAGAATATGGCACCTTGAGGGGTAAGTCAAAGTTCTTATCTTCATTAATACTAATTATGAAGTCAAGTGTTAAAGACCTTTTCAATGTGGTTTGATGTGAGAGTTATGATGTGCAGAGACCGTCTCTTTTTCACCATCTTTATCATTTCCATTGGATATGCAGCTTGTGAAATGTTAGAACAAGGTCAGGTCTCAGAACTGAACAGTGTTGGTGAGCCAGAAAAAAAGACCCCATTTCCGAGTTGGGGGGTGATCTAAATAAAGGGATTCAATAGGGTAGATACAGAGAATCTATTTCCTCTGGTGGGGAAATTCAGAACAAAGGGACATAATCTTAAAATTAGAGCTAGGCCACTTAGGAGTAAAATCAGGAAGCACTTTTTAACACACAAGTTAGTGGAAATCTGAAACTCTCTCCCCAAAAGGCTGTGAATACTGGGTCAAATGAAATTTTCAAGATTGAGATTGATAAATTTTTGTTAGGCGAAGGTATCATAGTATGTTACAGCACAGGAGGAGGCCGTTCGTCCATCGTGCCTGTGCTGGCTTTTTGAAAGAGCTATCCAATTAGTCCCACTCTCCTACTGTTTCCCCATAGCCCTGTAATTTTTTCCTATAATACCATAAGACCATAAGAGATAGGAACAGGCCATTCGGCCCCTCGAGCCTGCTCTGCCATTCAATGAGATCATGGCTGATCTGATTTTTACTTCAACTCCACTTTCCCGCCCTTTCCCCATATCCTTTGACTCCCTTGCTGATCAAAAATTTGTCTAACTCAGCCTTGAATGTATTCAATGACTCAGCCTCCACAGCTTTTTGGGGTAAAGAATTCCAAAGATTCACGACCCTCTGGGAGAAGAACTTCCTCCCATTTCCATCTTAATCAGGCAACACGTTATTCTGAGACTATGCCCCCTAGTTTTAGATTCCCCCATGAGGGGTAACATCCTCTCAGCATCTACCCTATCGAGTCCCCTCAGAATCTTGTATGTTTCAATACGATCTCCTCTCATTCTTCTAAACTCCAATAAGTATAGACCCAACCTGTTCAAACTTTCTTCATAAGATAACCCTTCCATACCTGGAATCAACCTAGTGAACCTTCTCTGAACTGCCTCCAATGCAAATATGTCCTTCCTTAAAAAAGGGCACCAGAACTGCATGCAGTACTCCAGGTGTGATCGAACCAGTGCCTTATACAGTTGAAGCATGACTTCCCTGCTTTTATAATCCATCCCCCTAGAAATAAAGGCCAATATTCCGTTTGCCTTCTGGATTACCTGCTGCACCTGTATGTTGACTTTTTGTGTTTCATGTACGAAGACACCCAGATCCCTCTGTACTGCAGCATTTTGTGGTATTTCTCCATTTATGTATTTCCTTCAAGTATTTATCCCATTCCCTTTTGAAAGTTATTTTTGAATCTGTTTCTACCACCCTTTTAGGCGATGCATTCCAGACCATAACAACTCGCTGCTTAAAAAAATGTTTCCTCATGTCGCTTCTGACTCTTTTGCCAATCATCTTAAATCTGTGTCCTCTGGTTACCGACCCTTCTGCCAATGGAAACAGTTTCTCCTTATTTACTCTATCAAAACCGTGCGTGACTTTGAACACCTCTATCAAATCTCCTCTTAACCTTCGTTGCTCTAAGGAGAAGAGGGATATGGTGAATCTGCACTGCACCCCATCCAAGGCCAATATATATTTCCTAAGGTTTGGTGCCCACAACTGAGCGCAGTATTCCAGATGCGGTCTGACCAAGGCTTTGTACAACTGAAGCAACACTTCCTCACTTTTGCATTCAAATCCCCTTGAGATGCTGTGTGTGGTCAGGAAGTGAGCCATTTATTGCCTCTGCCATGCTCTTGTATCTATGGCATTCATATGGTTGGTTCAATTAAGCTTCTGGAAAGTGGTAACTCACAAGATGTTGATGGTGGGGGACACGGCAATGGTGGTGCTGCTGAAGGTCATGGGAGGTGGTTGGACCTTTTGTACTTGGAGATGGTCATTACCTGGCACTTAAGTGGTCTAAATGTGCCAGCCATTTGTCAGCCCAAGCCTGGATGTAACCCAGATCCTGCTGTTGGCTGGCATGAGCTGCTTCAATATTGGAGGAGTTGTGAATGGAGTGGAACACTGTAGAATCATCAGCAAACAGCCTCACTCCTGAACTTATAATGGAGGGAAGGACATCAATGTAGCAGCTGAAGATAGTTGGCGTTGGGATGCTACCATGAGGAGCTCGAGCAGGGCTGTCTGGGACTCTGACGATTGGCCTCCATAACTACTACCCTTTTGCTGTGTGTTAGGTTTGACTCTGCTGAAGATAAATTGGAACTAAGAATAATGAAAAGTTTAAAAATAAATACATTCACATAGTAATTGTAACAACGTGCATGTTTAGCAATTTCATTAGAACTAGCCTTACAACAATGCTCAGAGAGAGGTGTAATGTAGCTCTTATAGAATATGGAATGAGATCATTGTAAGATCACAACTTGTGACATGTTATAACATTAAGGTTACAACAGAGGGAATGGAACTTGAAAGTGCCTGCAAAGTAACCAAAAGGGTAAATGACAAAGAGCTAGCAGCAATTATTTGATCTTGTCAGTGTGGGTGGATTGAATACTGCTGGTATATTATTCTGTAGCTTCATAACTGCAAATTTTTGACTGCGTTATAGCAGTAATAACTTGCAAATGGCTGCACATTTAGTGAGTCATCTGAGAGCAAATTAATTGTATGCAATGCTGTGATATCTGACTTCCAATTATACATCTGTTGCTAGATGCTGTAAAAACAGTTTGTTCTGAATGTGTCCCAGACAGGAAATTCAAAACCAAAGCATGACCAGAAAAAATTCAGAGAAAATGTCAGCAGTATTACTCACTTTATATTCTTCCGACTGTCAACTAAACTCTTCTCCTTTTCATGTATTGCCAATGTGCAACAGCAGGAACCTTAGGGAAGGCTGTTGAAACTTTGATCTGAGACATTTAAAGGACACCAAAAGCGCACAAATCAGATTCTAGGGGTTACTAGCAGTCATCCGAGCAAGAGTTAAGCGCTTGTCCGCTGTATGTAAATCAGCAGTGGGATAGCAGTACTCAGCCTAAATCATGTTAAGAGAAAGGTCCATACATAAAAAAGAGCAACTAATGCTCTATTATAATATCCTTCAGGCATTATTATTGATGGTAAAGAATAGGCATACTTAATACTCAGAAGAAGCCCCATTTATCTCTCTCCACCCACTCCATTTATGCTAGATCACCAAGATTAGTACAGATGAGGAAGGGCATTTGGCACCTCTAGCTCAAGGTTCATATATTTCAACTATAGTTTATAATTTAATTATTTGTTCTCATTGCTCTGGAGGGTTGCTTTTAATAAAATATTTTTACAGTGGTACAGCATGTAGGTGCCTAGGAATCTGCATCATGGAGAGGTAGAATCAGGGTCACATGCTGTCAAGAGGGGAGGCCAAGCACTTGGTCAAGCAGAATGAGATTAGCCAATCAGCATGTGTGATTGGCTACGCACTGAATTTTACTGAATACTTCAGGAAAGGTGTAAGGATTGGAAAAGAAAGCACATATCAGATACTTTTCCCTTTATTTACAGTTAGAGACAGATTAACGCACAGATCTACAGGGCCCTTGACCAGCCAAGTAATGGGACCCTGTGCAAATATGGGGCCCCCTCTAAAATTAAGCAGATTAATTTAAGCATAGTGATATGATTTGCTTTATTATTAATGCAGCGTGTAAACATTCTACATAGCCTATTTCTTCTTGCATTTTACTACCTGTTTGTGTTCTAATGGATGGATCGTGGATGTGGGGTTGTACGGGGGTGGGGGGGAGCGGGAGTGCGCAGGGGCCCCGACTGTTCTTGGTGCCCAGGGCCCCAAGAATTCTTAATCCAGTTATTTACAGTGTTTATTTAATTATACGTGTACCAACATTTTAGTGAGAACCTTGAACAGTTGAAACCAGTTAAGCTGCTTTAAGAAATGATGAGAAAGTTTATATGATGTCTGATTGTGAGAACATAATAAATCATTTAGGTCTGGACATCTTTGGTGTAACTACATGGTAATCTGATCAAAGGGTTCAAACAACATCAATCTGCAAGAGCAAAGCTTGAGTAGTTTATAACCATTATTTAAACCAGATATAAGGTCAGCACTCATTTTTATAACACTGGTCAATCTGCTGTAGCATTTCTCAGAGACAAATATTTTTAGACAAACGGTATCTCTTCCTGTAACTCAGTGGTTTTCAAGCTCTTCTCTGTGGAGGAGGTCCCCTGCAAGCATTCACATGGTCTGGGGCTTCCGGCAACTGTTAACACACTTCCCCTGTGCTACCTACCAAAAGACAGTGTCAGCTACCCAAAGGGAAACCGTACTGTCATTGAAGAAAGTATTTTTATTAGCATAGAGCAACAGAAATAATGTGCTGGTAAGTCAACCAACACAGAAACCTGATGGCAGTTGAATAGAAATATGACACTATTAATGATCACCTGCAATCCTCTTATGGACCGAGAGATCTGCGGACCCTAATTTGCAAACTTTTCCTGTAATTGTGTCTCTGCTTGTCTCCTACTTTTTAATTCTTTCTGTCTCATGCTCTTTATCTTTCTGTCTCCCTCTTTCTTTCTGGATGCTTCCCAAACACGTTGGGGAGGAATTTCCCTGTGGTGTATTACGCTGATGTTACGCCAATGGAAAAAGATTTGCGCCCACTGGTGGTCACACTCATTGGAATAGTGATTGGTGTAAATCCTGTGTAAAACAGATATAAGCTGCTAGAGGGCATGGAAATTGGGGTGCAGTCAATTCAGCCAGCACACTTACAATAGTTAAATGAAGCTCTATCTCCTTTTCAACGAGACAATTTTATATTGGTTTAAAAGGCCTGTTGGATAATTGCTCTTGGTGACGTAGATATGGCTGTATGGACCTGAGTCAGATTTTCAAGTTTCCGAGTTCGTAATCCACTCTTGCACCACCTGCCTTAGTGACTGGAAAACATACATTATTCTGTTTGTATCCCACTTATATTACTTTAAAGTATAAAATAAACCTTCCTTTGAACTTACTATTTTGTGGACTATTATAATGTCCATTTAATACTTTGCTTTGTCATATTGGCTGCTTCTCAAGTACCAAAAGTGCTGAGAAAGTGCTACATTTCAGGTGTGCCACCTTTTGAATTAAGTATTAAACTGAGGCACCGTCTGATTTTCCAGATGTAGATTAACAATCCTGTGGCATTATTTGAAGAAGAACAGGAAGTTGTCTGGGTGTCCAGCATTGCCCCAAAATCAATATTAACAAAAATCGATGAACTGGTTGTTTGTTTATGGGATGTTGCTGGTGCGGAATGACTGCCATGTTTACTTGGGTATCATTCACAACCCTTGACATGTAACTCACTGTGTGAAAGGAAGAAAAGAAAGAACTTGCATTTATATAGAGCCTTTCACAACCTCAGGACGTCCCAAAGAGCTTTACAGCCAAATAAATATTTTTGGAAGTGTAGTCACTGTTGTATTGTAGGAAATGCAGCAGCTAATTTGCACATAGCAAGGTCCCACAAACAGTAATGTGATAATGACCAGATAATCTGTTTTTAACAATGTTGGTTTAGGGATAAATATTGGCCAGAATACCCTACTCTTCTTCAAATATGCCACAGGATCTTTTACATCCACCTGAGAGCTCAGTTTAACATCTCATCTGAAAGATAGTGCCTCTAACACTCCCTCAGTACTGGAGTGTCAGCCTGGATTATATACTCAAGTCTCCAGAGTGGGGTTTGAACCCACAACCTTCTGACACAGAGGCAAGGGCACAACCAACTGAGCCATAGCTGATTCACAAGAAGAGCTTTGAGATGATTTGATATGACAATGCAGCATATAAATAATTTTCTTTTTGTTATCCCTACAGCACACCCACCAGAACATTCCAAATGACTATTATTCCCTCTTTGATATTACAGTATAATTAACAGTATTTTAAAGTAATGCAGCAGACAATTGCTTAGACACTCAATGACTAATCGAGCACCGCTATGTTGACGTAGTGTGAATCATTTCAACATTTCCAGGATTAGAGCTTTAGAAAGAATTTGCATAAAGATCCTCTGATTCACTCATATGCCTGACACGGAAAGTGAAAATTACATTCACCATCTAAATCAGAATGTGATAGAATTCAAGGAGGACTTTGCTTATATAACTATTGTTAAAAGTCCTGGAGACTATGAAATGACTCTAACAGCCTGTGTTTGAAGAAAATGCTACAAATGCAGACTTCCCACATGAACTGTCCTAATGCTACTTGTCGCTGACTTTTTGATAAAAAAGGGCAGCGTTTTAATTGTTTTAGAAAATGCTTAGATAGCTGTATAATCATATGTTTGAGATGGAAGGCACTCAAATTTCTAGCCATACATGTGAGGAGATTAATTAGTACTCAGTTCAACTATGAAACTTTGTACTCTCAGGCAAACAGGACCAACTGGATATATTCATGAACCCGGCAGAATGCCCTGAGTGAACTGTGATGTATGATGTTATGTAGCCAGTCGGACAGATCATTTTGAAATCGGCAGAACTCGAAATAGTTTCTGTGTCAAATGCAAGCTGTGCAGGAGATCGTAGCCGGGACTTCTGTTGTTCCTCGTGTGGAATGATCGAAAATGTGGGAGGTGAGGCCTTTTTATTATTGTTCATGGGATGTGGGCGTCGCTGGCGAGGCCGGCATTTATTGCCCATCCCTAATTGCCCTCGAGAAGGTGGTAGTGAGCTGCCTTCTTGAACCGCTGCAGTCCGTGTGGTGAAGGTTCTCCCACAGTGCTGTTAGGAAGGGAGTTCCAGGATTTTGACCCAGCGACGATGAAGGAACGGCGATATATTTCCAAGTCGGGATGGTGTGTGACTTGGAGGGGAACGTGCAGGTGGTGTTGTTCCCATGTGCCTGCTGTCCTTGTCCTTCTAGGTGGTAGAGGTCGCGGGTTTGGGAGGTGCTGTCGAAGAAGCCTTGGCAAGTTGCTGCAGTTCATCCTGTAGATGGTACACACTGCAGCCACTGTGCGCCGGTGGTGAAGGGAGTGAATGTTTAGGGTGGTGGATGGGGTGCCAATCAAGCGGGCTGCTTTGTCCTGGATGGTGTCGAGCTTCTTGAGTGTTGTTGGAGCTGCACTCATCCAGGCAAGTGGAGAGTATTCCATCACACTCCTGACTTGTGCCTTGTAGATGGTGGAAAGGCTTTGGGGAGTCAGGAGGTGAGTCACTCACCACAGAATACCCAGCCTCTGACCTGCTCTTGTAGCCACAGTATTTATGTGGCTGGTCCAGTTAAGTTCCTGGTCAATGGTGTCCCCCAGGATGTTGATGGTGGGGGATTCGGCGATGGTAATGCCGTTGAATGTCAAGGGGAGGTGGTTCGACTCTCTCTTGTCGGAGATGGTCATTGCCTGGCACGAATGTTACTTGCCACTTATGAGCCCAAGCCTGGATGTTGTCCAGGTCTTGCTGCATGCGGGCAAGGACTGCTTCATTTCTGAGGGGTTGCGAATGGAACTGAACACAGTGCAATCATCAGCGAACATCCCCATTTGTGACCTTATGATGGAGGGAAGGTCATTGATGAAGCAGCTGAAGATGGTTGGGCCTGGGACACTGCCCTGAGGAACTCCTGGAGCAATGCCCTGGGGCTGAGATGATTGGCCTCCAACAACCACTACCATCATACTGAAGCCTTACTGCACCAACCAGGGCTTCCCTCCCCCTGCCCCTACCGGGCCTGCCACTGGCTACTCCTTTTCCATGTAAATGATAGCAGGGTATGTAGCCCAGGTCTCCAGAGTATTTCCATCCCATGCGCGCCACTTACTAGCACTTCCTGGATAAGGTGGCAATAGGCCCTCGGAAATGGCGGGTTAAGACCCTGGGGGCGCTAAATTGGGCCGTGTAGCGCCCGTTGATTTGGCGCTACATGGCCTCTCCAACATCCAAGATGACGTCTTGGATGCGCATGCACGTTTCCTGCTTGACATGCGCCAGACGCTATCTTGGTATCGGAGTTTGCGCAGGTACAGATAACGAATGATGGAATCATGTAAAGTAGGGAGAAAATGGCTTCAATCAGTGTGCAATGCTGATTCAAAGTGATAGATACCATTTTAGGACTTAACACTCAACTCCATGCACAGTCTTAACCCCAACCTTCTGAACATGTCTTAGAGTGCCTGGTGGAGCCCCCACTGGCGCTATTTAGAGGATTAGTGGCTGGATTATTGCCTCTGGCTGCGGAGACATTTGTAACTGTTTTTGGAGGTCTCCTAGACTTCAGTACTAGGACGCGGGGACGTAGCCTAACATTTAGAGCCAGGAAGTGCAGGAGTGAAGTTAGGAAATGCCTCCACACACAAAGGGTGGGAGACGTTTGGAATGCTCTTCTGCAGACAGCAGTTGATGCTAGCTCACTTGTGAATGTTAAATCTGAGATTGATAGATTTCTCTTAACCAAGGGTATTAAGGGATATGGGGCTAAGACGGGTATATGGAGTTTGGTCACAGGTCCACCATGATCTCATTGAATGGTGGAACAGGCTTGAGGGGCTAAATGTCACGGCCACTTGCTGCCTCTCGATATGCGCCACCTTCTCCTGCAAGAAAGCGGGACGTGTGCCTGGGTGATGTGCCTGTCATGGTTGAATAGCTGCCAGTGTGTGTGGCCTGTGAGTTGTGGGTGGGCGACTTGTAACAGTGGTAATGTGTAAGGGTGAGAGGAAGCATCTGATTGGAAGAGTTGAGTACTGATGGAAAGAGTTTATTGGTACGTGGGGGATGGGGGGGTGTGCTGCGTGGTGCAGTTGGTAGGAGACACCACTTGACAGTTGACCTCACTCACCTTGACCACTCATGTCAAAGCATTGAACTTCTTCCTGCACTGCACCCATGTTCATGATGCTGTGCGCCTGGCATTGACTTCGTCCCCCGCTGCCTCCCACTGCCTTTTGTGTATATGTCTGGAGGGCCTCTTGCGCCCCCCCCCACCCCCCTGCAGATATAGGATGACCCTTCTTCTGTCCACCTCTTGCACTCAAGGTCTCTAGTGCATTAGCAGAGAATCTCGGTGCACGCGCTCTCGCAGGCCTGGTACCAACTCAGATCGGCAGATTGGTGAGGTCTGGTGGGCAGATTGGAGGATGTGGGATTTAGTAGTGCGCAACCTTTATTCAATGTTTTAACATAACTCATCAGTGTGTAAACATTGGGATGTGACC
Organism: Heptranchias perlo; assembly: GCF_035084215.1. Taxonomy (NCBI): domain Eukaryota; kingdom Metazoa; phylum Chordata; class Chondrichthyes; order Hexanchiformes; family Hexanchidae; genus Heptranchias; species Heptranchias perlo. The sequence goes on along the minus strand of NC_090325.1, from coordinate 94,600,072 downwards.
TGCATCTGTCTTTTACGTGTGTGATGTCTGATCTCCATTCAGCCTCCGAGCAGACAGTTGACTGTTATTTTCAGCAAATAATAGGTACAAGCTACCTTTAAGAGATTTCTAAGAAACATTCTCCCTTTAAGAGATGGAGCTCCCTCTGGAGGTGGAAAGTGCGAATTGCATTCATTCCACCTGCAAAGCCTGGAAAGGAACGCTGATTGCAGGTAAGTGCTCCCTTGCGACCAAACTTGCATCTTGCCTGAACAGGGTCCATCGGGTGCGGGGCGCTAACATCGCCCAGAATGGACCCTTATTCAATTTCTCCCCCTGGATTCCCCTAATGGACGGGAGAGCCTTGTAGTGGTCTCCTCTCCCTCCATTTGGTCTGTGCTGAGGTCCACCAGGGTGCCGATCTTCTGATCTTCAAAGAGCTTCTGCTCCTTTAACTGTCCAGCCGGCTCTTCTAGTGCTGCAGCACTGCCAGGTACTGTATAGAACTGAAATAAAGGCCTGCGGAGCTGGAAAAGTAGCATCATGCAAGTGCTAAATGTATCTTACACAATTCCACTTAGCCTGACCTTGCAAAATATCGAAACAACCAGACATGGTCGCACAGGAGTGTCACACAATTGTTGTTAAGACTTATATCATAGTTGTTTCACAGTTAGCAAGAATCCTTGGGGGTAATTTTGACTTTGGGTGATAGTGTAAAACGGGTGATATCGATTCAGCCGTCCGTTATATATCTCTTCCGATTTTTGAGAATCAGGAGAGATGTATAACGGACAGCTGAATTGATATCACCCGTTTCACACTATCACCCAGTCAAAGTTACTCCTTAGTACTTTCTATTTAGTAGTGGTTAAGAAATGGAAAGTCAAACTATAAAACTTCTGGCCTGAAAATATTACATTTGGAATTTCAAATGCCAAATGTAATATATCAAACCTGATGTAACTTGGAGTGTGTTTTGTCCTCACTTCTCTAATAATTGCTTTAAATGGAGGCTTTTTTCTGATCAAACTTAGCTTAACAAGGTAAAGGATTAAATACAAGTCTATCTTGATTAACTATGTGTTTTATAAATTTTGGCTTTTTTCAATAAATTAATATTAGCTTCTAAAATAATTTACAAGTATTATGTTTAACCCTAACCCTAACTCCCACTGAATGCGATATACTTATTGCCGTAGTTGGTCTATCTTGGCAGTGTTATGTGTTATAAAATCCCTGTGGAGCAAATAATCACAAGGTCTCCTATAGTTGTAAATATGACCCAAATACATCAGGTCTGACTTTATTGAATAACATAATAAATAATTTTTTATATTTTAGAGACCTACAGTACATTGCTATTAATCATAATTATAGCATGTGTTTAAAGCTGGATGAGTATTTACAATGAAAACATAAATTTACAATATATCAGCTACATAATTAAAATCTAATTAATGAGGGACTAGGTGGCGCAGTGGATTATCAGATTGTTTTTTAACTTCTAAAATCCAGCACTGAATCCAGCCCAGACTGATAAGAACATAAGAAATAGGAGCACGAGTAGGCCACACGGCCCTTCGAATCTGCTCCGCCATTCAGTAAGATTATGGCTGATCTTCAACCTCAACTCCACTTTCCTGCCCTATCCCCATATCCCTGATTCCCTTAGTGTCCAGAAACTGATAGCATGAAATAAGTCTTTTTTTTTACTAATTTCCTTCCCTCTGTTCCTCTCACAAAGGCGTTGGCTCCTAGTTAGGGTTCTGTTCCATGGGCAGTGATCATCCTCTGATACCTCTCGCATGTGGACCTGCTTCCTGTGTGAACATTGACCTTGAACATTGTCAGGCTATATGACCTTTTGGGCAATCACTGCTGAGCCCAGTGCTGTTCCTGCCTGACAGTCTCACACATCCTGTTCACTAGGGAGCACTGGGTGGTGATCAGGAGTGGGAACACAAGCCAATCATCTCCTCCCTAACCTAGGGCTTCATATAACAGCTTGACAATATGCAACTGTGTGCTTCCTGCTTAATTCTATAGTTTAATTGATTTTAGAATAAAGCTACAGAACAACTTTAACTGGATATCTTTGTAACTGCTGTGCCAAAATGATCCTCTGGGCATGCAGGATCCACTTCTGCGGCACATAAAATCATATATCAGTAATTTCCGTGGGGATTCTTCCGATCTTCCGCCATAACTGCGTGGAAAATGCGTAGAAACAGTGTAAACACCCATTGACACCATTTCTCCGGGGTTTCTACTGTTTTTCTGCCAATGTTATGGCGAGAGTTCAGGAAAACCCACACAGAAATTCTACCCCATCAAATTTTACACCAGAGAAGGAGACCATTCAGCCCATTGCACCTGTACCAGGAGCACTTTAAATAAAAATGACACAAAATTCTTTGTTTCGAAAACCCCTTTCTTATCAGCATGTCTTTCAAGATCACATTTAGTTCCAGCACCAACTATCCTTATGGTACCAATATTATATAAGAAAGTTAACATTCTCATGTCGAATTAATCGCAGCTTCCTCTACCATGTTTAGGTGTAGGTAACTGTAATGACATTACAGTGGTGCCCCCTCCTGATGACTCACTGATCAAACGCACAGTGTGGTGTGACACTGAGCTATATATATCAAGAAGGTCACAGGACTCATCCATAATCTGTGCTAAGTAACCCAGTCTAAGCACAGTGGCAGCAGGTGCCCCTGGACTAAGAAGGGGAAAAATCAATCATGGTTCCCTCTTCTGATCACTATCCAGTGATCCTTACTGGCGGTGTATGTGTCAGTGTCGGGTGAGGACAGGTTCAGTCTTGGCTATGATAGTTTCCATTGTTAAATAGCCCACAGCCACTCAGGTCCCGACAATTTGCAAGTCCTGCTCCGCTACCATGAAAATGCCAGAGCAGGACTTCCACCCACTAACCAGTTGTGTCCCTGATGTCGCCTGAATTCCTGGATCGGGGCATTGGCTTAAAAGTGCCAGCTGTGGTGGAGCTGGAGTCCCACTCGGTAGGGGATGGAAATAAACAGTGAAGCTGTGGCACGACGTTGAAGTTCTAATGGTATCGGAGCGAGACGTTAAACTAGAGAGTGGCCCATTTCCAAAAAGGTCATGACTGGTGGTCATAAGGGAATTGCCTTTTAAAATGTTGAGGGCCTCACTTTCATCAGGATGAGGTTCTGGCATGTTATGTACGCCGGCCTCTTGCAGAGAACTGCAGAGACAGAACTGGCGGAAATTCAGCAGCTGATGCCATCTTCCAGTCCCACCTTTTTCAGTGATGTCAGGCCTAAAGGGGCAGACACAAGAACAAACTAGGTCCCACCCTTCACACACTGCCCTTGGCTGCAAATATAGCTTCATCATGCTGATTTGGACACAAATTTTTGCAGCCTGAGGGCTGGAAATCGCGCTGAGCAGCGAACAGACATTGCTCGCCGCTCATAAGTAACGAACTCACCCACAAACTTTTCACGGTCTTCTGGGCGTCAACTTGCTTTAATTGAGAGCTGCAAGAAGGGCAGCGGTCGTTCCCGGGCAGCGGTCCTTCCCGGGCAGCGGTCCTTCCCGGGCAGCGGTCCTTCCCGGGCAGCGGTCCTTCCCGAGCTTCTCTGAGCTATGAGAGGAGGAAAGAATTTCTGAGTCCCCTCCACCAATCAGCTTGAAGCAAGCCACGCTGCGAAAAAGGAAGTGTCAGATAAGATTAGTAAATGAACTATAAAATCAGATAGAGAAAGCAAAATAAAGGAGGGTAACATTAAAAGTTTGAGGTAAAACAGACAAAAAGAAAAAGTAAAAAATAAAATGTTCATTTTTTTAATTTAAATTTTTTTAAATGTCCAAAAACTATTAAAATTGGGAATAATGAGATTCCATGCTTTTAAAAATTAATTTTCAGTGCCTGAGAGGTTGTTTGGGAGTCATTAATACTTACCACGCTGTTAAAAGTTTGTTTAGACCTGATATAATTCAGCATACCTTTATTCTGGTAATGTGTAATGAGGCAGGATTAATTAATGACCTCATTGTAAAGGAGCCTCTAGGTAGCAGTGATCACAATATGATTGAATTTCGCATTCAGTTTGAGGGAGAGAAGAGTAATTCTAAGATTAGTGCTTTAAACTTAAATAAGGGCATGAAGACAGAGCTGGCTAAAGTGAACTGGGAAATTAGGTTAAGGGATAGGTCAGTAGAGATGCAGTGGCAGATATTTAATGAGATATTTCATAACACTCAGCAAAGATACATTCCAGTGAGAAAGGAAGTCTCTAGGGGAAGGACGTACCATCCGTAGCTAACAAAGGAAGTTAAAGATGGTATCAAATTAAAAGAAAAAGCGTACAATTCTGCGAAGATTAGTGGCAGGTCAGAAGATTGGACAGAATATAGAAAACAGCAAAGAATGACTAAAAGAATAATGTGGAGATGCCGGTGATGGACTGGGGTGGACAAATGTAAAGAATCTTACAACACCAGGTTATAGTCCAACAATTTTATTTGAAAATCACAAGCTTTTGGAGATTATCTCCTTCGTCAGGTGAGCGTGGGACTCCTTGAACGTTTCGCATTTATAGTCATTTGACTAAAAGAATAACAAGGAGGGAGAAATTAGAGTACGAGAGAAAGCTAGCTAGAAATATAAAAACAGATAGTAAGAGTTTCTACAGGTATTTAAAAAGGAAAAGAATAAGTAAAGTGAGCGTTGGTCCTCTAGAGAGAGTTGGGGAATTAATAATAGAGAATAAGGAAATGGCGGATGAATTGAACAGATATTTTGTGTCCGTCTTCGCTGTAGAGGATACAAATAACATGCCAGAAATAATTGTGAATCAAGAGGTGAAAGGGAGGGAGGAACTTAAAACATTTACAATCACCAGGGAAAAGGTTTTGAAAAAATTATTAGAACTAAAAGCTGACAAGTCCCCAGGTCCTGACGGACTTCATCCTAGGGTTTTAAAAGAAGTGGCTGCAGAGATAGTAGATGCATTGGTATTGATTTTCCAAAATTCCCTAGATTCTGGAAAAGTCCCATCAGATTGGAAAATAGCAAATGTAATTCCTCTATTCAAGAAAGGTGGGAGACAGAAAGCAGGAAACTACAGGCCAGTTAGCTTAACATCTGTCATCGGGAAAATGCTAGAATCTATTATTCAGGAGGTTATAGCAGGCCAATTAGAAACTCTCAATGCAATCAGGCAGAGTCAACACGGCTTTGTGAAAGGGAAATCGTGTTTGATTAACTTATTAGAGTTCCTTGAGGAAGTAACAAGCAACATGGATAAAGGGGACCCTCTGGATGTGGTGTACTTGGTTTTCCAGAAGGCTTTTGACAAGGTGCCACATCAAAGGCTACTACACAAAATTAGAGCTCATGGTGTTGGGGGTAACATATTAGCATGGATAAAGGATTGGTTAGCTAACAGGAAACAGAGAATTGGCATAAATAGGTCATTTTCGGGTTGGCAAGATGTAACGAGTGGAGTGCCACAGGGATCAGTGCTTGGGCCTCAACTATTTACAATCTATATCAATGACTTGGATGAAGGGACCGAATGTATGGTTGCTAAATTTGCTGATGACACAAAAGTAGGTAGGAAAGTAAATTGTGAAGAGGACATAAGGAGTCTGCAAAGGGATATAGATAGGTTAAATGAGTGGGCAAAAATTTGGCAGATGGATTATAATGTGGGAAAATGTGAACTTGTCCACTTTGGCAGGAGGAATAGAAAAGCAGTATATTATTTAAATGGAGAGAGATTGCAGAACTCTGAGGTACAGAGGGATCTGGGTGTCCTAGTACACGAATCACAAAAAGTTAGTATGCAGGTGCAGCAAGTGATTAGGAAGGCAAATGGAATGTTGTCATTTATTGCAAGGGGAATGGAATATGAAAGTAGAGATGTTTTGCTACAGTTGTACAGGGCATTGGTGAGACCACATCTAGAATACTGTGTGCAGTTTTGGTCTCCTTATTTAAGAAAGGACATAATTGCTTTGGAGGCGGTTCAGAGAAGGTTCACTCGACTGATTCCTGGGATGAGGGGGTTATCTTGTGAGGAAAGGTTGGACAAGTTGGGCCTGTATACATTGGAGTTTAGAAGAATGAGAGGTGATCTTATTGAAACATATAAGATCCTGAGGGGACTAGAAAGGGTAGATGCTGAGGGGATGTTTCCCCTTGTGGGAGAGACTAGAACTAGGGGCCACAGTTCAAAAATAAGGGGCCTCCCATTTAAGATGAAGATGAGGAGAAATTTTTTCTCTGAGGGTCGTGAGTCTGTGGAACTCCCTTCCCCAGAGAGCGGGGGAGGCAGAGTCATTGAATATTTTTAAAGCTGAGTTAGATAGATTCCTGATTAACAAGGGAGTCAAAGGTTATTATAGGTAGACAGGAAAATAGAGTTGAGGTTGCAATCAGATCAGCCATGATCTTATCAAATGGCAGAGCAGGCTCGAGGGGCCGAATGGCCTACTCCTGCTCTTAATTCTTATAATAATATGTTCAAATTAGTTAGTTTCCAGCTGGGCAGGAGAGCAAGTTTGCACTGGTCCATTGATTCCAGTCTACAATATCTCTTTAACACAAAACTTTGAGATCAGCAGGGAATCAGGAAGAGCAAGTCCCGGATTTCTGCGTTTGTCTGCATATGTGCAGTCACTCTTAGATTTGCCCATTAATAATGGTGAGCGCTGTTAGGCTCACCGTTATTTTAGACACAATTTCCGGCCCCTGAATGTCCAGTCTGACATGGAGACTTACGTGGAAAATGGCCACATGGAGGAAGTGCGGGACAATGCTGGCACCTGAGGATATGAGAAGAAAAATTGGAATGAGAAAAATTAGAGAGGGAAAAAAGGGAGCAGCTGAGATCATGTTTAACAAAATAAAATCTAAGTGGTGTTAACTGACTTCATTTTCTGTTGGGTTATACCATAAACTCCAGAACTAGCTGCGCCTCTCGCCAAGCTGTTCCAGTACAGCTACAACACTGGCATCTACCCGACAATGTGGAAAATTGCCCAGGTATATCCTGTCCACAAAAAGCAGGACAAATACAATCCAGCCAATTACCACCCCATCAGTCTACTCTCAATCATCAGCAAAGTGATGGAAGATGTCGTCGACAGTGCTGTCAAGCGGCACTTACTCACCAATAACCTGCTCACCGATGCTCAGTTTGGGATCCGCCAGGACCACTCGGCTCCAGACCTCATTACAGCCTTGGTCCAAACATGGACAAAAGAGCTGAATTCCAGAGGTGAGGTGAGAGTGACTGCCCTTGACATCAAGGCAGCATTTGACTGAGTGTGGCACCAAGGAGCCCTAGTAAAATTGAAGTTAATGGGAATCAGGGGGAAAACTCTCCAGTGGCTGGAGTCATAACTAACACAAAGGAAGATGGTAGTGGTTGTTGGAGGCCAATCATCTCAGCCCCAGGGCATTGCTGCAGGAGTTCCTCAGGGCAGTGTCCTCAGCCCAACCATCTTCAGCTGCTTCATCAATGACCTTCCCTCCATCATAAGGTCAGAAATGGGGATGTTCGCTGATGATTGCACAGTGTTGAGTTCCATTCGCAACCCCTCAAATAATGAAGCAGGCCGAGCCCACATGCAGCAAGACCTGGACAACATCCAGGCTTGGGCTCATAAATGGCAAGTAACATTCGCGCCAGATAAGTGCCAGGCAATGACCATCTCCAACAAGAGAGAGTCCAACCACCTCCCCTTGACATTCAACGGCATTACCATCGCCGAATCCCCCACCATCAACATCCTGGGGGTCACCATTGACCAGAAACTTAACTGGACCAGCCATATAAATATTGTGGCTTCAAGAGCAGGTCAGAGGCTGGGTATTCTGTGGCGAGTGACTCACCTCCTGACTCCCCAAAGCCTTTCCACCATCTACAAGGCACAAGTCAGGAGTGTGATGGAATACTCTCCACTTGCTTGGATGAGTGCAGCTCCAACAACACTCAAGAAGCTCGACACCATCCAGAACAAAGCAGCCCGTTTGATTGGCACCCCATCCACCACCCTAAACATTCACTCCCTTCACCACCGGCGCACAGTGGCTGCAGTGTGTACCATCCACAGGATGAACTGCAGCAACTCGCCAAGGCTTCTTCGACAGCACCTCCCAAATCCACGACCTCTACCACCTAGAAGGACAAGGGCAGCAGGCACATAGGAACAACACCACCTGCACGTTCCCCTCCAAGTCACACACCATCCCGACTTGGAAATATATCGCTGTTCCTTCATTGTCGCTGGATCAAAATCCTGGAACTCCCTTCCTAACAGCACTGTGGGAGAACCTTTACCACGTGGACTGCAGCGGTTCAAGAAGGCGGCTCACCACCACCTTCTCAAGGGCAATTAGGGATGGGCAATAAGTGCCGGCCTTGCCAGCGACGCCCATATCCCATGAACGAATATTAAAAAAACCTAAGGAGCTAACATTCTAGTTGGAGTTTCATTCCTTCATTTATAGAGGGGAGTATTGATGTGCAAAAGAATATTGGCACCTTTCTGTCAGCTTGCCTGTTGTCCGTTCTCTGACCTTGGCTGCCAAATAATCATTACAGCTCCAAGTGCGATTTGACCTTGGTGCCGAGTGACAGAGGAGCAGCATTTTATTGTAAAATTAGAAACACCAACCGTTTGTTTTGGGTGTGAGGAGAGTGTTAACATTCCTGTCTTTTCGCCATGCTCATGTTTACATGTGTGTGCCTGTCGAGATAGTGATAGAAAGTTTAAAGATAGAGCCCAGTTGTCTATAATCCCCACCTTTCTATTATGGTGCCTGTGAAGCTAAAAATACTTGTTGCTCTTCTAATTTAACTGGGATAGAGATATATCGAGAAGATCATGAGTTTAAATCTTGGGATTAGATGACCTTGCCGGTGTGAATCTTGTGAGCTCCCAACAGTTCACGATAGAGTGACATTACACTTTTGGAGGAGGGCAGTTGACAGAACCGGACGTCTCTGTTTAATCAAAGAGCAGCATTAATGTAATCTATGGAGAAAGTCACAGTCTCACCATCCTGATCTCCTGGCTTAAGGGCATTGTGTGGTTACCAGCTGTATTTGTGAGAAGAAAAGCATCTTTCCTGATCTGAATTCAGATTTGTCCGACTGTGCTCCTCCACATTATAAAATGCTTCCCTGCTTAATTTTTTGAGCAAACTAGTGAATCATAACCTTCACTGTTGGTATACTGAAATAGTACTTTCGGCACGAAAGGTTTAGTTTCACATACTATATGAAACAGGCTCGAGGGGCTGAATGGCCTACCCCTGTTCCTATGTAATTGTGAACCCACGTGGCATTATAGAATTGACAGCAGTTCACCTTTAAGGTTTAATTTTTGTCTATTATTCTACAAAATTAATTACACAGATTGAAAGTATAGGTAAGTCTATGTGTAAGGATGCATCATTTGACAGATAACTAAAAGTGGTATTTGTTTGACCTTGATGGTAACATCACTGTTGCCATGGGAACAAGTTCTTGTGCTGCACGGTCACATCTGTATTTGTTAGAAGTCTGTTAACACAGCATTGTAGCTTCATAAAATAAAAATCACAAATTAAGAAGGTGCATTATAGAGAATATCATAATTGTGGTCTTTTTCATAATCTTTCTTCATTGAATAGTGCCTCAATCAAACTCATGGGGGGTCATTTTAACTTTGTGCGATAGCATAAAACGGGTGATAGTGAATCAGTAGCCCGTTTTACATCTCTCCTGATTTTAATTTCCATTGCAAATTAGACAGATGAAAAAAGACCAAGGTCCATCTAGTTTGCCTTCTACCATCCTGGTAATCGCATGATACAATAATAATGGAGATCTGCAGCTGGAACAGGTTTCCAGGAAGGGTGCTGTAAGAAACAGCTAGATGCTGTACAGAGAGAGGGTAGTTTTGGTTTACTGAAGATATAAAATCAAATGGGCCCTAGGGTCACCTTCTTCCAATCCTAGTTTTTGAATGAGCTCACTGAGTCCCTGAGATATGTAGGAGATCCTTGCACCTGGACAAGGACATTATAGGAATAAGCCATTGCAAATTAAATGAAAATAGACCATTACATTAGAATTAATTTTTATGAATGTGAGCTCCTGGCACTGAGCCTCACCTGCTGGGAGCACTATTCATAAAATTTACATTATTGATTTCACACTGGTATATGTGCAGATTGAAGACCACAGTGGTTGTTTCAACTCGTGATAAGTTTAGTGAGTTTTCAACTGTGCCACTAGATGGGGCTCCTCCCCTTGGGGGAGGGTGAATAGCATAGCTCCATGCCAGCTCATGCTGTGAATGTGTACATACCTCCCATCAACTGAGTCACAAAACACCACGGGGGTAATTTAACAAATTCGTGCTACTGATGGGGAGCCTTGCCTGTCAGACACACATATCAGGAAATTGCAAGCTTGCTGTCCATGATTTGATGTCTTGTTAAAATGACTGTAGGGAGCATGATTAAAAAGTTTGCAGATGATACAAAAATTGGCCGTGTGGTTGATAGTGAGGAAGAAAGCTGTAGACTGCAGGAAGTTATCAATGGACTGATCAGGTGGGCAGAAAAGTGGCAAATGGAATTCAATCCGGAGAAGTGTGCGGTAATGCATTTGGGGAGGGCAAACAAGGCAATGGAATACATAATAAATGGTAGGATACTGAGAAGTGAAGAGAAACAGAGGGACCTTGGAGTACATGTGCACAGATCCCTGAAGGTAGCAGGACACGTAGATAAGGTGGTTAAGAAGGCATATGGGATACTTTCCTTTATTAGCCGAGGCATAGAATATAAGAGCAGGGAGGTTATGTTAGAACTGTATAAAACACTAGTTAGGCCATAGCAAGAATACTGTGTACAGTTCTGGTCACCACGTTACAGGAAAGATGTGATTGCACTAGAGAGGGTACAAAGGAGATTCATGAGAATGTTGCCAGGACTAGAGAATTTTGGCTATGAGGAAAGATTGGATAGGCTGGGGTTGTTCTCTTTGGAACAGAGGAGGCTGAGGGAAGATTTAATTGAGGTGTACAAAATTATAAGGGGCCTAGATAGAGTGGATAGGAATGACCTATTTCCCTTAGCAGAGAGGTCAATATCCAGGGGGCATAGATTTAAAGTGATTGGTAGAAAGATTAGAGGGGAGATGAGGAAATTTTTTTTCACCCAGAGGGCGGTGGGGGTCTGGAACTCACTGCCTGAAAGCGTGAGAGAGGCAGAAACCCTCATCAATTTTAAAAAGTACTTGGATATGCACTTGAAGTGCCATAACCTACAGGGCTACAGACCAATAGCTGGAAAATGGGATTAGGCTGGATAGCTCTTTTTCGGCTGGCACAGAAACGATGGGCCAAATGGCTCCCTTCTGTGCTGTAAATTTCTATGATTCTATAATTCTATTCTATGAATGGATGGAAATTTTTTTTTATTCGTTCATGGGATGTGGGCGTGGCTGGCGAGGCCAGCATTTATTGCCCATCCCTAATTGCCCTTGAGAAGGTGGTGGTGAGCCGCTTTCTTGAACCGCTGCAGTCCGTGTAGTGAAGGTTCTCCCACAGTGCTGTTAGGTAGGGAGTTCCAGGATTTTGACCCAGCGACGATGAAGGAACAGCGATATATTTCCAAGTTGGGATGGTGTGTGACTTGGAGGGGAACGTGCAGGTGGTGTTGTTCCCATATGCCTGCTGCCCTTGTCCTTCTAGGTGGTAGAGGTCGCGGGTTTGGGAGGTGCTGTCGAAGAAGCCTTGGCGAGTTGCTGCAGTGCATCCTGTGGATGGTACACACTGCAGCCATGGTGCGCCGGTGGTGAAGGGAGTGGATGTTTAGGATGGTGGATGGGGTGCCAATCAAGCGGGCTGCTTTATCTTGGATGGTGTCAAGCTTCTTGGGTGCTGTTGCATTCATCCAGGCAAGTGGAGAGTATTCCATTACACTCCTGACTTGTGCCTTGTAGATGGTGGAAAGGCTTTGGGGAGTCAGGAGGTGAGTCACTCGCCGCAGAATACCCAGCCTCTGACCTGCTCTTGTAGCCACAGTATTTATGTGGCTGGTCCAGTTAAGTTTCTGGTCAATAGTGACCCCCAGGATGTTGATTGTGGGGGATTCTGCGATGGTAATGCCATTGAATGTCAAGGGGAGGTGGTTAGACTCTCTCTTGTTGGCCTGGCACTTGTGTGACACGAATGTTACTTTCCACTTATCAGCCCAAGCCTGGATGTTGTCTAGGTCTTGCTGCATGCGGGCACGGACTGCTTCATTATTTGAGGGGTTGCGAATAGAATTGAACACTGTGCAATCATCAGCGAACATCCCCATTTCTGACCTTATGATGGAGGGAAGGTCATTGATGAAGCAGCTGAAGATGGTTGGGCCTAGGACATTGCCCTGAGGAACTCCTGCAGCGATTCCTGGGGCTGAGATGATTGGCCTGCAACAACCACTACCATCTTCCTTTGTGCTAGGTATGACTCCAGCCACTGGAGAGTTTTCCCCCTGATTCCCATTGACTTCAATTTTACTGGGGCTCCTTGGTGCCACACTCGGTCAAGTGCTGCCTTGATGTCAAGGGCAGTCACTCTCACCTCATGTCTGGAATTCAGCTCTTTTGTCCATGTTTGGACCAAGGCTGTAATGAGGTCTGGAGCCGAGTGGTCCTGGCGGAACCCAAACTGAGCATCGGTGAGCAGGTTATTGGTGAGTAAGTGCCGCTTGATAGCACTGTCGACGACACCTTCCATCACTTTGCTGATGATTGAGAGTAGACTGATGGGGCGGTGATTGGTCGGATTGTATTTGTCCTGCTTTTTGTGGACAGGACATACCTGGGCAATTTTCCACATTGTCGGGTAGATGCCAGTGTTGTAGCTGTACTGGAACATGGATGGTGTGCCCGCAACTTTTCAATATACATGGTTGATGGGCAAGGAAAATATCCCCCATTACTGAGCACCACACACCGACGGCCTCGCACTGAAATGTTCATGTTTCAGAATTTCTTCCTCTCTTTACACAACAACGTCCTGTATCCTCCTCCTCTCCAGGTTGCTGGAGAATCAGCAAGGTGGAATTTATTTTTTCCTCATAGTCTGTTATTCTAAACATGTTTCTTTTTCTACTGTATTTAATACAAATTCAAGGAATCTTACAACACCAGGTTATAGTCCAACTGTTTTATTTGAAAATCACAAGCTTTCGGAGGCTTTCTCCTTCGTCAGGTGAGTGTGGGATTCAGCCAGTGTGTTCATTAGGAATGAACAAGGCCACTGACTGATGGTGGCTGAGTAATTCAAATTTACTGCATAGGATTCTGGAATTTTCACCAGTGTTTTGGGGATTGTATTCTGCAATTCTTCCATTTAAAGTTAGGGACACCTTTTTTCAACAAGATGTAGGCATTTTATTTTCAGATTCAGTACGCCAATGAAGAAATTTCTTAGGCTACAAGTGCTGAAGCTGTGGAGGATTCACACTTGGGTGGAAGTACTCTCTTGGTCTTGTTATAATGGTTAATGCTGATGGAATAAGTCAAATTCAGTTTTTTTTAAATGGGATTCTGGGATCTTTATGGGAAGATATTCTGAACAATGTTTCACTCCTAACATGGGGACAGTTAAAGGGGGAAATGCTGTATGTTTCTATTATAAAAGTGTTCTGACTCTGACAAGTGCTACTTCTCAGTGCAAAACTGAACGGGGTAGAAATTGGTCTGAGTTTCGCCCGTTTTCCGGGTCCAAAACGAGTACCACAAAGTCACACTTTGCAGCACGACGCCTCATACCAGAACAGCGGCAGAAGGGTACTCGACACCATATCGGTTCATTGCTCGTTCGGCGTCCCTGGCGTCTGCCTGAAACAAACGCAGGCATCATTAAAATATGTTAATAAGGATCCTGCGTGTGAATTAGGACCCTGTTTGGTGTCCATGTCTGCCTGCGACGTCATTTCCTGAACACACCTAACAAATCATGGCGGGAGCAATCTTCACAAATGCTATTTAAAAGGATCCTCACCTCCATTAAGGTATGTCTCTAATCATTTTAGTCTTCTAGGGTACTTTTGGGCCTAGCTTTTGGCTGGTTTGGCTACAGTTTGGTTGTGAAATACTTTGAAAGAGAATGTTTGTGGAGAGCCCGAACTCTTTCTTAGGATTTGTTTCTTCTCGATGGCTGAACAGGGAAATGTTGCTGCGCTTATCCTTGAGGCTCCCAAATCAGGAGGAAGAGCAGCAGCAAGGAAGGCAGCAAAGACCTGCAGAGGCAGCAAGAAGAGGGCGAAGGAGGGAAGGGCGCAGGAGGTCTGACAGTATGTGGGTCTTCAGAAACAGAATATCATACCCGAGCCTCATACGGGAGCAGTGTATAAAGGTGGCTGAGTCACTGCAATCTGTTGGTGAGAATTGGAGCCCAACACCAGGGCCTGCACTGCGCTGCCTGTGGCAGTGAAGGTCACCGTGGGTCTAAACTTTAATGCCTCTGGCTCCTTCTAAATTGCTTCTGGTGACATCAGCAACATCAGACAGTTTGCTGTGTACACGACCATCTGGCAGTTCACTGGTGCATTGTTTTGGGTGACAGTGATTCATTAGCTTCCCCATGGAGGCTGAAAAGCAGGAAGAGCGCTGGAATTTGCCCGCATTGCTGGACTCCTGTAGGTGCAGGGCATCATATACTATACGCACATAGTCCTGTGTGCTCCCCATCAGAAACCAGCACCGTTTCTCAACAGGAAAGGCTTCCATTCACTCAATTCAACTTGTTTGTGTCCATGGGCAGTAGTCATGATGCTTTCACACTGCGCCAGTCCTCAATATCCTCTCCGATTCACCCAGACCATCAGGTCAGACTGGCTGCTGGAGGATAAGGGTTATCCCTTCACTAACTGGCTCATGACTGTTGTCAGCAACCCAGGCATAGATGTGGAGTGCCACTATAATGAGAGCCATGCAACAACAAAGGTTGTGATTGAGCAAATCAGTGGCGTCCTGAAACAATGGTTCCAGTGTCTGGACAGCTCAGGAGAAGTCCTTTAGTACAACCTAGAGTGAGTATCAAGATTCATAATCATTTGCTGCATGATCCACAATCTTGCAATACAAAGGGGAGTTGTCTTGGAGCTTCCTGAGGAGGAAGAAGTGGAGGAGGAAGATGATGAAGGAATGAGGAACCACAGAATGCAGAGGAAGAGCATGGCCCAGCAGTGATGTGCACTGCCAGAGCAAATTATTGAGAAATTCTCCTGAACCATCCCTCCCCTCCCCAGAGCACCTTCTTCCCTTTGACCCAGTCCTGACACCCACCATATCAATACCATCAAACAGTATAACTTCATGGGTGTTCCTGTTGCATCACTAAGATTCTGAAGACCAACAGCTATACCAAAACAAAACATTTTACTTCACTACTCCAAAAGACTCCAGTCTTGATTTGACAAATGGTTACATGAATCATGTATATCTACAAATCTACATTTAGGTTTTTAAATTTTTTGCAAGGCAAGTTGCTGAAGTGTGAGCTGATAATGTCGCTGCGAGGGAAACAGGGCATCTGGGCCCTGAATGAACAGGGCAAGTAACTGTGTATCTCCTTAACCAATCAGATTGAAGGAAGTGTAAATTAGAGTGTATGAATTCAATGTCAAATCAGGTACAAAAAGAGAAAAAAAGAGAGGGAAAGATTGGATTAAGAGAGAGAGAAAAGAGACATATAGGAAAAGTAAAAAAAATGTTTTCAATTTAATATTTTACATTTTAAAAATCTCCAACAACAATTAAAACCTAAAGGAATGAGAGTCCACACTTGTAACAGTTAATTTTCAGTGCCAGAGAGGTTGATTGGCAGTAATTAACACTCATCGTGTCATTGAAAGAGTACTTAGACTGAAAGGGACAAGACTTAACTTTCTGTGGCGAGTTTAGTTCGTATCTACCGTGCAAATACAGCAACTTCACGACGTTCAATGCATTTCAATGGTGAGACAAACAGTGAGATGGCGTTTTCATGAAGCTAACAGTGGAGTGGCGCAACTCGGACAGCAACTTTTTGGATATTTGAGTTTAACCGCGCATCTGCCCCTCACCTGAAGTTGCTGTAACATTTGCGCATGAATAAAGGAAAGCTTCATTAACCTCACCGTTATTTTGACAGTAAATTGACAGCTGGGAATGGATCTCCAGCTGTCTGGTCCCAATGGTCATTCTTCGTATGTAAGATCTAAGAGTGAGCATTCAACTGTGCTGGGCATCATAATTGAACCTAATATAACCCTCATATGACATCCACATCCTTACTGGAAAGGGCATGTGTGTGAGCATTTAGAAAGGGCATGTGTGTGAGCATTTAGAAAGGGCATGTGTGTGAGCATTTAGAAAGGGCATGTGTGTGAGCATTTAGAAAGGGCATGTGTGTGAGCATTTAGAAAGGGCATGTGTGTGAGCATTTAGAAAGGGCATGTGTGTGAGCATTTAGAAAGGGCATGTGTGTGAGCATTTAGAAAGGGCATGTGTGTGAGCATTTAGAAAGGGCCTGTGTGTGAGCATTTAGAAAGGGCATGTGTGTGAGCATTTAGAAAGGGCATGTGTGTGAGCATTTAGAAAGGGCATGTGTGTGAGCATTTGGAAAGGGCATGTGTGTGAGCATTTGGAAAGGGCATGTGTATGAGCATTTAGAAAGAAGAGGGCTGGGTTCTGTTGTGATGTCCTCTACAGTTGAATAGCTGCCAATACTCATTGTCTTGGCACACACATAAAGAACAGCTACTTAGGTGAGGTACTGGTGAGGTACCAGAGACATGCAGGTGCCCATGGAACCATATCCCAAAAAGAGTCAGTAGTTTTAAGAAGAGAGGGGAGAAGAGATGAAAAAATAGATTGACTTTTAAAAAAACCTTCTCTACTACACAGCATATTTCAGCAAAGTGTATAATGTTTTATGAGCTTTTATTTCAAGGGTTGTTTTCAATAATAAGTTCATCATACTGTTGACCCACTCACCACTGTACTGTGGTCGTCATTTTACACTGTATGAAGTTCTGATAATGGTAGAATAATAATGCTTTTCCATTAATACAAACAACAGATACATATTTTACTTCTGCCGCTCAACTTCCTTAAGGAGAATCCCACCTTAAATCATAACTCTAAATGCATTGCTACACAGCTTCTTTAAAACTGATTATATCATCAGGAATTTGTATCTTGTACGCTTAAAATAGCTATCTGGTAAACATTCCACTCAACAATGTTGCCAATGACAAGGCTGAGCAAGTAGAGAATACTTAAATCTCATAATGTCGGCTATTTGAAATTTCCTGACGTCTGGTGCACAAATAATGAACACAGCCGTGATTTGAAAATACAAGTAGCTGTATCAGATTTTAATAACTGGTTTGTCAATGAATTGTCAGAATTTGACTGTTATTAACACATTCTTTGATTTTTCTGATGAAAAAGCGATTAAGCGATGGCTTTTGCAATTTGTTGCTGTCACATTATGAGATCTTTTTGACCATTTCTCCACAGGAAGGAATTTGAAAAAGTGTAACTTTAGAGGTTGTGTTTTAAAGCCTAAGTGTATTCATTAAAAAAGGGGCCCTGAGACAATGCATAGTTAAAATGCTAATAAGCTAGCTTTGATGTTGTTTCCTCCTAAGAGTGTAAATATTAAACAATTTGTTAGCTTGTCTTAGGAATAGATAAACACCCACATCCGTTGTATTGAAAAGTTTTTGATCCCTTTTTTGTCTGTGAACAGAAACTGGGACAAAAGTCGGGAACGAGAGATTCTTGAAACAGGATGCTGCACAAGCGGTTAGTTTTTTAAAGGGAAAACTGCAAGGACTTTCGTTGAGATCAAGTCGTTAGAAATGCTGGAGGAACAGTTCACATTCATTTTGTTTTAGTCAAGCAAGGTGACCCACTAATTTGGAGAAGCATGGCGTGTTTTTTATTTTGTGTCATTACGCAAAGATATGCTGTACTGTTTGAAGTAAATAATTCTAATCACAACTGTCATCCTGGATGTTCACCTTACTGTAAAATAAAGCAGCATATCAATTTATATCAGGCCCTGTCTCACATATACCCATAACAATCTCTCTCTCATGCACTCACTCACAGACATACATGTACATATATGCTGGGAATTTCCTCGGAACTGCTCCTGCTCCACCACTATAACTTTTCTGGAAGTGCAGCGGAAACCCCTTTACACAAGTAATTCACTCACACACACGCAGAACAAAAAAAATTCTGCCCACAATTATATCACTCCCTCAAAAATGAAAAAAAGTCAAGTTTGCTTTTTTTCCTAATCTTCAAAGGATATGAGTAATCTACCCACAGTTTAAGCTGCATTGTACAGCTAGACACAAAACAGAAATACAATTACTAGTGACCTTTGGAATCACTCCCAGTTCTAACTAAGTTTCCATTATTGGCCTGTATGTAACAATAATTCAGTGTTCATAATGTTTCATTCTTGGCCCTTTTCATTACTCATCTACATGCTGCTTCTTGGCAACATTATTTGTAAGCATGGAATCAGCTTCCATATATATGCTTTACCTCAAAGCCACCATTGACACGGTGAATGTTGCCATGCTATTCAACATCAAGTTGTAGCAAAAGAAAAGCCATCTTGTTTGGATTCTCACAGAAACATCGCAACTTAGGCCTTGATTCTGCCCACTTACCAGCTCAGGCTGAACCCAATGGGGCGCATACTTGGTGTCTTGTTTGACCCTGAGATAAGCTTCAAACACCACAACTAGTTCATCACCAGGACTGCCTATTTCCACCTCCATAATATTGTTATCCTCTGTCTCTCCACACTTTGAAGACTGTTGAAACCTTCATCCAAGCCGTGATCACCTCTAGACTCAGTTTCTTTAATACCCTCCTTACTGTCCTCCTGAATACCTCATTACATGAACTCTGACTCACCAAAAACTCCACTGCACATATGCTATCCTGTACTTTCTGCTCTCCCATCACACCAGTCCTCATCAACTTCCACTGGCTCCCCATCCCTCAGCACATCAAAGACCTTATCCACATTTACAGCCTCCTCCAGCCCTATGTCCTATCTTTGACCCTCCACCCCTCTGACTGATTTACTGTGTTTGTCCTCCCTTTACTTCACCATCGGTAGAGAATCCTTCAGCAGTCATATCTCTGCAGTTTGGAATTCTCTTCCCAAAACACTCCACCTTTCATTATTCTCCTCACTTCAGAAGCCACCTTGAATTTTAGTTCTTCAACCTTACCTTCAGTTATCTCCCCTAACTCTTTTCCCAATGATCTCTCAGTGTCTGAACCCCTTTGGGAAGCACCTAGGTGCTTTTTGATGCCCTCAAGGCCCTGTATAACTGCAGGTTGTTGGTGTTGCTCTAATTGGTATGGGTGCTACCTTTGGCTTCAGCATTTCCAAGGTGAGGACAGGATCTGGCTCAGCAGTTATGTCCCACATAATGAAATACCCTGCCCGCACTGACTGTCTAGGCTTAAACATGAAGAACGGCCACTTAGGCAAGGTACCAGAGGGCTGCTGGCATCCTTGGAACTGTACCCCAACAAAAGCCAGTGCTTTAAGGAGGAACGGAAAATGTCAAATGAAAAACTGGAGGGCCTCTGCCTGCCCCTCACAAGGCCAGTGCTGTAGGAGGAGGTGGGGGACTTGTAATGCTGGGACTTCTCATGTCCCTGGCGTCTCATTCGGCGGAGGCAGGATCAGTGGCCTGTACTTGTGTGATAGGCTGTGACAGGTTACATGTTGGTCTCACTGAGGGGTCCCGGCTGGGTTTGTGGCCTGAGCCCCTGAAGAAAACCAGGTACATTTTTTTTTATATCTACAACCATCCCCCCTTCCGAACAAGGAAGTAGTGCCACAATGTGTGACCTTTGAAGCAAAGCAAGTGCCCTAGATGTACCCCTAGCGACATGGGCAGCCATTTAAATCAAGGGACCTCCCACTGACCCCACAAACTTTAGCAAGGTCGCTTATGCAGGGATTCTTCCCCCCCGCCCGCCCATGGATTTTTGTCCCAATAATATTTGATATTGCAAGAAAGAAGCCGAAAAAACATTAGGGTATAAATATGTCTTTCCGGAAGCGCAAAATTGGCAATAGTGAATCGGCTGCCTGTTTTGCACCCTGTCCAATTTTCTTGTCTATTGAAGTCACTGGAAAGGTTAATCAGTTGGAGTATAAAACGTCGGCCGATTCACTAGCACTTGTTTTGCACTACCGCTAAGATGAATTTATACCCCAATGAGTGCCAAGATGCATTTTCTGTGAGAAAGCATTTTATATGCAGTACTTTTTAAAAATTCATTTGTGGGATGTGGGCGTCGCTGGCGAGGCCGGCATTTATTGCCCATCCGTAATTGCCCTTGAGAAGGTGGTGGTGAGCCGCCTTCTTGAACCGCTGCAGTCCGCGTGGTGAAGGTTCTCCCACAGTGCTGTAAGGTAGGGAGTTCCAGGATTTTGACCCAGCGACGATGAAGGAACGGTGATATATTTCCAAGTCGAGATAGGAACATGGGGTGGTGTGCGACTTGGAGGTGGAAGGTGCAGGTGGTGTTGTTCCCATGTGCCTGCTGCCCTTGTCTTTCTAGGTGGTAGAGGTTGTGGGTTTGGGAGTTGCTGCAGTGCATCTTGTGAATGGTACACACTGCAGCCACGGTGCATCGGTGGTGAAGGGAGTGAATGTTTAGGGTGGTGGATGGGGTGCCAATCAAGCGGGCTGCTTTGTCCTGGATGATGTTGAGCTTCTTGAGTGTTGTTGGAGCTGCACTTATCCAGGCAAGTGGAGAGTATTCCATCACACTCCTGACTTGTGCCTTGTAGATGGTGGAAAGGCTTTGGGGAGTCAGGATATGAGTCACTTACCGCAGAATACCCAGCCTCTGACCTGCTCTTGTAGCCACAGTATTTATGTGGCTGGTCCAGTTAAGTTTATATATTTAATATATTTTTACATTTTAATGGCTTTGCTTAATTGTTATCAAAGAATAATGTTATATTTTCTGCCTCTTTAGTCACCTTTGGTAAAGCTTTCCATATTCTAAGAACCCTCTGTGTGAATAAAAACTTATAATTTCCCTCTTCATTCTTCTATGATAATCCTGACTCTATTCCCTCTTGTTAGTGTCTGCCAACTAGTCAAAACATTTTTTTTACTCTCTATCCTCTCTAAACTTTTCATAATTTGTTAAATTTCTATTGGATCCAACTTAACTTTCTCTCTGCTAATGGGGGAAAAAAACACATTTTCAAGCCTTTCTTACCAACTATAACCTCTCATTCCTGGTAATATTCTATTGAATCTTCACTGTTCCTTCCGATAAATCTAATACGCTCCCCATAAAGGAATTCCCAGGACTACATGGATACTCAAACTGTGATCTAACCAATGTCTTGTACACTTTAAACATATCTTTGCCTTTTACTGTGCCCCTATTGCCAATCTCATTTGCCTTTTTAATTTTCTTTTTTTACCACCCTTGTAGATCTGTGATTCTGCATGCCTAGATCTCTCTGTTTTTCCATTTCTGAAGCATGTGGGAAAATTTAAAGAAAACATAATTCCAGCACTGAAAGAGTTAAGAGGAAAGCCAGGCAGTTTAAGCCGAATGCCGAATCTCACAATCAAGTAGGAAGTTGCATTTCAGTCCCAGTATCCTGCTGCTTTGAATCAACTGAAAATTGCCTCAGGTTAGGGGTCAGTAAGAATGTCATTTGATTGCATGAGACTGCTGGGTGTGATGCCATTGAGTGAGAGTTCATTCAAGGCTTGGAGCAGTCAGACATGAAGGCAAGACTGCAGAAACTAAACTTTCTTAAGTTAGATGTTGGCTATGAGAAAGAAATCAAGGTATATGTAAATGTTGTTAACCTAGTATAAACACTTAGGACTGTAACTAAATGTTCATTATCAGATTAATGTTAAGTGACTTTGCTTGAGATTGTTGCCTATTGTAAAAAGTCCGGCCACTACAACTAGCTGCATTGTAGTGTGTAGTAATTTAAGTGCATTGTACTGAAACAAAGGCTATTGGTACCCTGTGCTTCAATAGTAGTGTTCCACTAGGAGTAAAATGTAAATTAAGTCATAGAGTTCAATGGAATTGGAGCAGAGAAGTGACTGTTGGTGCTGACGGAGGATGCTGTGCTGTGATATTATCACACTTTGTTATATAGGATGTAATAAAAGATTGTTGGATTTTATTTTTAGTTTGTACAGGGATGGAAGGGTGCGGGTTTTGAAAGATTCACAGATCATTGCATGTTAACGTTGACCATGTGTAAACCAGAAGTTCTGAGTAGATTTGATGCATTCTATATTATGTTTTTTTATTGGTTGTCACTAGATCTGCTGAAATTTCTGTTTGTGATTATATTCTGTGTTTGTGATTATATTCTGTGTTTGTGAGAGATATGAATGGTATTAACATGTTTCGGAGGCTTTCGGAGCCTCCGAAAGCTTGTGATTTTCAAATAAAACTGTTGGACTATAACCTGGTGTTGTAAGATTCCTTACATCAGTACATCCAGTACTGGATGAGCAAAAATTTCCTCCAACTAAATATTGGGAAGACCCAAGCCATTGTCTTTCGTCCCTGCCGCAAACTCCATTCCCTAGCCACCGACTCCATCACTCTCCCTGGCCTGTGTCTGAGACTGAACCAGACCGTTCGCAACCTTGGCATCCTATTTGACCCTGAGATGAGCTTCCGACCATATATCTGCTCCATCACCGAGTCTGCCTACTTCTACTTCCGTGACATTGCCTGTCTCCGCCCCGCCTCAGCTCATCTGCTGCTGAAACCCTCATCCATTCTTTTGTTACCTCCAGGCTGGACTATTCCAATGCTCTCCTGGCTGGCCTCCCATCTTTCACCCTCCATAAACTTGTGTTCATCCAAAACTCTGCTGCCCGTATTGTAACTCTCACCAAGTCCTATTCTCCCATCACCTCTGTGCTCGCTGACCTACGTTGGCTCCTGGTCCGGGAATGCCTCGATTTTAAAATTCTCATCCTTGTTTTCAAATCCCTCCATGGCCTTGGCCCTCCCTATCTCTGTAACCTCCTCCAGCCCTACAACCTCCGAGATCTCTGCGCTCCTCCAATTCTTGCCTCTTGCGCATCCCCGATTTTAATCGCTCCTCCATTGGCGGCCATGTCTTCAGCTGCCTAGAACCTAAGCTCTGGAATTCCCTCCCTAAATCTCTCTGCCTCTCTATCCCTCTCTCCTTCTTTAAGACGCTCCTTAAAACCTACCTGTTTGTTTGACCAAGCTTTTGGTCACCTGCCCTAATATTTCCTTATGTGGCTTGGTGTCAGATTTTGTTTGATAACGCTCCTGCGAGCCACCTTGGGACATTTTACTATGTTAAAGACGCTATATAAATGCAAGTTGTTGTTGTTGTGTCCTGAAGGCAATGACTTGTGCTCATGTACAGCACAGTTCTATGAGTGTTGGTGCTGTCTGATCAAGTGGGTGTATGAAGAGATCTGAGAACTTTTATATATCCAGATGTCAGGAAATTGAGTGATGCTGCTCCTAATTGTGGAGAAGTGGCCTATCCCTGGCATATTCAAACTACAGCCTGTGTATCCTAGCAATCGGCCCGTGAACCCAACCAACTGTTCTATTTGTACTTCTATTTCTTACTCATCGGTTTGTCCTGTTTGAATTTGGTGGACCTGCAGATTTGGAAACCCTGCAGACCAGAAGATACCAGATTCAATTTCTGTCACGTGCCAAGTTAGCTGATCTCAACTGGGCAGTAGTTGAGGCTGACAATTGGCCCCAGTGCCCCTGTGGTAAGGAAGGGATACCTTAGTCTTGGTTTCTATTCCTGATTGCTATCTACTGATCCCTTTTGGAAGTGGTATATGTGTGGACATTTGCTGAAAACAGGTTTGGGTTTGGCTATGATGTCCTTAAAAAGGCTGCCTAGACTTGCTGTCCAGGCTCATACAGCTCACTGGCAGTTTACATGGAAGTTAAATACACTGCAAATCATTACCAACGTTTTTGATATGAATATCATTGAGAAAGAACTTGTATTTATATAGTGCATTTCATGATGTCAGGATGTCCCAAAGTGCTGCACAGATAATCAAGTACTTTTGAACTGGAGTTACTATTGTAAAGTAGGGAAACGTGGCAGCCAATTTGTGCACAGCAAGATCCCAGAAACTGCAATGAGATAAATGACTAGATAATCTGTTTTGTTGGTCCTGGTTGAGGGATAAATGCTGTTCAGGATACCAGAAGAACTTTCCTACTTTTCTTCGAATAGTGCCATGGGATCTTTTACATCCACCTGAAACTGAGGCCTGCCTCCCTCTAACATCTCATCTGAAATATGGCACCACTGACAGTGCAGCACTCCCACAGTGCTGTACTGAAGTGTCAGTCTAGGTAATGTGCTCAAGTCTCTGGAGTGAGGCTTGAACTGATACCCTTCTTACTCAGTAACGAGGGTGCTACCACTGAGCCAAGGCTGACACCATTATTATTCAGTTCATATCTAATTTACAAAAATGAGCTGGATTCAGAAACTCAATGTGATGCGGACAAATTTGCAGATGATACCAAACTAGGAGGGGCAGTAGAATCAGAAGATGCAGTTCAGAAATTACAGAATGAGTTTGCAAGTGGGCAGAATGATGGCAGGTGGAATTTAATGCAGACAAGTGTAAGTGCTACACACAGGAAAGAAAAATAGGTGACATATGTATTCCATGAATGGGCTTGAAATTGCTAGGGATGAAGCTGAAAGGAGCCCAGTAGTCTGAGAAGGCTCAATACAAAACATGCTCAATCAGCGCAGAACCGCAATCAACAAAGCTTATAGGATGTTCAACCACAGAGCCAAAACAGCAGAACACAAGTCAGGGGGAGCTTTAATCAAACCGTATTAGTGCTCGAGCCAGACCACACCTTGAATGCTGCTGCATCCACGTCTGGTTGCCAAGAAACACGAGACACTCAACTCATTGCAGAGAAGAGCCATGAGGCTGGTCCCTAGAGTCAGGGGTCTGAATTATGAGGAAAAACTGGAGAATCTTGAGGTTTTTAGCCTTGAAAGGAGGTGTGAGAGGTGATCTTTTAGAGCTAGGTAAAGTTGTTAAGGGTCAGGGGATGCTTAAGGTTTCTTTGTGTCTCTCTTGCTCCTCCCGGCCCACAAGGAAACCTAGAATTTTTTTAAAAACTTCATTTTGTGGCCCCGCTTCTGCTTGTCACCATCTTTCACTGGCAGCTCTAGCACTGGCCATCGCTGCCATGGTCAGCAGTTAAAATCGGGTCAGAGTCTGAAAGACCTCATCAGACCCCGACATTTAAATAATAATGATGGCCCTGCCTGCCTCTGGCAGGCGGCCCAGACACTGCCGAAAGCACGACAGTTAAAATGGCTGCAGTTGTGAACGTGTCGGGAATGCAGCGGTGAGTACCTGACCACCATTTTAATCACCTGCCTGTCCTGTTGCCGCCAGGGGCGGGGAGGGGGAGGAGGGGAGAGCAGGTTTAAAATTGGGCCTTAAGAATCTGCTGACCTTGTGGCTGTGGAGAGTTCCTTTTGTTTCTTTATACTTTGAAGTATGGCACGGAAAGTTTAAATGTTAAGTGTTGCAACTAAAGACTACGTTCATTGCAGAACAACGTGTACAGTACTTGATTTCCCCTTGATTATTGGGTCATAGTCTGGAGTAAAAGCTTATCGATATCACCAATTGGCTCTCTTGCAGTAATGTCCCACTCTTTTAAAACTGCCATTATCACTCCCTTTCTCAAGAAATCCACCCTAAAGCTCTCCGCTCTCCAACTATCACATCGTCATCTCTTGCGTATGCAAAGAGTCCATCCTTTGCCTCTTCTTTACAGTGATTACATGCTACTCCTTGGTGCTGTTATCCAGAAGCAAGGGATCAGCTTCCACATATATTCCAATTATTCCCAGCTCTACCTCACTTTCTCGGAGCAGGTTTTAGCTCATCCAAGTCCATTGCCCCAAAGGTTCCCAACATGTCCTGATATTGGCTGTTTGTTATTGCGACTTGGAGGAGACAGATATTGCTCTGGCTGAATGTTGGTAAGACCAAGGGCATCTTTGGCTGCCATCACATCTCTGTACCTCTGGCCCCAATTCCATCAACCTCCCCAGCTGCCATCTCAAGCTGAGTTGGGAAATGTATAACTTTGGTGCCCTCTCGAACCCCAAGCTCAGCTTCCTCACTTTGTAAAGAGAACTGCTTTCTTTTAACTCTTCAACATAGTTCGCCTCTACCCCTTTCTCTCTCCTGCTGCCAAAATCCGAGTCCATACCTTTGCCCCATCTCAGAGCTTGACTTCTCCAATGCCCTCCCATTGGCTTTCCCACACTAACCTTCATCTTATCCAAAATGCCAGAACTTGTGTCCTCACCTACTGTAAGCCCTACACGCCCATCACCTATGTTTTCTCCAAGCTGCACTGGCTCCCTGTGCCACAGTCTCAAGTTGTCTGTCAGATATCAAGACCTGGATGAGCCAAAACTTGCTCTAGCTGAATGCTGTCATGGATAAGACCATTCTTTTTGGCTCCCATCCGTATCTCTGTGCCTTTTCCCTCGATTCCATAAACCACTTGTTTGAATTCAAAATCGCTGTCCTTGTTTTCAAATCACTATAACCTCGTCCCACACTGCTTTAATGATGTCTTCATGCCTTACGTACCTAGATGTATCCTTTTGCTCATGTAATGTTGACTTCTCTTCGCTCCTTGCTTCCTCCGCTGTAGTGTTGGTGGCCACTTGTTTAGCCACTGCTCCTGCCCCCTGAGATTATCTTCCTCTGCCCCTTCTCCTCGTAGTGTCTCTCCCTGCTTTCAAAACTTTCCTCCCTTAAGCCATACCATCAAGTTCCGCTTTGCAGCCTTTTACATTTCTCTGTCCTTCCCTTGTGTCCCTTTCCTCCTTTATTGCAAAGCACTCCGTGCTCTGCGCATTATATAAATGCAAATTGTTGGGAGTATTCGATATCTCATTGGTGGGCATAGAGGTGAATGTCTAAGGTGAATGAAGAGTTACTTCATAGAGAGAATAGGTCTCTGTTGTTATTTTGGCAACAAAAACACCCGAGGGACATTTTGTATATATTGAATTTGTAGTAAAGAGCAGGAGAAAGCAGGCTTCCTCTACAGGAAACAAACAGTATTTCTTAAAACAAAACCTTCTGACCAATGGATCTAAAGAAATGATGATGAAAGGGCTGTTGCAGAGGGAAACTTTTTGTATTAATAAATAATGGCACAGCGTTGCTGAAAATTTCCATTACGCTACATTGTTTATTGAGGAGAGGGAAGGGTGAGGATTGGATTGAGCATCTTTGAGATTTAGTACCTAAAGTAACAACTGCACTATGGCCAGGATGTTAATATTTTATAAGCTATTTTTGTGATGTACAATAACATCTGTTGTAGTATTTTTGGTCAAATCATCACAATTCTATCTGCCATGATACACAGCACCAAAAAGAAACCCCTGTTTTAGATCTTTTGTGTGTGTCTTTTAAGTAACTTTTATTCTTTTTCAAAAAATTGGTAATTTTGAAAAGTTACATATGAATGAATTAATTACTATTTATGTGCCTTGACTGGAATTTATCTGAACAGCATGCAGAACTTGAGGAATGCTTATCTATCCTGAACAATGTTGGCATCAGCCTTCGAACATCAGAACAGTGATCCTGTGTCGAGTGTTGGTACTGAACGAGATTCTGAGCTGCAAGAGGTGAAGGTCTTTCTCCTTTATGGCTGAATTAGATTTCCAGGTAAAACTGTAATTGAACAATGGGCGGCCTTTAAAGAGGAGACGGTTTGGGTACAGTCTAGGTACATTCCCACGAGGGAGGAAAGGTAGGGCAAGCAAAGCCAGAGCTCCCTGGATGAGGAAAGAGAGAGTAAGATGAAGCAGAAAAAGGGAGCATATGACAGATGCCAGGTTGATAATACAAGTGAGAACCAGGCTGAATATAGAAAGTACAGAGGGGAAGTGAAAAAGGAAATAAGAGGGGCAAAGAGAGAGTATGAGAATAGACTGGCAACTGAGATAAAAGGGAATCCAAAAATCTTCTATAAGCTTATAGATAGTAAATGGGTAGTAAGAGGTGGGGTGGGGCCGATTAGGGACCAATATGGAAACTGACTCATGGAGACAGAGGGCATGGCTGAGGTACTAAATGAGTACTTTGCATCTGCCTTTACCAAGGAAGAAGATGCTGCCAAAGTCACAGTAAAAGAGGAGGTAGTTGAGATAGTGGATGGGCTAAAAATTGACAAAGACGAGGTACTAGAAAGACTGGCTGTACTTAAAATAGATAAGTCACCAGGTCCGGATGGGATGCATCCTAGGTTGCTGAGGGAAGTAAGGATGGAAATTGCGGAGGTACTGGCCATAATCTTCCAACATCTTTAGATACGGGAGTGGTGTCAGAGGGCTGGAGAATTGCAAAAATTACACCCTTGTTCAAGAAAGGGTGTAAGGATAAACCCAGCAACTACAGGCCAGTCAGTTTAACCTTGGTGGGGTGGGGAAGCTTTTAGAAACAATAATCCTGGACAAAATTAACAGTCACTTGGACAAGAGTAGATTAATAAAGGAAAGCCAGCCCGGATTTGTTAAAGGCAAATCGTGTTTAACAACCTGATAGAGTTTTTTGATGAGGTAACAGAGAGGGTTGATGAGGGCAATGCAGTTGGTGTGGTGTATATGGACTTCCAAAAAGGCATTTGATAAAGTGCTACATAATAGGCTTGTCATCAAAGTTGAAGCCCATGGAATAAAAGGGGCAATGGCAGCATGGATATGAAATTGGCTAAGTGACTGGAAACGGAGAGTAGTGGTAAACGGTTGTTTTTCGGACTGGAGGGGGTAAACAGTGGTGTTCCCCAGGGGTTGGTGCTGGGACTACTGCTTTTCTTGATATATATTAATGACTTGGACTTGGATGTACAGGGCACAATTTCAAAATTTGCAGATGACACAAAACTTGGAAGGGTAGTGTACAGTGAGGTGGATAGTGACAGTCTTCAAGAGGACATTGACCAGCTGATAGAATGGGTGGATATGTGGCAGATGAAATTTAACGCAGAGAAGTGCTAAGTGATACATTTTGGTAGGAAGAATGAGGAGATGCAATATAAACTAAAGGGTACGTTCTAAAGGGGGTGCAGGAACAGAGAGCCCTGGGGGTATACGTGCACAGGTCGTTGAAGGTGGCTGGATAGGTTGAGAAAGCGGTTAAAAAAGCATATGGGATCCTGGGCTTTAGAAGCATAGAGTACAAAAGCAAGGAGGTTATGATGAACCTTTTATAAAACACTGGTTCAGCCACAACTGGAGTATTGTGTCTAATTCTGGGCAGCGCACTTTAGAAAGGATTTGAAGGCCTCAGAGATGGGTGCAGAAAAGATTTACTAGAATGGTTCCAGGGATGAGGGACTTCAGTTATGCGGACAGACTGGAGAAACTGGGGTTGCTCTCCTTAGAGCAGAGAAGGTTGAGAGGAGATTTGATAGAGGTATTCAGAATCATGAAGGGTTTAGACAGAGTAGATAGAACGAAACTGATCCCATTGGTGGAAGGATTGAGAACCAGAGGGCATAGATTTAAGGTGATTGGCAAAAGAACCAAAGGCGACATGAGGAAAAGCTTTTTTACGCAGCGAGTGGTTGTGATCTGGAATGCACTGCCTGAAAGGATGGTGGAGACAGATTCAGTCGTGGCTTTCAAAAGGGAATTGGATAAGTACTTGAAAGGAAAACATTTCCAGGGCTACGGGGAAAAGGCGGGGGAGTGGGACGAGCCTGATTGCTTTTTCAGAGAGCCGGCACGGACTCGACAGGCCGAATGGCCTCCTTCTGTGCTGTAACCATTCTATGATTCTATAAACATTTATGTAGTTGTCCAAGCTTGCTGCTCTGTGAGCGGCTAAAAATGCTATTCGGAGATAAAAAAGAAACAAAGGGGGGTGGGGGGTATAAATCACTGAATCCAATAGAAACTCAACTCTATGCAATGCAAATACTTTGTAGTTGTGCTGGACAATAAAGATTGACTTGGGTCAGGTTGATAACACAAGTGAGAACCAGGCAGAATATAGAAAGTTCAGAGGGGAAGTGCCAAAGGAAATAAGAGGGGCAAAGAGAGAGAATGAGAATAGACTGGCGACCAACATAAAAGGGAATCCAGAAGTCTTCTACAGACATGTAAACAGGTAGTAAGAGGAAGGTGGAGCCGATCAGGGACCATAAAGGAGATCTACTCATGGAGGCAGAGGGGATGGCTGAGGTACTAAATGAGTACTTTGCATCTGTCTTTACCAAGGAAGAAGATGCTGCCAGAGTCTCAGTAAAGGAAGATATAGATGAGATACTGGATGGGCTAAAAATTGATAAAGAAGAGGTACTTGAAAGGCTATCTGTACTTAAAGTAGATAAGTCACCCGGTCCGGATGGGATGCATCCTAGGTTGCTGAGGGGAGTAAGGGTGGAAATTGCGGAGGTGCTGGCTATAATCTTCCAAACGTCCGTAGATACGGGGGTGGTGCCAGAGGACTGGAGAATTGCAAATGTTACACCCTTGTTCAAAAAAGGTTGTAAGGATAAACCCAGCAACGACAGGCCAGTCAGTTTGACCTCGGTGGTGGGGAAACTTTTAGAAACGAAATCCGGGACAGAATTAACAGTCACTTGGACGAGGGTAGATTTTTTTATTCATTCATGGAATGTGGGCGTCGCTGGCAAGGCCAGCATTTATTTGGAGACTCCTAATACAATCAAGGAGAGTCAACATAGTTTTATGAAGGGGAAATTGTGTCTGACAAATTTATTAGAGTTCTTTGAGGAAGTAACAGGCAGGGTGGATAAAGGGGAACCAATGGATGCAGTATATTTGGATTTCCAAAAGGCATTTGAAATGGTGCCTCATCAAAGATTACTGCACAAGATAAGAGCTCATGGTGTTGGGGGTAATATACTGGCATGGATAGAGGATTGGCTAACAGAAAACAAAGAGTCAGGATAAAAGGGTCATTTTCAAAATGGTAATCTGTAACTAATGGGGTGCCGCAGGGATCAGTGCTGGGGCCTCAACTATTTACAATATATATCAATGACTTGGATGAAGGAACAGAGTGCCTTGTGGCCAAATCTGCTGATGATACAAAGATGGGAGGAAAAGCAAGTTGCGATGAGGACACAGAGTGTCTGCAAAGGGATATTGACAGGTTAAGCGAATGGGCAAAAATTTAGCAGATGGAATATAATGTGGCAAAATGTGAAGTCATCCACTTTGGGAGGAAAAATAAAAAAGCAAAATATTATTTGAATGGAGAAATACTACAAAATGCTGCGGTACAGAGGGATCTGGGTGTCCTCGTACGTGAAACACAAAAAGTCAACATACAGGTGCAGCAGGAAATCCGGAAGGCAAACGGAATATTGGCCTTTTATTTCTAGGGGGATGGATTATAAAAGCAGGGACGTCATGCTACAACTGTACAGGGTGCTGGTGAGACCACACCTGGAGTACTACGTACAGTTCTGGTGCCCTTATTTAACGAAGGACATACTTGCATTGGAGGCAGTTCAGAGAACGTTCAACAGGTTAATTCCTGGTATGGAAGGGTTGTCTTATGAGGAAAGATTGAACAGGTTGGGTCTATACTTATTGGAGTTTAGAAGAATGAGAGGAGACCTTATTGAAACATACAATATTCTGAGGGGACTCGATAGGGTAGATGCTGAGAGGATGTTACCCCTCATGGGGGAATCTAAAACTAGGCGGCATAGTCTCAGAATAAGAGATCGCCTGTTTAAGACGGAAATGAGGAGGAATTCCTTCTCCCAGAGGGCCGTGAATCTTTGGAATTCTTTACCCCAAAAAGCTGTGGAGGCTGAGTCATTGAATACATTCAAGGCTGAGTTAGACAAATTTTTGATCAGCAAGGGAGTCAAAGGATATGGGGAAAGGGCGGGAAAGTGGAGTTGAAGTAAAAATCAGATCAGCCATGATCTCGTTAAATGGTGGAGCAGGTTCGAGGGGCCGAATGGCCTACTCATGCTCCTATCTCTTATGGTCTTATTGCCCATCCCTAACTACCCTTGAGAAGGTGGTGGTGAGCCGCCTTCTTGAACCACTGCAGTCCTTGTGGGGAAGGTTCTCCCACAGTGCTGTTAGGAAGGGAGTTCCAGGATTTTGACCCAGCGACGATGAAGGAACGGCGATACATTTCCAAGTCGGGATGGTGTGTGACTTGGAGGGGAACGTGCAGGTGGTGTTGTTCCCATGTGCCTGCTGCTCTTGTCCTTCCAGGTGGTAGAGGTAGTGGGTTTGGAGGTGCTGTCGAAGAAGCCTTGGCGAGTTGCTGCAGTGCATCCTGTGGATGGTACACACTGCAGCTTCAGTGCGCCGGTGGTGAAGGGAATGAATGTTTAGGGTGGTGGATGGGGTGCCAATCAAGCAGGCTGCTTTGTCCTGGATTGTGTTGAGCTTCTTGAGTGTTGTTGGAGCTGCACTCATCCAAGCAAGTGGAGAGTATTCCATCACACTCCTGACTTGTGCCTTGTAGATGGTGGAAAGGCTTTGGGGAGTCAGAAGGTGAGTCACTCGCCACAGAATACCCAGCCTCTGACTTGCTCTTGTAGCCACAGTATTTATATGGCTGGTCCAGTTAAGTTTCTGGTCAATGGTGACCCCCAGGATGTTGATGGTGGGGGATTCGGTGATGGTAATGCCGTTGAATGTCAAGGGGAGGTGGTTAGACTCTCTCTTGTTGGAGATGGTCATTGCCTGGCACTTGTGTGGCGCGAATGTTACTTGCCACTTATGAGCCCAAGCCTGGATGTTGTCCAGGTCTTGCTGCACGTGGGCTTGGACTGCTTCATTATTTGAGGGGTTGCGAATGGAACTTAACACTGTGCAATCATCAGCGAACATTCCCATTTCTGACCTTATGATGGAGGGAAGGTCATTGATGAAGCAGCTGAAGATGGTTGGGCCATCTTCATGATTAGGGAACGCCTAGGATTTGTTCAAGGCAAATTGTGTTTAACTAACCTGATAGAGTTTTTTGATGAGGTAACAGAGAGGGTAGATGAGGGCAATGCAGTTGATGTGGTGTATATGGATTTTCAAAAGATGCTTGATAAAGTGCTGCACGGTAGGCTTATCATCAAGATTGCTGCCCATGGAATAAAGGGGGCAGTAGCAACACGGATACAGAATTGGCTAAGGGACAGGAAACAGAAAATAGTGGTGAACGGTTGTTTTTCGGACTGGAGGGAGGTGTACAGTGTTGTTCCCTAGGGGTCAGTGCTGGGACCACTGCTTTTCTTGATATGTATTAACGACTTGGACTTGGGTATACAGGGTACAATTTCAAAATTTGCAGATGACACCAAATTTGGAAGGGTAGTCAACAGTGAGGAGTATAGTGATAGACTTCAAGAGGATCTGGACAGACTGGTGGCATGGGGGGACATGTGGCAGATGAAATTTAACGCGGAAAAATGCGAAGTGATATATTTCAGTAGGAAGAATGAGGAGAGGCAATATAAACTAGAGGGCACAACTCTAAAAGGGGTACAGGAACAGAGATCTGGCAGTATATGTACACAAATCATTGAAGATGGGTAGGGCAGGTTGAGAAAGTGGTTAAAAGAGTACAAAAGTATGGAAGTCATGATGAACCTTTATAAAACACTGATTTGGCCACAACTGGAGTACTGTGTCCAGTTCTGGGCACCGCACTTTAGGAAAGATGTGAAGGCCTTAGAAAGGGTGCAGAAAAGATTTACTAGAATGATTCCAGGGATGAGGGACTTTAGTTACGTGGATAGACTGGAGAAGCTGGGGTTGTTCTCCTTAGAACAGAGATGGTTGCGAGGAGATTTGATAGAGGTATTCAAAATCATGAATGATCTGGACAGAGTAGATAGAGAGAAACTGTTCCCATTGGCGGAAGGGTCAAGAACCAGAGGACATAGATTTAAGGTGATTGGCATAAGAACCAAAGGTGACATCAGGAAAAACTTTTTTACACAGCGATTGGTTAGGATCTGGAATGCACTGCCCGAGGGGGTGGTGGAGGCAGTTTCAATCATGGCCTTCAAAAGGGAACTGGATAAGTACTTGAAAGGAAAAAATTTGCAGGGCTATGGGGAAAGGGCAGGGGAGTGGGACTAGCTGGATTGCTTTGCATAGAGCTGGCTCAGACTCGATGGGCCGAATGGCCTCCTTCCGTGCTGTAACCTTTCTATGATTCTATGATTTTTATATTAATTTGATGCTTTTACCCTTTTGGTGGCCAATTTTAGCCTCTCCACTGGAAGGTAGAAGAGTAGCTGGATTTATTAAAATGATTTTCTGCAGCACACAAGCACTACAACTAGTTCCAACTTGTATACTTAACTGCTTTGCCACCGACTTCAAGGATTTTGTTGCGAGCAAAGTAAATAGGGTATAAGAAATTATTCTCTCACATGATTAGGATAACATGCAAAATAATTCTCACTTCATTTAAAAAAAATCTAGCTTTGTTTTTGCAAATCAAAAGCTTGGCAACAAGTGAAGTATTGTGTAGAAGCTCCAGGAGATTGAAAATTTTTGTTGTAAAATTGAACAGCCAGATTACTTTGGTGGAAAATTGCTTTGGTAGTTTAACGGAGAGCTGAAGCACCCACTTCACTTTATTTTGGGAGGTACACTTTTTTTTTAAAAAGGCTTGATTAAATGCAGTAAGATGCCATCTACATCAATTTGGGAGACAACCCTGCTTAAGTAATTTATTAAATTCCAATATTTATATTAATTCGCCATGGAAACTGGTGGACAGTAAGACTTTAAAACAAATTCTGTGATGCTTACAACTGCATTTTCAAACTCCCAATTTACTAGCCCTTGGCCCTCCATTGCTCCATGATACTTCTGCTATCAATCTGCTCAATCACTCCCTCATCTCCGCCTTTGATGCCCTTGTATCCAGTAAAACTCTTACTCTCTCTCTCTGGTCATTTCCCCTGGTATGGTCCCCACCTTCACGTTCTCAAGTGCAAGAGGCGCAGACTTTAAAGTATCTGGCGCACAACTGGTTTAGCCATACATTGCTGGATCTGGCTGGACCACATCAAACACTACTCTCCACTGCCAAAGCTGCTATTCCAGGATCATCCTGGAATGTAAAAATAACTCCTGGCTTCTTTTCTCCACTACTAACCGGCTCCTTAAATCCCTCTCCCCTGCCCTCTCCACCCTCGCCTCCAACAGCAAGTGGGAAGAGCTCATTACATACAATTACATAGAATTTTGCAGCACAGAAACAGGCCATTCGGCCTAACGGGTCTGTGCTGGTGTTTATGCTGCACACTATCTCCTCCCATCTTGCTTCATCTCACTCTTTCAACATATCCTTTTATTCCTTTCTCTCTCATGTGCTTATCTAGCTTCCCCTTAAATGCAGCTGCACTATTTGCCTCAACCACTCCTTGTGGTAGTGAGTTCCACATTCTTGCCACTCTTTGGGTAAAGACGTTTCTCCTGAATTCCTTATTGGATTTATTAGTGACTATTTTATATTTATGGCCCCTAATTCTGGACTCTCCCACAAGTGGAAACATCTTCTCTATGTCTACCCTATCTAACCCTTGATAATATCGTTCATATCGTTCACCTGACGAAGGAGGAAGCCTCCGAAAGCTTGTGAATTTAAAATAAAATTGTTGGACTATAAATTGGTGTTGTAAAATTGTTTACAATTGTCAACCCCAGTCCATCACCGGCATCTCCACATCTTGATAATATTAAAGATTGCTATCAGGTCATCCCTCAGTCTTGTTTCTAATGAAAAGAGCCCCAGCCTGTTCAGTCTTTCCTGATAGTTGTACCCTCCCATTTCTGGTATCATTTTTGTGAATCTTTTTTGCACCTTCACCAGTGCCTCTATATCCTTTTTGTAATATGGAGACTAGAACTGTGTATGTGGTCCTCCTTTTCACTAAGATTGAGACTATCTGTTCAGCAGTCTCTGCCGCATCACCCCTCCCCTTGCCCATCAAGCCCTGAACCTGCATATTTCTCTAGATTTTCTCTTAACTCTCCTCATGCCTTCCGTGAGCTCATCTTATCCATGAGACCCATCCTGCTACCCTCTCCACCCTATTCCCACTAAACTGCTGATCACCCAAAACCTCTTCCTGGCCCCCATGCTAGCTGACATTGTAAACGGTTCCCTCTCCTTAGGCACTATTTCTCCCCCCTCCTCCCTTTTCAAAACTGCTGTCATCACATCCCTCCTCAAAAAACCCACCCTTGACCCCTGTGTCCTTGCCAACTATTACCCCATCTCCAACCTCCCTTTCCTCTTCAAAGTCCTTGTACGTGTTGTCACCTCTCAAATCCGCACCCATCTTTTCAGCAACTCCATGTTTGAACCTATCCAAGCAGGGTTCTGCCCCTGCCACAGAACTGAAACAGCCCTAAGTCAATGTCACAAATGACATCCTCTGTACGATGGTGCACTATCCCTCCTCCATCCTCTCAGCCTGTCTGCAGCCTTTGACATGGTTGACCACAGTATCCTCCTCCAACACCTCTGCTCCGTTGTCCATCTGAGTGGAACTGCCCTTGCCTGGTTCTACTCTTACCTATCCAATCTGCTGCAATAGCTTCTCTTCCCACCTCCACACTGTTGCCTCTGGAGTCTCCCAAGAATCTATCCTTGGCCTCCTCCTATTCCCCATTTACATGCTGCCTCTTGTCACGTCTTTGGATGATGTTGCCATGAGGTTCCGAGGTCCTGAGCCGACTCAGCTCTACCTCGCCACCGCTACCTCTCTTGACCGCTGCACTGCATCTCTGTTGTCAGCCTGCCTGTCTGACAAACAGTCCTGGATGAGCCACAATTTCCTCCAATTAAACTTTGGGAAGACAGAAGCCATTGTCTTTTATCCCCGCCACAAACTCCATTCCCTCACCACTGATTCCAGCCACTGTCTCAGGCTGAACCAGACTGTTTGGAAGCTCAGCATCCTATTTGACCCCAAGCTGAGCTTCTGACCTCTCATCCTTTTCATCACAAAGACCGCCGACCTCCATCTCCACTCCTGCCTCAACCCATCTGCTGCTGCAACCTCCAAACCGATCTGATGTTGTCACTTCCAAGCTCGACTTTTGCAATGTTCTGGCTGGCCTCCTGCCCTCCACCATCCATAAATTTGAGCTCATCCAAAATTCTGCAGCCTATATCTTAAACGGCACCATGTCCCATTCACCCATCACCTCTGTGGTCGATGGCTCCTGGACCACAAATGCCTTATTTAAAATGAGCGAGTGTAAAAGTCAAGGCTGAAGCATTTGCAACCTTCTTCAGCCAGAAGTGCCGAATGGATGATCCATCTCAGCCTCCTCCCGATATCCCCACCATCACAGAAGCCAGTCTTCGGCCAATTCGATTCACTCCATGTGATATCAAGAAACAGCTGAGTGCACTGGATACAGCAAAGGCTATGGGCCCCGACAACATCCCGGCTGTAGTGCTGAAGACTTGTGCTCCAGAACTAGCTGCGCCTCTAGCCAAGCTGTTCCAGTACAGCTACAACACTGGCATCTACCCGACAATGAGGAAAATTGCCCAGGTATGTCCTGTCCACAAAAAGCAGGACAAATCCAATCCGGCCAATTACCGCCCCATCAGTCTACTCTCAATCATCAGCAAAGTGATGGAAGGTGTCGTCGACAGTGCTATCAAGCGGCACTTACTCACCAATAACCTGCACACCGATGCTCAGTTTGGGTTCCGCCAGGACCACTCGGCTCCAGACCTCATTACAGCCTTGGTCCAAACATGGACAAAAGAGCAGAATTCCAGAGGAGAGGTGAGAGTGACTGCCCTTGACATCAAGGCAGCATTTGACCGAGTGTGGCACCAAGGAGCCCTAGTAAAATTGAAGTCAATGGGAATCAGGAGGAAAACTCTCCAGTAGCTGGAGTCATACCTAGCACAAAGGAAGATGGTAGTGGTTGTTGGAGGCCAATCATCTCAGCTCCAGGACATTGCTGCAGGAGTTCCTCAGGACAGTGTCCTAGGTCCAACCAACTTCAGCTGCTTCATCAATGACCTTCCCTCCATCATAAGGTCAGAAATGGGGATGTTTGCTGATGACTGCACAGTGTTCAGTTCCATTCGCAACCCCTCAGATAATGAAGCAGTCCGTGCCCGCATGCAGCAAGACCTGGACAACATCCAGGCTTGGGCTGATAAGTAGCAAGTAACATTTGCTCCAGACAAGTGCAAGGCAATGACCATCTCCAACAAGAGAGAGTCCAACCACCTCCCCTTGACATTCAACGGCATTACCATTGCCGAATCCCCCACCATCTACATCCTGGGGGTCACCATTGACCAGAAACTTAACTGGACCAGCCATATAAATACTGTGGCTGCAAGAGCAGGTCAGAGGCTGGGTATTCTGCAGCGAGTGACTCACCTCCTGACTCCCCAAAGCCTTTCCACCATCTACATGGCACAAGTCAGGAATGTGATGGAAT
The DNA here is from genome assembly GCF_035084215.1 of Heptranchias perlo. NCBI lineage: Eukaryota > Metazoa > Chordata > Chondrichthyes > Hexanchiformes > Hexanchidae > Heptranchias > Heptranchias perlo. The sequence goes on along the minus strand of NC_090325.1, from coordinate 94,561,447 downwards.
ACTCTCCACTTGCCTGGATGAGTGCAGCTCCAACAACACTCAAGAAGCTCGACACCATCCAGGACAAAGCAGCCCGCTTGATTGGCACCCCATCCACCACCCTAAACATTCACTCCTTTCACCACCGGCGCACAGTGGCTGCAGTGTGTACCATCCACAGGATGCACTGCAGCAACTCGCCAAGGCTTCTTCGACAGCACTTCCCAAACCCGCGACCTCTACCACCTAGAAGGACATGGGCAGCAGGTACATGGGAACAACACCACCTGCACGTTCCCCTCCAAGTCACACACCATCCCGACTTGGAAATGTATCGCCGTTCCTTCATCGTCGCTGGGTCAAAATCCTGGAACTCCCTTCCCAACAGCACTGTGGGAGAACCTTTACCACACAGACTGCAGCGGTTCAAGAAGGCAGCTCACCACCACCTTCTCAAGGGCAATTAGGTATGGGCAATAAATGCCGGCCTTACCAGCGACGCCCACACCCCATGAACGAATAAAAGAAAACTCCAGGATGTTGATGGTGGGGGATTCAGCGATGGTAATGCTATGGAATGTCAACGGGAGGTGGTTAGACTCTCTCTTGTTGGAGATGGCCATTACCTGGCACTTGTCTGGCGCGAATGTTACTTGCCATTTATCAGCCCAAGCCTGGATGTTGTCTAGGCCTTGCTGCATTCGGGCATGGACTGCTTCCTTATTTCAGGGGTCGCGAATGGAACTGAACACTGTGCAATCATCAGCAAACATCCCCACTTCTGACCTTATTATGGAGGGAAGGTTATTGATGAAGCAGCTGAAGATGGTTGGGCCTCGGACACTGCCCTGAGGAACTCCTGCAGCGATATCCTGGGGCTGAGATGATTGGCCTCCAACAACTACTATCATCTTCCTTTGTGCTAGGTATGACTCTAGCCACTGGAGAGTTTTCCCTCTGATTCCCATTGACTTCAATTTTACTCGGGCTCCTTAGTGTCACACTCGATGAAATACTGCCTTGATGTCAAGGGCACCTCACCTCTCCTCCTCTCACTCCTCGTTTAAAACCCTCCTCAAACCTACCTTTTCGACCAAGTTTTTAATCACGCCTCCTAAAATCTATTTTAGTCTATTAATTTTTGTCAGATTTAGCTTCTGACGTTTTCTTACATTAAAAGAGCTGTATAAATGCAAGTCGTTGTTGATATTGAGATCTAGCAGTGTATGGAAAAGGAATGACATTCCTCCCGCAGTGCTGTGTCCTAGCGTTTATTAGTGAACTCACTATTCCAAATTCCTTGAAATTGCAATTTTGTGTTTTATTTAATTTTTTATTTAATGAAAGTCAGCATGGATTTGTGAAAGGAAAATCGTGCTTAACTACCTTTATTGAGTTCTTTGATGAAGTAACGGAGAGAGTGGATGAGGGTAGTGTGGTTGATGTTGTGTATATGGACTTTCAAAAGGCATTTGATAAAGTACCAAATAATAGACTTGTTAGCAAAATTAAAGCCCATGGGATTAAAGGGACAGTGGCAGCGTGGATACAAAATTGGCTACGGGACAGAAAGCAGAGAGTAGTGGTTGTTTTTCAGACTGGAGAGAAGTATACAGTGGTGTTCCCCAGGTGTCGGTATCAGGACCACTGCTCTTTTTGATGTATACTAATGATCTGGACTTGGGTATAGAGGGTATAATTTCAAAGTTTGCAGGTGACACAAAACTTGGAAATGTAGTAAACAACATGGAGGATAGTAACAGACTTCAGGGGGACATAGACAGGCTGGTGAAATGGGCAGACAGATGGCAGATGAAATTTAACACAAAGAAGCGTGAAGTGATACATTTCGGCAAGAAGAGGTGAGGAAATATAAACTAAATGGTACAATTTTAAAGGGGGTACAGGAACAGAGAGACCTGGGGGTGCACATACACAAATCTTTGAAGGTGGCAGGACAAGTTGAGAAGGCTGTTAAAGCCCAGGATCCCGTATGCTTTTTTATTAATACAGGCATAGAGTACAAGAACAAGGAAGTTATGCTAAACCTTTATAAAACACTGGTTCGGCATCATTTGGAGTTTTGTGTTCAATTCTGGGCACCACACTTTAGGAAGGATGTCAAGGCCTTGGAGAGTAATGTGGAGTGACTGGAGAAGCTGGGGTTGTTCTCCTTAGAGCAGAGAAGGTTAAGGGGAGATTTGATAAAGGTGTTCAAAATCATGAACGATTTTGACAGAGTAAATAAGGAGAAAATGTTTCCAGTGGCAGAAGAGTCGGTAACTAGAGGACACAGATTTAAGGTAATTGGCAAAAGAACCAGAGTCGACATGAGGAAACATTTTTTTTTACGCAGCGAGTTGTTATGATCTGGAATGCACTGCCTGAAAGGGTGGTGGAAGCAGATTCAACAGTAACTTTCAAAAGGGAATTGGATAAATACTTGAAGGGGAAAAAATTTGCAGGGCTATAGGGAAAGAGCAGGGGAGTGGGACTAATTGGTTGGCTCTTCCAAAGAGCTGGCACAGGCACAATGGGCTGAATGGCCTCCTTTTGTGCTGTATCATACTATGATACGCACAGTAAGGCAGGCCCAGTAAATATTCCTGCCGGATTCTTGAGTAAAAACCTGAGTAATGTTTCTAATTGGAATTGTTTTCTTTCCCATCTCCCCGTCCCTTCAGTCTCAGTGATTGATTCCATGCGAGGATATGGTTGCCCTGCATCTGCTCTTCATGTTCGAGCCTAGATGCGGGCACTCCTACCAAAGACTGCAGGCGAAGGATATTTACTCCCTCCCCCCATCAAAGAAAAACCCCAGTAGATAGTGAGGCCAGTTATTCCTACTACTGTGATTGCCACCACCAACCTGGTTGTTGGCCTACTCGGTATGAACCACTGATTGAATTTGATTTGTTCCTGGGATGTAAGGCGATGCTGGCAAGGCCGCATTTATTGCCTGTTCCCAGTGGATCACCGCTTTGAAGCAATTGTTTGTACAACCAAGAGGCCATTTCAGAGGGCATTAAGAATCAACCGCACAATGTGGACTTGGGTTATGTGTAAGCCAGGCAGGGGTAAGGGTGGTGGGTTCCCTCCCCTAACCATAATCTAGCAGATTTAATTAATTTTGATTCTAGCCTGAAAATTACCAGATTTATTGCATTTGATGTCACAGTTTGTCACGGTGACCTTTGAACTTGCACACTGAGTTGCTGGGCTATAACCGCTACACTACAGTACCCTGCATTTCACGACAATCTATTTGGCTTTCTTTCTGTACATGGCCGTTGGCTGATGTTTTGATGGAAATTGAAAATATGCAAATGACATGACTCTTCTGTGCAAGCGTAACTTAAAAACTGAATGAATTTATATGTTCTGAATATTTGAAGGAGAACTTTGAAAATCTCTCCGGTTCGGTGTGACATTATGTTCATGATCTCTTCCACATCTATGATTTAATTTCAAAATCTTCTATTGTGAGTCTCTTGTATTCTAGAACTGAGGAGTAGTTCTTTAGTGTGTGAGGGATTGAAAAACTGCTTTCACAGTAAATCTAAAGTTAGAGACGCTTACATTTATGGATAGATTAAAAGCAAAAAGTACCTCTGACCAAACTTAATAACCTGCTCGACCGTTAATGGTGCTCCTGATTTCGACAAGACTGTCAACAACCTGTAAACCTGGTTTAAAATTAGCCTCAGAATGGATGAGAACTTTTAACTGAGATATTGTAGAAAGACAATAACATAAGTAATTACTTTTGATCTTGCTACAGTTCTAGCTGTGGAAAAGGCCTCCCAAGCATTAGAATAAACAAATTCTCAATGGAAAATTCCTGCCTTTTTCCCACCCTATTCTAAAGCAACTGTTTCTTAAAATATTTTTGTTGAATGATTGTACTGAGATGTTTATCAGGAAGGCTTCTCAAAATAACTCTTTGGCATAGCTTTCTCTGAAAGCAACTTCATCTGTTTTTTTAAAAATTAGCTGGAGTATTGCTAGCAAGTCACCTGTACTTAATGTAAACTGCAAATTTTAACCTCCATTTTACATTTTTATTTTCCTTTTTTGCTATTTCTACTCAATTTTGTTGAAACTGACTAGAATTTGTAGACACAATTTTCAGATTGATTTGATACATTTAAGCACCATGGTTGAAGTTTGGCCAGTGCAATAAATGATATTGAAAACAATATTAATGTTAAAATGGTCTCCTGTTGAAATCTGAGGCTTATTTTCATGGTGCTAAGTGGTCACCCATTCAGTGACCAGCAAGAAAACAAGTATTATCTTGGGGGTTCAATGATCCTGGGTGGCCATATGTACATAAATGTGTTAGGTACAAGCTCGCTGTTGGCAAGCTTGTTGCTAGTTTTGAAGTTAGCAATTCTTTGGAATCTGTTTTGCAATGGCAAAGGATGGCTCTGTTACTTGCTGATAAGAGAACTTGCCATTGACATTTGTGATAAACTGGTCCAGAGTTTGTTGATGCTTATCTGCTTATGTTAAAGTAATATCAGTCATGCAAGTGCAAAATTTGTTTGCATTAGACATTTGATTTCCTTTTTAGTGTCAATTAATTCTATGTGCTAAAATCCTGTAATTTTTTTGCTCCATAGGTTTCCAGCAAATTGACAAATCACTAACAAATTGACATATTTATTTTAATAATATGCTTCCTGTAAATGTGGCACTTTTTCCTGCCATGTTATTTTCATCACGTCTTCATATTTTTCTGTCACACTTAAACATGGTATTTTCAGCCCTGTTTGTCTATATCTTTTTTTTTGCCTTGTGGTTTATTCTGACTGTGATCATTGGGGCTCTTGGGGGTGATTTTAGGGGACAGTTGCAGCTGCGTTGGGGGCAGGGGAGGTCCGAAAATCCCGTTCGGGTTCGGAAGCCGGCTCCAACGCGCCGACTTCCGAGATTTCCAGGGACCCACCTGTGTGCGTGCAGGCGACCCGAAACCGGAAGTCCCACTGGCAATTAAAGCTGGTGGGATGATAGTTAAAGAGCAAAATGTACCTCATTGAGGTACTTAAGGCACTTTACCTGTGACAGATGAAGGGATTAGAAAGATTTTTAACTTACCTGGGCGGCTTGCCCACTGCTTCTGACTCACGCCTGGTGAAACCAGACGTGAAGGGCCGGATCAGGGAAAAAGAGACTAAATAAATTTTTAAAAAACATGCAAGTTAGTGAAAACACTAAATGTACCTACCTTTGAAACCTGCTCCAATGTCTCCTGCTCCGATGTCCCCTTCTTCACCCTCCCGATATCCCCCCTCTCTCTTTCCCCCCCCCCACCCCCCCCAGTCTTCCAGTCCAGCGCCGGATGCATCTCGCTCCCTCTCTTTCTCGCCCCTCCCCCCCCCCTCATGTTGCAGCTCTTGACGGCAGTCAGCCTGTCAGTCAGTCTAGCTGCCGGGCGCGAAACCCAGAGGACGTTAACTACTATCAATCAACGTGTGATCGCGTCGGAAACGTAAGTTTGGTTCATGCGGGTTTGCCACGCGCACCTTCGCCCCTCGCCCCCCCCCCCCCCACCTGCACCCTGCTGCCAACCATGGTAAAATTGAGCCCTTTGTCTCCCAGGTCCATGTCCAGCTCCCACTTTGTGACCTGCAAGCAGCAGCTCTCAGCAACCCCAGGTATATTTTCAGAATTTTAAATTGATTTCCTGTAATTCTTCAGGCTTCTTAACTTAAACATTTTATTATTATTGGGATATGGGTATCACTGGCAGGGCCACCACTTATTGCCCAACCCTAGTTGCCCTTGCAAAGGTGGTGGTGAGCCTTCTACTTGAACTGTTGCAGTCCATGTGGTGAGGGTACTCCCACAGTGCCATTCGGTAGGGAATTCCAGGATTTTGACCGAAAAACAATGAAGGAACGGCGATATATGTCCCAAGTCAGATTAATGTGTAACTTGGAGGTGATGGTGTTCCCATGCGTCTGCTGCCCATGTCCTTCTAGATGGTAGATATTGTGGGTTTGGTGGTTGATGTCGAAGAAAATGATTTTTTTATGTATTTAAAAAAATATGTATTTTATTAATGAAATTCTTAGAATCCAATCGCTGTGGCTTCAACTGCTTCAGTGGGGCTTTTTCATCTCACACATTATCCCTATTTCACCTTCTCACCTGCAACTCAGCACAAAATCTTTTGCCATTTAAATTTTTTTATGGCATTGTGAGAACCAGGTAACTGCTCCATGGCTCTGCGCTCTTGTATAACCCTTTTGCGTCTCACTTGCACCCCTGTTCAAACCCCACCAGAACATTGCTCAATCCTTGCCACAAGAAAAATCACCTACAAGCTAAACTAAAGGCTGAAAAACAAATTACATCAGAAACAAAGAAGGAGACAGGAAAAGTCCCAGCAAAATGAATTTAAAAGAAAATTGTAGAAAAAAAAATTGCTTCACAGCCAGGAACTGCAAGGATGAAGCCATCACCACAGTGACACAGCAAAAAACACTGTAGGAGACAAAACAGGAATCGAAGAGGAGAGAATAAAGAACTGAGACAAAATTAAAGACTGGGGAGGGCGGGAAAGCAAACTCGGGCCGGATGAAAGAAATTTCTCCCCTCAATACTGCCTGCCTTTCTCCTCTTAACCCCAGGTATGTCCTGTATCCTTCAACCTCCAAATAAACATTGATCCCAAGACCCTCTCCCAATCCTGTCACATAGTTGGACACTCCTCCCAATACTTCCAGTCCCCACAACCCATCCCACACCAATGATTCTCCTCCTTTCAGAGCCTAGCATCCCTTCTACTCCCCAATGGTGACACCTCCCCATTGTTCAAACATGGCAGCACCACCATGTCACTACCACAATCCATCATTCACCACTGCTACATCCCTAAAACATACTCCCACACCCTGAAACCTTCCTGTGCCACTCCCAAAGCTATATTGCCACCTTCCCAATGCATCCATAAGCTGCCACACCCAGTACTGCAACACATCCACTTAACTCCAAAGATCTCCCCAAACATTTTGCTCCGTGTCCTAGATTTTGAAAAAGGTTTAAAAAAAAATCAGTACGTTGATTACATAACTCAGCACATCATCCAACTCACCGTGAGCAACATCACAGGCAATCCTCTCCTAATGTAATAAAAACCTTACATTTACAGGTAATGTACTTATATGCAACACTTCCCATCATTACTTTTCTGTCTAGCACACTTTCTATTTTTAACTCTATCTCTTATCTTTATCTCTGGGTCGTTCTTCCAATGTAACTCACTCCAGCTCTGGTCCTCCCAGCTTATGGGAGGCACTGTTCTCAAATCTACCACTACAACAATAGTCACAACAACTTACATTTATGTAGCACCTTCATCAGAGTGAAACATCCCAAGGCGCTTCACAGGAGCGATTTTCAAACAAAATTTGACCTCACGCCACATAAGGAGACGTTAGGACAGCTTGGTCAAAGAGGTAGGTTTTAACGAGCATCTTAAAGAAGGATGTGGAGATGCCGGTGATGGACTGGGGTTGACAATTGTAAACAATTTTACAACACCAAGTTATAGTCCAGCAATTTTATTTTTAATCCCACAAGCTTTCGGAGGCTTCCTCCTTCCTCGGGTGGTGTGGAAAGAGAAGGAGAGAGAGGTGGAGAGTTTTAGGAAGGGAATTCCAGAGCTTACGGCCTAGGCAGCTGTAAGCACGTCCGCCAATGGTGATTGATTAAAATCGGGGATGCGCAAGAGGCAAGAATTGGAGGAGCTGCAGAGATCTCTGAGGGTTGTAGGGCTGGAGGAGGTTGCAGAGATAGGGAGGGGTGGGGCTGTGGAGGGATTTGAAAGCAAGGATGAGAATTTTAAAATTGAGGCGTTGCTGGACTGGAAGCCAATGTAGGTCGGTGAGCACAGGGGTGATTTTTCCCTCTTTCTCCCCCCCCCCCACCAAATACTTTCCTGGCTATTTTACATTGGTTCTGAGCCCTAGGCCCCAAATAAATAGTTTTTAGTCTGAATTCTGAATGGGAGATCCTCCGTATGGTAGCAAGTATGTTGACAAATAGTTTAAAGTTGTATTGTGGTGGGTGGGGTATAGTATTGAAGTGCCTGTAAGGATTTAATTTTCTACCCCCTCCACTTAAAAAAAAATTCATGTATTTGATTTACGTGGTGGGGAACTTGTAAAGTTGTTTCTGTTACCCTTCATTGGGCAATCTAGTTTGGTTCACTCATAAAAGGGGAGAGGGATAAACCCGGTAACTACTGGCCAGTCAGTCTAATGTTGGTGGTGGGAAACAATAATCTGAGACAAATTTAATTGTCACTTGAAACCAAATGGGTTGATAAATGACGGCCAGCATGGTTTGTTAAAGGACAATTGTGTTTGAGTAACTTGATTTAGTTCTTCGATGAAGTAACAGAGAGTTGATGAAGGTAGTCCGATTGATTTTGTATATTATGGACTTTCAAAAGGTGTTTGATAAAGTACCACATAATAGAGTTGTTAGCAAAATTGAAGCCCAGGGGATTAAAGAGATAGTGGCAGCAGGGATACGAAATTGGCTAAGGTACAGAAAACAGAGTAGTGGTGAACGGTTGTTTTTCAGACTGGAGGGAAGTATACAGTGGTGTTCCCCAGGGGCTTGGTGTTGGGACCACTGCTCTTTTTGATATGTATTAATGATCTGGACTCTGGTATAGTGGGCATAATTTCAAAGTTTGTAAATAACACAAAACTTGTAAATGTAATAAACAATGAGGCTAGAAACAGATTTCAGAAGGACATAAGACAGACTGGTGAAATGGGCAGACATATGGCAGATGCAATTTAACGCAGAGAAGTGTGAAGTGATGCATTTTGGCAGGAAGAACGAGGAGAGGCAATATAAACTAAATGTACAATTCTAAAGGGGGTGCAGGAACAGAGACCTGGGTGTGGTCTGTTATGCCAGACCTTTTATAAAACATTGAGTGAGCCTCAGCTGGAGTATTGTGTTCAATTCTGGGCACCACGCTTTAGGAATGATGTCAAGGCCTTCGAGAGGGTGCAAAGGAGATTTACTAGAATGGTACCGGGGATGAGGGACTTTGGTTATGTGGAGGGACTGGAGAAGCTGGGTTTGTTCTTCTTAGAGCAGTGAAGGTTAAGGGGAGATTTAATAGAGGTGTTCAAAATCCTGAAGGGCTTTGATGAGTAAATAAGGAGAAACTGTTTCCAGTGGCAGATGGGTCGGCAACCAGAGGACACAGATTTAAAGTAATTGGCAAAAGAAGCAGAGGATGAGATGAGGAGAATTTTTATTTATGCAGTGATTTGTAATGATCTGGAATGCACTGCCTGAAAGGGTGGTGGAAGCAGATTCAGTAATAAATCTCAAAGGGGAATTGGATAAATATTTGAATGAGAAAAGTTTGCAGGGCTATGGGGAATGGCACTAATTGGATAGCTCCTTCAAAGAGTCGGCACAGGCACGATGGGCTGAATGGCCTCCTTCTGTGCTGTGTCATTCTATGATTCTATATCATAGTGGACTCAAAACCAGTACACTTCTCCAAGAAAATAGCCCAAGATTCAGGAGCTTATAGTCTGTCCTTGAAAGTTATTGAAAATGAAGTGAAAGTGATTTTAAATAAAGTCTCCCTTCAATTTCCTTCCCTGCTGCCCTGAATGCTGGGGCTGTGAGCTCCCAATGGGTGGTTCTCAAACAGCTGGTGGCAGCCCCTAAGTGAATTTGCTGGATTTACTAAGGCCGGTGGCCAGGAAGAGCCAGTTCTTTTTTTAAATCAGGTCTTCCATGGTTTAGAATTTGGAACTTGCTACCACATCGAGTAGTTGAGGCGACGAGCATAGATATATTTAAGGGGGAGCTAGATAAGTACAAGAGGGGGAAAGGAATAGAAGGATATCTTGATAGGTAGGGTGAGATGAAGTAAGGTGGGAGGAGGCTCGTGTGGAGCATAAACACTGGCATAGTTGGGCCGAATGGCCTGTTTCTGTGCTGTAATGTCTATGTAATTCCAGCTGGTCTTAAGCAAATTGACACGTTTATTTTGGGGGGTTGCTGCCATTTGTGTGAGACCTGCATATTGGGAGTGAGCAGGACTAACACAGGTCTTACATGATCTAGAAGCAGCTTCTGACAGGTACGTGAGCCTGCATGGTGAGTACCGTGAGGCTTTTGGAATGAGGGGAGGAGGAATTCATGGCTGAGCCCAATCCTGTCCACAAACCTGCACTTTGCACGTTTTTCTAGCCGGAATCACAGGTTACTGATCAGAAGAGGGAAATCTGGCTGTATGGTTCTGCCCACCTGCAGTTTGACCCAGCTTCATATGCTGATCTTGGGGCCGAACCCAGAAGTTCTTTTTTGCATCGGTCACTGTAACCCAATCGCTCCCATATCAGATAGAAATGTTAGTAGAGCTGCTCTGGCAATAATAGAAAAACATAAAAATTCTCCCGAGGGAGGGATATAATATGTACTTCAATTCTTAATTGTTTTAAATGAGAAGACAAAATATCCTCAATTTGATAAAATAACATACAAGTTCCTTTAAATTCTGTTGCCTTGGATGATCAAAATCTTGTGCTTCTCCCTTCCTAACTGCCTTTCTAAAGATTTATCTGCAGTAAAACTGAAGATTTAATTTCCCTTGCTTTGTTTGGAGGTATTTTTGAGGTTTTTAATCAGGTACAGTACTCTCAATAGTGATCTCCCCCCTCCCCCCGCCCCATCATCACTATTTGAAATTGCAGTACTATTTATCAGCAGACCTATTTGAATTGCATCTGTCGTCATGTATTTACACAAGGCTGTCAAGCGAGAACTTCCACATTTCACAAGCTTCCTGACTAATGTGCAGTATGCTCTGTTGGTTGAGCTGCTCGATGTGGGCGGGTGTGTTCTCTCGGGGCCTAAACACATTCTCTTCACAAAGTGCGGCTTGAAAGGCCGCTGAAAGTCTGATTGTGAAAGGCGAGGGTGGGGAGACGAGATGATGACCTCACGCGTAAGGAAAGCTGGGATCTGTACAAACTGCTCCGTGGTCTGCAGGCACTTTCTGTTTGGTTTAAGTTTGAGAGGAAAGCCAGCTCCACATTTATGCTTGGTCCAATGTAGTTAAAGGTGTATGTTAACTGCACACTTTACAATGGCACCATTGTTCAGCTGGGTGGCAAAGGTAAGGAGCATATATATATATATATATATATATATATATATAATATACATACAGTCTGTCTAGATTTTATATCATTTGTTACCGAATTAATGATGGATACTAATCCCACGACTGCTGTGGGAGTGAACAACATACCAGGTGTAGAAGGTACACTTCTGTGAACCTGGAATGATTGGGCCTGTGTACTGCTGGGATCTAATTAGCTTTGTTTGGACTGGTTTCTAACTTTTTTCCTACAAGAAGCTTTCCAAACCCAAGCTTGAAGCTAAACTAAGATATGATTTGTTTTGAATTGAAATGCAGTGTTTTTAAGTTGTTTGTTTCAGGCTTTGACTTTGAATTTGAACTGAAACTAGCTTTGGTTGAACTTTTAAAAAAAAAATATAAGGCTTCTTTGTTTATTTCTACTATACGGCCGTTGATCCTGTTCTTTGTTCTCTGCAAAGTTAGTGTATACACTTATTTAATACATGTTTAATATATATATACATTCTGCTTAGTTCCTGGCCAGCTGGACACTGGACTGTCAGTATTGGTGCTTCTCAGTCGGGAAGCACTGACACAAATCTGCAAACAAACGGACTCCTTCCCTGTACCCCCTGAACATTTGAGGTGCAGGATCATTTTTTAAAAATCATTGTGGGAGGGATGGCTTAAAGTGTTCACTAATGAAAGAATAGTAGTGCCCTCAACACAAAATAATTCGTGAAATTTGGTTTTAGCAACAGCAACTTACACAGCACCTTAAATGAAGCAAAATATCCCAAGGTGCTTCACTAGAGAGAATCGGGACAAGTGGACACAGGCCATGAATTGGGAGAAGAGCTGGGGGGAGGGGCACGCGAGGCCACGGTTGAGGGGGGGGGAGTCGAGCGAGGCCACGGTTGAGGGGGGGAGGGGCGAGCGAGGCCACGGGTGAAGGGGGAGAGTCGAGCGAGGCCACGGGTGAAGGGGGAAGAGTCGAGCGAGGCCACGGGTGAAGGGGGAGAGTCGAGCGAGGCCACGGGTGAAGGGGGAGGGGCGCGCGAGGCCACGGTTGAAGTGGGGGGAGGGGCGAGGGAGGCCACGGTTGAAGGGTGAGGGGCGAACGAGGCCACGCTTGAAGGGGGGTGGGGGAGGGGCGAGCGAGGCCACGGTTGAGGGGGGGGAGGGGCGAGCGAGGCCACGGTTGAGGGGGGGGAGGGGCGAGCGAGGCCACGGTTGAGGGGGGGAGGGGCGAGCAAGGCCACGGTTGAAAGGGAGGGGCGAGGAGGCCACGGTTGAAGGGTGAGGGGCGAACGAGGCCACGCTTGAAGGGGGTGGGGGAGGGGCGAGCGAGGCCACGGTTGAGGGGGGAGGGGCGAGCGAGGCCACGGTTGAGGGGGGGAGGGGCGAGCGAGGCCACGGTTGAGGGGGGGAGGGGCGAGCGAGGCCACGGTTGAGGGGGGAGGGACGAGCGAGGCCGCGGTTGAGAGGGGAGGGGCGAGCGAGGCCACGGTTGAGGGGGGGGGCGAGCGAGGCCACGGTTGGGGGGGGGGCGAGCGAGGCCACGGTTGAGGGGGGGGAGGGGCGAGCGAGGCCACGGTTGAGGGGGGGAGGGGCGAGCGAGGCCACGGTTGAGGGGGGGAGGGGCGAGCGAGGCCACGGTTGAGGGGGGGAGGGGCGAGCGAGGCCACGGTTGAGGGGGGGAGAGGCGAGCGAGGCCACGGTTGAGGGGGGGAGGGGCGAGCGAGGCCACGGTTGAGGGGGGGAGGGGCGAGCGAGGCCACGGTTGAGGGGGGGAGGGGCGAGCGAGGCCACGGTTGAGGGGGGGAGGGGCGAGCGAGGCCGCGGTTGAGAGGGGAGGGGCGAGCGAGGCCACGGTTGAGGGGGGGGGGCGAGCGAGGCCACGGTTGAGGGGGGGAGGGGCGAGCGAGGCCACGGTTGAGGGGGGGAGGGGCGAGCGAGGCCACGGTTGAGGGGGGGAGGGGCGAGCGAGGCCACGGTTGAGGGGGGGAGGGGCGAGCGAGGCCACGGTTGAGGGGGGGAGGGGCGAGCGAGGCCACGGGTGAGGGGGGAGGGGCGAGCAAGGCCACGGTTGAAGGGGGAGAGGCTCTGAGGGGGCTTTCAGAAGTGGAGAAATGTGGTAAGGAGATCAGAAAAGGAATTCCAGACTGCAGGGTTTGCCACTATTGTGGGGGGGAGAAGAAATACACAGTAGCTTAGATATGAGCGGAGGGTTTGAGGTCGAATTGAAGGCGGGAGCTGTTTGCAAAAGCAGGACGGAGGGAGGCCTTGGAGGGATTTGTAGAAGACGTTGAGATTGATGGGGAGACAGTGCAGGTCAAAAAATATTGAACTTGAAAATCTATTCAGTTACAGGTGTTCACATTATTACGCACCACCGTGTTGGATTCTGTTAACAATTTAAACTGGAAGAGGACGCTAGATGTTTCGACATGGGAAGTGAAAGTAGATTAGATCATCTTTGTGATTTTGCATAATGACAGATTATGGTGTTGGCCTGAAAGCAGTGTACCGATTGGCTCAATTTAACTACCAAATAGTCATAGGGGGTGGAAATTAACAAGAAATATATATTAAAAAATTCAAACTTATGAGGAAAAGGCAGCACGGAAACAACAATTTTAATTTATCTATGTCCCAAGGTGCTTCACAGGAGAGTAATCAGACAAAAATTGAAAAGCAAATAAAAAGGTTGGCGACTGCATCTGGGAGCAAAGCCTCAATTGGTGTAAATTTTGGTTTCTCATTACGTACATTTTCATAGGACTCCTCACGTACAGAGACACCTCTCGGAGTGTTTTACAGGGCAGTGGGTATTTGAATGGACACCAAGCAGGAGAAAGAAAAGGAGAGAGGGATTGGAAGGGGATGAAAGCACAGTCTGGAATTCTATATCCTGGGGCCCATGATGCCGATCAAGGGAAGGGTACAGGCCTTGATGTGAGTGAGTACATGAGCTGCAGCGTTCTAGCTGGCTTGTACTTTATTGAGGGTGGAAGCAGGAAGACCATGAAGAACGGCATTGAGAAAATCTAGCTGTGAAATGATCAAGGTTTTAGTGGGATGGGTAGGGGAAGGGGTGAGTGATGGTTTAGAGGTGGAAGAAAGTGGTTTTAATGTGGTGGAGGAAGTTGAGCTCAGGATTGAGCAGTAAGACAAGATTCTGTACCTCCTAGGCTCAGGCTGTGGTGGAGGTAAGAGAGGTTGATGGAAATGTGTACGTGTTTATAAGAACCGAAGAGGATGAAAGGAAATTGAGGCTAGTCTGAGTCTTGGTGTCAGGTAGGCTGTTGGAGAGTGACGATGTCCATGGGATCGATAGAGGAGGTAGAGATGCTAAACGGAGTGTCAGTACACATAAAGAAACAAAGAACTTGCATTTATGTCGCACCTTTTATGCCCTTAAGATGTCCAACAGTCAATTGATTATTTTTTGTTTCTGCATGATATCACAAAGGGGCAGCATGTAAACATAGAAGAGGAAAGGGGGCCAAGGATGGAACCCTTTAGTAAGTTACCATTAATGCAAGTGTGATAGAATTGAGTTTGTGTTATACACCGTATGAATCAATTTAATATGGGCCAAATCTTCCTTTAAATCTAAGGGATTTAATCTACTTTAAGCGCCAGCAATTCCAATTCTTTTTCACATGGAACTGAGTTAAGGAGATATACAGAGGCATGCTGGAGCAAATTTTGAGCAAAGCATTTTCTTTGAAAGGAAAAACCTTTGTTTATGCTTTGCTAATTGAAAAAAATGTTTTTGGTGCAGTGTGATGTATTCATGCTCTCTTTATACTTTGTATTGGTCAACTCTGTTCTGTACAGGGGCTTTTTAATCCACATGCTAAACATTGGGAAGACCAAAGCCATCATCTCTGGCCCCTCCATACCCTTACCACTGACTCCATTCCCCTTCTTGGCCATTGCCTCAGTCTGAACCGGCCTGTTTGTTTGCAACCTTGGCATCCTAGTTAACCCTAAGCTAAGCTCCTGACCCCACATCCTCTCCATCACAAAGACCGCATACTTCTTCCGTAAGATCAATCGCTTCAGCCCATGTGCTGCTGAAACCCCCATCCGTGTCTTTGACGCTTCCAGACTCAATTATTCCACTGCTCTCCTGGTTGGCCTCCTGCCATCCTCCACTCTCCATAAACGTCAGGTCAAACAAAATTCTGCTCCCTGTATCCTATCCTGCAAAGTCCCGCTCTCTCATCGCCCCTGTTCTCCCTGACTTACATTAGCTCTTGGTCCTCCAAAGCTCAAATGCAAAATTTTCATCCTCCTGCATAAATCCCTTCCTGGCCTTTCCCCTCCCCCGAACTCTCTGTTCCTGGCTCTTGAGCATCTCCCATACCTTTCGTCCCATGGTTTGCAGCTTTGCATTCAGACGCCTTGGCCCCATTCTCTGTAGTTTTCTCTCTGACCCCCTCCGCCTCTCCCTCTCCCTCTCGGCCTTTAAGACCCTGTTTAAAACCTACCTCTTTGACCAAGGTTTTTGTCACCTCTCCAAATATCTCCTTTTTTGACTGTCCATTTTTTTGGATTACTCCCCTTTGAGGTACTTTGGTATTTTTTTCTATGTTAAAGGTGCTATATAGGCATAAAATTCCATATCACCGGCGACATCGAACAACTCTGCATGCGGGCTTGTTTAGATAGCTGCAGTTTATGATCGTTTTTGCCGAGGAGGTGGAATCTCTAACTTGTCAGGGCAGGCTGAATGTTCAGCTGCTCGCCAAAAAAGTGGCTGGCAAAGCCGAGGCAATCTTCCATTGTTTTTTCCGGGTGTTGCTGAAAGCCACTCCTTCTGCTGGGACTCAGCTCCTCCAGAGAAGCAGTGCTGTAGATAAATGCACCATTAGAGAGGCCACCATTGGAGCTAGCTAGGGAATGTTCTAAGGGACAAATGATGTGTGTCCCCATCAAAGCGGATGGCATGTTTGCTTTTTATTTGGTCGGGTGGGGGGTTTAAATCTGCTATTTTTAACTTTCAATTACTTCCTTTTATAATTTTCAACTTTTTAAAACATTATATCAAAGTTACTGACACTTCCAAAAATGTTAATATGTTTTACGAAACAGACGTGCGCTTTATTCTTTTGCCCAGCTCTCTTAACACAGTTTTTTAGTTGCCCAATTATCTCCCATGGAAACATTGCATATTCCTTCTGGGAGGGGGGAGGGGGTGAGGGGAAGGAAGGTTTCACTAAAAAATATTCAATGTTTTTAAGAGTAGAAGAGACAAAGAACTCTGTGTCCAGCTGTGTTTCTTTGTATTATGTACTGTTGATACTTTCAGATCCTAACAAAAAGGTACTGTATCTGAGCAGCATTAAAGGAGAGCATGTGGGACTAAACTTAGCTTAGATTTGGTTGGATGTTTACCAACCTAAACATAGGGGATCAAATTTTAGGCCAAATAAAATTCCAGCTGGTGTGGCATGTAACAGCATGTAAAATTATAAGTGGCATCATTATATGTGTGTGTGTGTGTGTGTGTGTGTGTGTGTGTGTGTACACAAAATGTGCATGATTATTTGTACCATATGCTGCATGAATGCTGAAGAAATAGCAGTGCCTGTAGAATCTAGCTTCATGGACTTGGTGAATCAGTGTGGATCAAGGCAGACTTGTGTGGGCTGCGCTGACTGACTTAATTAAACAGTTGTCCCACATCCAGTGCTACGAGAGACCTCTAATTCTGACACCAGCAAGTTTCAATCTTGTCTTTTTATTTAACCAGTTAAAAAATTGGCAGTTTATTTGACAATTATTTATTGGAAACACTTTTAATTTCATTTAAATGAGCGTTGGAGTGTAGTGGTGGTAATACCTTCCCTGCATGTCAGACGACATTTGGGTAAGTTTTACGAATGCGTGTCTCTCCTTGATTTTCTGTCCACTTAAAATGGGCAGCATGCCTGCAGTTTGCCGCTAAGAGTCCCCAGTGGGCGAGGTTCCATGCCGGCAGCACCCATTCATAAAATTTACCCCATTGGTTTTGATGTCACTATTCTGTCAATTCTCTATAATAAACTTTATTTTCAGGAATAATGTGAAGTGTGGCTTCTGGAGCATGTACAGTGCAGTGGCTGCTTATTACCATGCAAATCTGGAGTGAATACAGTACAGCAGCTATGTATTTCAGGTGTAAATACCTTAATCCTAACTGAGTGAAGCTGCCCCCTTTATATATTGAAAATGTTAAGTAAGGCACCTTTACAGGTATAATCTTATTCGGGTACATAAAATAGTGTGCATGTATTTGAACATGAGGCTCTCCAAATGATTCGGTGAATTTATCCAGTGAGTAGTTGAGCCGTACAGACTATGTTTAATTTCTGGTTGCAGCTGAGTGAGCTGATTAGTTATTGTGTGAAACCTACTTTTGGGGAAGAGCGCAATTAATGGGAGCGGAGACCAGTTCAGAACACAAAATTCATCTTGGCTACACAAGCCATTCAAAGTCAGGTCTAACTTCTGATGGTGTAAAGGGGGTCATTATTTTTTGATGGCCAGAAGTGAAAATAGTGCAATGGTGGGAGATTTAGGGTGCTAAATTGGGCCGTGTAGCGCCCGTTGTTTTGGCGCCACATGGCCTCCCCGACATCCAAGATGGTGTCTTGGACGTGCATGCATGTTTCCTGCCTGACGTGCGCCAGACGCCATCGCAGGCGCAGATAACGAACGCTGGAATCATGTAAAGTAGGGAGAAAATGGCTTCAATCAGTGAGCAACGCTGATTCAAAGTGATAGACACCATTTTGGGACTTTAACGCTCAACTCAACGTCTTAACCCTGACCATCTGAACGTGTCTTAAAGTGCCTGGAGGGCCCCCCCCACCGGCGCTATTTGAAGGGACAATGCAGGATTTACAGGTTAGTGGCTGGATTATTGCCTCTGGCTGCCGAGACATTTGTCACTGTTTTTGGAGGTCTTCTAGACTTCAATACTAGGACGCGGGGACATAGTCTAACATTTAGAGCCAGGAGTGAAGTTAGGAAATGCTTCTACATGCAAAGGATGGGAGACGTTTGGAATGCTCTTCTGCAGACGGTAGTTGATGCTAGCTCACTTGTGAATGTTAAATCTGAGATTGATAGATTTCTGTGAACCAAAGTTATTAAGGGATAAGGGGCTAAGACGGGTATATGGAGTTAGGTCACAGGTCCACCATGATCTCATTGAATGGTGGGACAGACTTGAGGGGCTAAATGCTACGGCCTCTTGATATGCGCCACCTTCTCCCGCAAGAAAGCGGGACATGGTGCTTGGGTGATGTGCCTGTCATGGTTGAATAGCTGCCAGTGTGTGTGGCCTGTGAGTTGTGGGTGAGCGGATTGAAACAGTGGTAATGTGTAAGGGCGAGAGGAAGCATCTGATTGGAAGAGTTGAGTACTGATGGAAAGAGTTTATTGGTATGTGGGGGATGGGGGGGTGTGCTGTGTGATGCAGTTGGTAGGAGACACCACTTGACAGTTGACCTCACTCACCTTGACCACTCATGTCAAAGCATTGAACTTCTTCCTGCACTGCATCCATGTTCATGATGCTGTGCGCCTGGCATTGACTTCGTCTCCCACTGCCTTTTGTGTATATGTCTGGAAGGCCTCTTGCCCCCCCCCCCCCACCCCTCGCCCCCTGCAGATATAGGATGACCCTTCTTCTGTCCACCTCTTGCACTCAAGGTCTCTAGTGCATCAGCAGAAAATCTCGGTGCACGCACTCTCGCAGGCCTGGTACCAACTCAGATCGGCAGATTGGTGAGGTCTAGCGTACAGATTGGAGGATGTGGGATTTAGTAGTGCGCAACCTTTATTCAATGTTTTAACATAACTCATCAGTGTGTAAACATTGGGATGGGATCTGCATCTGTATTTTACGTGTGCGATGTCTGATCTCTGTTCAGACTCCATGCAGACAGTAGACTGTTATTTTCAGCAAATAACAGGTACAAGCTACCTTTAAGAGATTTCTAAGAAACATCCTCCCTTTAAGAGAAGGAGCTCCCTCTAGTGGTGGAAAGTGTGAATTGCATTCATTCCACTTGCAAGGCCTGGAAAGGAACGCTGATTGCAGGTAAGTGCTCCCTCGGGTCCAAACTTGCATCTTGTCTGCCCCAGGGTCTGTCGGGTGCGGGGTGTTAGCGCATCGCCCAGAACGGACCTTTATCCAATTTTTCCCCCTTAATAATTAACCTCGATACTTAGAGGGAGTCTAATAATCATTAAGACTTTTTTTTTAAATGCTTGCAAAAATTATGAATAGACCCATTTTGTTTTGTCTGTCCATTTCTGTAGACATTTGGATATCTTTGAGTGGCAGTTCTAATAACATTTTTGGAGTACTGCCCTACACAGGTTACTCAGATCAGCTCTGTGCGGAGACAAATTCACCATCCCTCCCATTTAAAAAAAATCATATGTTGTAGCTGTGGCTCTTCTGTGTATTTAGTGTGTGCTGCTGGTGTTAGACAGTAGCTAGCCCCATCATCTGTGGTGGTTTTATTTTCTACCTCTTACTGTTTTTCAGAAGACTGCTATTAGAATTTCTTACCTGAGAAAGTTGTTAATTGTAAACAATTTTACAACACCAAGTTATAGTCCAACAATTTTATTTGAAATTCACAAGCTTTCGGAGGCTTCCTCCTTCCTCAGGTGAATGTTGTGGAAATGAAATCCTCAAACCTTTCGCATTTATAACTCACAGAACAATACCTGGTGATTACAGAAAGTCTTTCCAACTGCCCGTTGCCAAGGCAATCACAGTGTGCAGACAGAGAGGTGTTACCTACAAGGCCACCGAATATACAAATAACCAAAAAAAAACAGAGAGAGAGAGGCAGAAACATCCGGAAGGAAGAGAAAGACAGCAAATAACCCGTTATATTAAAAACAGATAACATATGTTCGCTGGTGGGGTTACGTGTAGTGTGACATGAACCCAAGATCCCGGTTGAGGCCGTCCTCATGGGTGCGGAACTTGGCTAACAATTTCTGCTCGACGATTTTGCATTGTCATGTGTCTCGAAGGCCGCCTTGGAGAACACTTACCCGAAGGTCGGTGGCTGAATGTCCTTGACTGCTGAAGTGTTCCCCGACTGGGAGGGAACTCTCCTGTCTGGTGATTGTTGCGCGGTGTCCGTTCATCCATTATCGCAGCGTCTGCATGGTCTCACCAATGTACCATGCTCTGGGGCATCCTTGATTAGTGCAAACAGAAAATGCTGGAAATACACAACAGGCCTGTCAGAATCTCAGGGAAAAATTCGTTTCATGTTTTGGGTGGAAGCTCTTTGTCAGAACAAAGGAAGATTCCCATCCTGAAACATCAAGCTATCATTTCTCTTTTCAGATACTGATGGACCTTCTATGGATTTCCAGCACTTTATTTTTAACTTTTCTGTAGTTTTTTTTGGTGTATCTAGCACACACAACATTGCATTAAGAAGGTGACATTGTCTATTTATCCTGATTTTTAAAAGCAAATGGAACTACCAAAAATACTTGATGCGACAGCACCCCACAAGTTCCATAATTCTGTTCAACCCGCTTCTTGTTTAGGTCGTAATTTAAAGAAATCTCTGTAGACAGGATCCCCAATAGCTTACTGACCCAGCTGAATGTTGGGGATGATGCTAAAAGCTCATTCTTTTCAGTATGTGCAACCACACCAATAGACTCAGTGTGCGAACGTGTTCCTCTGTTTACAAAACTGTATAATGACTTAATGACTATAAAATATATGCATTCCTTGCTTGAGGGGGAGGGCAAGTATTTACATTGCTGTCTCTTGCTGTTTCTCCTGGTTTCCTGCCAATTAAGAACCAAACCCCAGAACAAAGGTTTAGGTCAGTGCCTTGAAGACACAAACAGCACACAGATAATGACGAAATCGGAACAACACTATCTGCATTGTAAAGCACCTGAATAGTGTGTGCGTGTGTGTATGTGCATCCATCCGTCGCTCAGTGATAGCATTCTTGCCTCTGAGTCAGAAGGTTGTGGGTTCAAGTACCGTTGAGCACAAAATCTAGGCTGACAGTACTGAGGGAGTGCTGCACTGTCGAAGGTGCTGCCTTTTGGATGAGACATTAAACCCTATCTGCCCTCTAAGGTGGACGTGAAAGATCCCATGATGCTATTTCGAAGAAGAGCAGGGGAGTTCTCCCCGGAGTCCTGGCCAATATTTATCCCTCAACTAACATCACTGAAGCAGATTATCTGGTCATTATCATATATCTGTTTGTGGGACCTTGCTGTGTGCAATTTGATGCAGTGTTTCCTACACTACAACAATGATTACACTTCAAAAGCACTACATTGGCTGTAAAGTGCTTTGGGAAATCCTGAGCTCGTGAAAGGCACTATATAAATGCAAGTCTTTCTTTATTTCCTGGGGCTATTGGTTTACCACTTTATGAGAATGTCTTTACATTAATTCATAAAGTGTAAAAATTATTTTCTATAAATTTCCAGTGATCTAAAAAGCATTTTAGTAGTAGTTAGTGTTGCTATGCTTATAGTACTTTAAAAAAAAAATGAAACAAAGTACAAAAATGGTACTACAGTTCTCAAAAGAGTACAAGAAGAATTTTGAAGTGGCACAGATCTCTGCTGTCTCCCAGTTTCTCTCACTGTGAATGTATTTAAACTTTTGGCTGGTATTTATGACTGTAGCCTAATTTATATTGCTTATGTCCCACTGTAAGTGCTCCCTTGTGATTTTTACATATAAATACTACTCATTTCATGCTTGTTTTTAAGCTGGAGGGAGGGCTGATCCAAGGCCAAACATTTTCCTAGATACTGATTCCCAGGGTTCTCCACACTGCAAAACATCTGGGAAATAAATGTCAGGTGCAGGACTGCTGATGTGCCTCAAGGATTGTTTTATTTTATGCCACAAATAAATCTATAATGAAGCAAAATCTTAGTTCCAGATGTATTCAAGATATTGTTGCCTCTTTTGGCTTCTGGATGATCAACTCCTCCAGCCCCCAACATCTGAACACTCCATATTAGCATTTCAGCTTTGTATCTTCAGTGGGTTATTGGGCCTTGAGTTAGGTTATTGAGCTTGACCTAGAAAGGTCCAGCTTTGAACTTTGGAATGTTCTAAGTCAGTTGATGTCACCCAGAGTAGTTGGGAGCTTTAACAGTTGCCTCTTGTTGTCCTTAGTTTTGCGAGGGAGATATGTGTGTGGCTAAGGAGGACAGGTTTGAACTTGGCTGTGTTGATTCCTGGAAACAAATAGTCCAGCAACACTTGTATCTAGACTTGCATGAGGCGAGTGGGCCGATGTACTGGAGGGCTGTGGCTGCCCATAGAATAGCACACTGATCTGAATCACTGTCTCTAAGAAAAGAGGGATAAAGGAAGAAAATCAAGGGAGGAATGTTACCTCCTTGTAACTCTCTCCCTGATTATTCCATAATATAGTGATCAGCACAAATGAAAATGTTCTGCAGTGATTTGAAATGCTTCAACTAGTGACATATTGACGCCATATTATACAGAGCTTCCAAACCTGCACAAGTTAGAAGCTAAATTGCTACAGTGGGGATGTGCCACTTCAATTAGATTATTCAGATTAAAATGGGGAGTTATCTTTTCACTAATTCCCCACTGATTATCAATAAGTACTTACTGATTATAGTATTAGATTTAATATATGTCTTTTGAAAACCACAAAAACACAAACTGCACAAGCTGTTTGGTTGCAAATAGTTTTTGTATTTTTTTTGCTTTCACTGCTGATCCAAAGGCTTCAGCTGCTAAACCAGGTCCTCCTGGAGTGGATACCGAACCACGTGATTTGGGGGCAAATTGTTTGAAGGCTGAAATATGGGGATCCCATTATTTTTCATATGTTGGAGGAAGATGAAGGAGAGGAGAGGAGCAAGTAGTTTCAGGACAAGCATGTCTCATAAGGCAGCACCAACAAAGGAGCAGACCCTCCAGGTGTCCTGCCAACAACATGCAGAGACTAATTTCCTTCTTCCTGAATCTATCTCTGGAGTTATGCCATAGGAAGCTTTGATTCAGTCCTGATGCCCTGCAGGATTTCTGTTGTAGCTGGAACTGATGCTCAGGTCTGCAGCTAGGATGATGCTTACCGTTGCGGAGAAGATGACTAGAAGTGACGGTAGCAGTCAATTTTTATTCCACTGGCTTATTTCAACATGCAAGTGGTGACTTCTGCCCTATCAGTCAGGCCATGCTAGTGTAAGACGAGTCACTAATGTCCTTTGTGGCAGGGCTGCTGACTTTATCAAGTTTGATGCTAGATGGAAGCAAATAACCAAATGTGCTGTCAGTTTCTACAGAGTGGAAGATCTACCAGGGTTCCAGCTGCTGTTGGTTACTACACGTCCTCCGACTGTCATTCCTTATCATTTCATCAACACAAAGGGATTTCCCTCCCTAAATGTTCAACTGGTTTGTGATTCCAGGAATCAGTTCTGTCAAGCATGCTGGTGGCTGCCATGATGCATTAATACTCAATCAGTCCATCAGTGTCAGCCTTGGCTCAATGGTAGCCTTCTTGCCTCTGGTCAGAAGGTCGTGGATTCAAGTCCCACTTCAGAAACTTGAGCACTTAACCTAGGCTGGGACTTCTTTGCAGTACTGAGGGAGTGCTGCACCATCAGAGGTGCTGCCTTTTGGATGAGACATTAAATCAAAGCCCCATCTGCCCCCTCAGATGGATGTAAAAGATCCCATGGCACTATATGAAGAAAAGCATGGGAGTTCTCCTGGTATCTTGGTCAACATTTATCTTTCAAGCAACATCACTGAAATAGATTATCTGGTCATTTATCTGGTCATTGCTGTTTGTGGAATCTTGCTGTGCACAGATTCGCTGCTGCGTTTCCTACATTGCAACAGTGACTACCCTTCAAAAGTACTTCATTGGCTGTGAAAAACTTTGTGATGTCCTGAGATGTGAAAGGTGATACATAAGTGCAAGTTCATCCATTTAAAAAAAATTCCTGCTATCTTTCAAAACAAAGGTAAAGTGTTAGAATGGATCCTGGGAAACAAAGGTTACCTTCACCTCCCATGGCTTATGACACATTGTGCAGGACCACCAACGAAGCAGATGAGAGATGTTCACAAAAATAAGAATTGACATTGACTAAGGAAGTTTGTTGTGCTATATCTCTCTTTCCATCTCTTTCCCCTCCCCCAAATTATTGGTGACAGTCACTTGAAGTAACTTGTCTCTTTCACATTTTCAAACTCCCACTACCTAGAAAGCTTCCTTTTTATATAATGCCTTTCACATTATCAGATGTCCCAAAGCATTTCATAGCCAATGAAGTACTTTTGAAGTGCAGTCACTGTTGTAATATAAACAAACACAGCAGCCAATTTATGCACAAATAGTAATGAAATAAATGACCAGATAATCTGGTTTGATGGTAGTTGAGGGATAAATGTTGGCCAGGAGACTGGGAGAACTCCACTATTTTTCTTTGAAAACTGCCACAGGATCGTTTGGGTCCACCTGAACAAGGAGATGGGGGCCTCAGTTTAGCCTCTCAGCTGAAAGACAGTGTCTCCAACAATGCAGCACTCCCTCAGTGCTGCACTCAATTGTCAACCTACAATATGTGTTCTCCCTATAGTGAGGATTGAACTCACGACCTCCTGACTCCGTGGTGAGAGTACTTTAATCTTTCGCCTCTTCATCAGTGATGTACAATGAAACATTTTTCACATTTGCATCCAGCGTTGCCATTGGACATTCCTTTTGTCAGATAATGACACGGGTATACGCTGGTTAAAACTTCTCTGTCCCAAAAATGTGCCTGGATAGCACAACATGTGCTGCCACTAAGTTAAAGTGTGACATAACAAGCATTTTTGTGATGACTCATTGAGACTGCCCAAATTTATCTCAAGTCAAAAATGAAATAATACTCTTATTATTTAAGGCTGCATTCAGCCTCATGACTTGAGATCTAATCCGTATATTAGGGTTTCCGGTACATAGTTTTTGCTTTCCTCCTTTCTTGTCATGAACACCTAACCTAACTGATTTTGTGACTTTCTTGATTTAACTGGATTCTTTTGTTACTTGGATCAAAGTTAACTTGTATAGGAAAGTCCTATAGGAATATTTTATTCATGCTTTGAACAATGTTGCCATGATGGTGGTAAATTTTACTGGAACTTGACTTGTGGCTTGCCAAGTTTACATGCAACATGTACATACTTGGTTGATTCTAATAATATTAAGGCAAGGCTCCCTAAAAGCAACTAACATGGTGTGGCACTGAGACTTTTCAAAGTACAAAACAACCTAATGGAAGATTTGAACAAAATCTTCCTGCCCAGTTTGAGGAGATGCTCTAGAATGTGCATAAATAAATTCCTAAAGAGTTTACTTTCATTCTGGCAGAATGTTGGGTTAATTTTCCTATGCCTTAATTGCCCTAGCCTTTCACCCATGCCCCTGACCTGAAGTTATCCTGAACCTGACCATATTTCTGGGTTCAGCTATTTTAAATAATGTGGGTGAGTGCCAGGTTAGGAGCAGGGCGTCCGATTCAGTGCTCACTCAAAACGGGGGCAGCAAGTTGTGTGCAGCAATGTAAAGAAGGGAATTTTACACCAGTGATTGCTGCTTCTTTTAGCAACAAAGAGGGTGATTTTAACCCCCAAGAACGGGTGGGTTGGGGCAGGAGGGAGTTGAAAATAGTTGGTTTTTTTGGGTCACAACCTCAAAATTTTCAGACTTTGCATTCCCAGTGGGAAGCCTGTACTCTTACCACCCACGGTAAAAGCCGGGTTGCGATCATGACCCAAAAAACAACTATTTTCAACTCCCACTCGCCCCCAACCCACCCATTCTTGGGGGTCAAAATCACCCCCAAAATCTCCACAGCCCACTCAGTGCACCCGCACTGTCCTAATGACAAATAATCAATAAATCATCAAGCTGAAAGTTGTTGGCTACGCAATTCAAGATCCTCTGAACTCGAGGTGCATCTAGCAAAGCCTATTGCCCAGTTTCGATGGGTGCTCTTCAACCCAGTGATCAGTCCTGTATTAGGCTTGGAAGCTGATCAGAAGGTCACTTTTACATCATTTTAGTGTATTTGAAGTACTTTGGGCTGTTTCAGGCAGTTGCTGCCTGCCCTTACTTGTGTGGGCCCTAGAAATACTCATCATGTGCAAGAGGGGCAGTGACCTTGTGTAACGGGTCTCCACCCTTTTTCCTGTCCTAACGCCCTGTGATATCAGCACACACTGGACATTGACCACAGGGAAATTGGCTGCTCTATTTGCAAACAATATGCATCGCTCTGGGATGGGCAGTTTACTTGAACATAGTTTGATATATTTATATGTAACCTTGGTTGAAGAGAGAGGTTTGAGCAGGTTTTAAAGGTGGAGAGATAAATGTTTACGTTTTCATGATGTTATGGGCTAAATTAAGTATCTGAAAGGAGCCCAGCATAGACTTCATGCCAATGAAGAATACTTGCAAAGGACATGAGTACAGTGATTTAAAAAAAAATTCCATGTGACAACTCCCATATAAACCTGTTCAGGAGAACATAAAGTAGATTTGTTTTGATTTGATCTTAGTAAGCAGAGGGAGGTTGGAATACAGAAAGATGAGTCCTCCTTAAGTACATAATCTTGTACACTGTAGAGGTTTTAACTAAATGGCCTGCTTGAAAGAACCAACGTAATAGATCATAATTTAGTGTTTTAAAGCAGCAGTGTCTCTTAATTCTGTGCATCTTGGCAGCTCTCTACTTGGCTACTTCAAAAGCCAAGTGTTTAACAACACTAATTAGTGCCAGTTTGTGGCCATGTTCTCATTTAAGAAGTTGAATTGCCAAAGTAAGTCTTAACAATTACTGAAAAGCATTTACCAAACCTGTACTTCACAAATAAGCACAGTCGGGGAAATGGATGTTGAGCCTGGAAACATAGAAACATAGAAAGTAGGAGCAGGAGTAGGCCATTCGGCCCTTCGAGCCTGCTCCGCCATTCAATATGATTATGGCTGATCCTCTATCTCAATACCATATTCCTGCTCTCTCCCCATACTCCTTGATGCCTTCTGTGTCCAGAAATCTAGCTATCTCCTTCTTAAATATATTCAGCGACTTGGCTTCCACAGCCTTCTGTGGTAGAAAATTCCACAGGTTCACCACCCGCTGAGTGAAAAAATTTCTCCTCATCTCAGTCCTAAATGTCCTACCCTATATCCTGAGACTGTGACCCCTTGTTCTAGACCCCCCAGCCAGGGGAAACATCCTCCCTGCATCCAGTCTGTCCAGCCCTGTCAGAATGTTATATGTTTCAATGAGATCCCCTCTCATTCTTCTAAACTCGAGTGAATACAGGCTGATTCGACCCAATCTCTCCTCATACGACAGTCCTGCCATCCCAGGAATCAGTCTGGTGAACCTTCGCTGCACTCCCTCTATGGCAAGTATATTCTTTCTTAGATAAGAAGACCAAAATTGCACACAATACTCCAGGTGTGGTCTCACCAAGACCCTGTATAACTGCAGTAAGACATCCTTGCTCTTGTATTCAAATCCTCTTGCGATGAAGGCCAACATACCATTTGCCTTCCTAACTGCTTGCTGCACCTGCATATTTGCTTTCAGTAACTGGTGTACAAGAACACCCAGGTCCCTCTGTATATCAACATTTCCCAATCTATCACCATTTAAATACTCTGCCTTTCTGTTTTTTCTTCCGAAGTGGATAACTTCACATTTATCCACAGTCTACTGCATCTGCATGTATTTGCCCACTCACTCAACTTGTCTAAATCACCTTGAAGCCTCTTTGCATCCTCCTCACAACTCACAATCCCACCTAGTTTTGTGTTGCCAGCAAACTTGGAAATATTACATTTGGTTCCCTCATCCAAATCATTGATATATATTGTGAATAGCTGGGGCCCAAGAACTGATCCCTGCAGTACCCCACTAGTCACCGCCTGCCACCCCAAAAAAGACCCATTTATTCCTACTCTCTGTTTCCTATCGTTAACCAATTTTCAATCCATGCCAGTGTATTACCCCCAATCCCATGTGCTTTAATTTTGCACACTAACCTCTTATGTGGGACTTTATCAAAGGCCTTCTGAAAATCCAAATACACCACATCCACTGATTCTCCCTTATCTATTCTACCAGTTACATCCTCAAAAAACTCCAGTAGGTTTGTCAAACACTATTTCCCTTTCATAAATCCATGTTGACTTTTTCTAATCCCATTGATATTTTCTAAGTGTCCTGTTATCACATCCTTTATAATAGACTCTAGCATTTTTTCTACTACTGATGTTAGGCTAACCAGTCTGTAGTTCCCTGTTTTCTCTCTCCCTCCTTTTTTAAATAGTGGGGTTACATTTGCTACCCTCCAATCTGCAGGAACTGTTCCATAATCTATAGAATTTTGGAAGATGACAACCAATGCATCCACTATTTCCATGGCTACCTCTTTTAGTACTCTGGGATGCAGATTATCAGGCCCTGGGGATTTATCAGCTTTCAGTCCCATTAATTTCTCCAGCACTATTTTTTTACTAATACTAATTTCCTTTAATTCCTCCTTCTCACTAGACCCTTGGTTCCCTAGCATTTCTGGGAAGTTATTTGTGTCCTCTTCCGTGAAGACAGAACTGGAGTATTGTGTGCAGTTTTGATCTTACCTAAGAAAGGATATACTTGCCATAGAGGGAGTGCAGCGAAGATTCACCAGACTGATTCCTGGGATGGCAGGACTGTCGTATGAGGAGAGATTGGGTCGACTCGGCCTGTATTCACTCGAGTTTAGAAGAATGAGAGGGGATCTTATTGAAACACATAAATTTCTGACAGGGCTAGACAGACTGGATGCAGGGAGGATGTTTCCCCTGGCTGGGGGGGGTCCAGAACGAGGGGTTACAGTCTCAGGATACGGGATAGAACATTTAGGACTGAGATGAGGAGAAATTTCTTCACTCAGAGGATGGTGAACCCTGTGGAATTCTCTACCACAGAAGACTGTGGAGGGCAAGTCACTGAATATATTTAAGGAGATAGTTAGATTTCTAGACACAGAAGGCACCAAGTGGTATGGGGAGAGAGCGGGAATATAGCATTGAGATAGAGGATCAGCCATGATCACATTGAATGGCGGAGCAGGCTCGAAGGGCCGAATGGCCTACTTCCTCCTATTTTCTACGTTTATATGTAACCAAAATATTTGTGTAATTGCTCTGCATTTCCCTGTTCCCCATTATAAATTCTCCCGTTTCTGACTATAAGGAACTTACATTTGTCTTCACTAATCTTTTTCTTTTTACGTACTCGTAGAAAGAAGGGAGTGTTTAGGAGGATTGATGGAAAACTTAACTGACAAAATAGGTTTTGAGAAGGTTTGTGAAGGGGGAGGGAAATGGAAATGGAAAGGGAGAAGGAGTGGAGGGAGCTCCATAGAGTGGGGCTGAGGTAGCTGAAGGTTCTGACACAAATAGTGGTGAGAGGAAGCAGGATGCACAGAAGATGGGAATCTAAAGAAACAACTATTTAGAAGGGAATATAATGTTGAAGGAGACTAAGATAGGATGGGTTGAG
Source organism: Heptranchias perlo (assembly GCF_035084215.1). Taxonomy (NCBI): domain Eukaryota; kingdom Metazoa; phylum Chordata; class Chondrichthyes; order Hexanchiformes; family Hexanchidae; genus Heptranchias; species Heptranchias perlo. The sequence continues at coordinate 94,531,698 of NC_090325.1, read as the reverse complement.
ACAGTGAATGGAATTGTAGACAAAAATAATTTTAAATTTGATGCAATATGAACAGGGAGCTAGTGTAGGTCTGCAATAGTGGCTGTGATGAGTGGGACTTTGTATGGAACAGGATATGGATGGCAATGTTTTGGGCAAATTGGGAGTTTATGAAGAGTAGGAGCCAGCAGGGAGGGTGTTGGAGTAGTTAAATCTGGAGGTGACTATGCCATGCATAAGTGTTTCAATGACAGATGGACTTTTATATGGGTGGAGGTAGGCCTTGTTGGAGGCTTGAAATAAACGGACTTGGATAGAGTTTGGATTCTGATTTGAATATGTCCTACATAATTTGAACTTTTTTTTGTCTAGCACGCTCTCCTATTGTCATACCTGAAAAACCATCACATACCTGTAGGGCAAAAAATTATGATTGGCTCAAATAACTAGTATCTGTTAAGTTAACTATGAATAAATATAAATCAAAAAGCAGTGGGGTATTTGAGCCAATCAAAACCGCTTCTATTAGGCAGATGGAAAAGCTTCATTCAGCAATAGGCAAGAACCACAAAACCACCAAACTAAATTACTCACATTTTTTCAAACCTTCAAATTAATCAGGAGGAAAGAGAATGTGGCCCCAGCACCAAATGAAATATGATAATGATACGGGTACTACAAAGGATTTTTAGTTTTAATCTTAACATCCATTTGTGAACACCACCCATATCTGAGTATATCTGGTTAGTAGCTGAGCCTTCCAGAATAGGACGATCTCGGGTTTCATTCTTGACTTGTGTGGAATTAATCTCCTCTGGAGTTGCAGTTGGGGTCTGAAATTGGCCCTAGCGTTTTTGGTTAGGGAGGAGGGGATTGACTGCAGATCTCACTTCTGTTCGCTGCCCCTGCTGTATGTGTCATTGCTTGGGTTGTGGATGAATACAAGATACCTGCAGTTGCTTGTTCTGCCGACACTTGCTATCGAAGCTTGCGCGTAAAAAATGGCAACTTCAGTAAGGTACCAGAGGGTGCATATAGAATTGTACTCCACAAGGAGTCAGTGACTACAGGGGAATAGAAAAACTGGTGAGGAAAATAATCCACATGATTTTTCTTTTACATCTGGGGATGGAGGGGAAGGGTAAAGGGTGTCTGGCTTGGAATTGCTGCAGATGATGGTGTGAGGGAGCTGAATTTATCCCTTCCATCCCATCTCATGAATTTTGAGATTAGTTAATGCTTTTATTTGGTGGCTGGCTATCTGGCCTTCTGACAGTAACTATATCAGAGGCCAATAACCAGTGTCTGTACACAGCTGCAATAGTGTTATGGGGAGATGGAGGGTAGGTTCGAGTGATCTACTTTCACTGGGAACAGTAATTGACCTCTTGTGCAACAGTAACATGGAGAGCTGGTAACTTTTGTCATGAAGTAAAAAACATTTTCTATTATCTGTACCAATGAGCACAGTATTCTAATTTCCTACATTTGTTAGCTCTGAGCTTTGGACTTGCACCCATCATAACTTAATTGACATCACTGGTGCAACCGCTGATAAAATGATACTCAAGATACAGGATGCAACTATTTGGACATAAATTGCATCATTTTGTCAATGATTGCTCCGCTGGATTCTTCAGCAACTGCAGTGTGACTTCCTGCATCAATCACGCAGCCATTTGAGTAGAGCAATCACATCAGTTTGAAGGAGATAGCAGCATCTTACTAGCAAAAAGAGATCAACTTTAATACACTTCTAAGTTCAGGAGAGACCGTCACAGTTGTTAAACTGAGACAACCCAATGTAAACATAGAGAACTATGGTACCATCAGATAGAAATCATTTCCTCAACGCTTTACTTAGAGATATCCATGTGTTTTTCAGAAATATGTCAAATTGATGCATTAAAAAATGCCATCAATAGACCAATGTAAGGAATCTTACAACACCAGGTTATAGTCCAACAGTTTTATTTGAAAATCACAAGCTTTCAGAGGCTTTCTCCTTCGTCACACTTCACCTGACGAAGGAGAAAGCCTCCGAAAGCTTGTGACTTTCAAATAAAACAGTTGGACTATAACCTGGTGTTGTAAGATTCCTTACATTTTTCAACCCCAGTCCATCACCGGCATCTCCACATCATCATTAGATCAATATGACCAACCTGAACCGAAAGGACTGGACATTGACATATAGCTTAAGTAATTGTAGCTGAGCAGTACCTTGTTAGTCTTTGATAGTGGGCACGATGATGTTGGGTCATTGTGGCGTCAGGGCCAGTCAGGCAGGTTGAAGGTCCTACTTGGCTTCACTGGGCTTCAGTTGTATCTCCAGTTTAAAGTGCTGAAGACAGGTCTACCAGAAGGCGGAGTGCTACCCATCACCTCGCTGCGCTGTCCACATGCCAGAAGCTCAGTGTCACCTCCCGGAAGGTGCAGGGAAGGCAGGCACTTCAACTTTCCACTGCAAACCTAGCTGGGGTGGTTCTCCTTGGAACACAGAAGGTTGAGAGGAAATTTGATAGAGGTATTTAAAATCACGAAGGGTCTAGACAGAGTAGGTAGAGAGAAACTGTTCCCATTGGTGGAAGGGTCAAGAATCAGAGGACATAGATTTAAGGGGATTGGCAAAAGAACCAAAGGTGACATGAGGAAAAATGTTTTTACGCAGCGAGTGGGTGGGACAGGAATGCACTGCCTGAGGGGGTGATGGAGGCAGATTCAGTCGTGGCTTTCAAAAGGGAAGTGGATAAGTACTTCAAAGGGAAAAACATTGCAGTGCTATGGGGATAGGGCGGGGGAGTGGGACAAGCTGGATTGCTCTTGCATGGAGCTGGCATGGACTCGATGGGTCGAATGGCCTCCTTCCATGCTGTAACCTTTCTATGATTCTATGATAACATCACGGGACTGATGTCCAAATTGGGAAAGCAAGCAGCAGCCTGATCTAGATATAGTCACAGATTCATGGAGTCTTGTCCAAGCCTAAGCCATGTCTCAGTTTTAGCTACTATATCATATATTCCTCCATAGTTATTAATCTCTTGCTTCTTCTACAGCTGTGTTTTTATTTCTCACTACATCATAGTCTCTTACTTTCCCTTTCTTCTTTGATCGTATTTCTCAATATTTATTTCAGCTAAGCCTTGTGCTTCTATTCCAATAGCTTTATTAATGCTGCTCTCCCTCTCTCGTCTCACACCGAGACTTTCCCCACCTCCTTCCATATGTGGCAGTCAGAAATTCTATAGGAATGTGGCTCAACCAAGAAAATGGGAATGAATTCAAAATATACAAGTATGGGCTGTTCAGAAAGGACGGAAAAGACAGAAGGTAAGGAGAGATAGCTTTGTATATTTAGGAGAATTTATAAATTGAAGGATTGAGAATTAACAAACCAGGGGAAGTAATAAAATGAAATAGTCAGACCTGAGTTAACAAAGAGGTGGAAGATGGAATTAACATTAGGGGTCTGCTGAAAAACTCCCTGAGGAGTATAATGATGATGACATATGAGATAAGGTATGTAAAGATAGTCAATCCAAAATAAATTAGAAATGATGGATTCAGCGAATTTGCACTAGTGAATGTGGTTCAAGATTGTTTCTTGACCCAATGGGGGTAATTTTAACCCTAAAGAACGGGTAGACTGGGGGTGGGTGGGTAGTCAGAATTGACCCTGATGGGAGACCCACTTCCCGCCCGCTGACTCTTCCCGCGGCTCGATCACCTACCGGCCTGCGATCTTCTCCACGGCCTCCTCCGCCCTGGCCTCCACATCTGACCCCCTGATTTCCTCTATGGCCTCCCACTGCCCCCCCCCCCCCCCCCTGCAATTCTTGGCTCCTTTCCCTCCCTGAAGCAAAAACAATTACCTTCAATTGAGTTGCAATCGCAGAATTCCGGTTTTCCCAGGCGAATATATACCCACCTGCTCAGTTCCAGGCTCCAAGTCAGAATCACGCCCAATGATTCAAGGACCTCAAATTGATTGGTTTTCTGTTAATATTAAAGACATTTGATCCAATCAAACGCATTTAGAAGTAGGAAAAAGCTACATTAAAGAAGCACTGACCCAACCAATCAAATTGTTCAAGTGATCTGATATATACGTTAAGCAGCCTGTTCTCTGATCCTTTTAAAGCTATATCCTTTTTTTGTGAGTGCTGCCAGACACCTCCAACCTGCTACATATTGGCGGTTATCTTACTCCATGCCCTGGGCTTTACTAAATGTTAAATGTAAAAATTCAGTATGTCGGTAAAGCATTGGGCCAGATTTTGCTGTGAGTGGCACCATTCGTTAGACTTGCACTTGCCCAGAGACTTTCTCTGAACTTTTGTACGGCAACTTCCTGCAAATTAGAGAGCCATTCAGTGCAGCACCCTCTACAGGGCATCTGGGACCTGTGCGAACAGGGCAAGCAGCTGTGTATCTCCTTAACCAATCAGATTGAAGAATTGTTAATGAGCAGTTCAGAGACTGAAACAGGAAGTGTAAGTTAGAATAGTGAATTCAATCTCAAATCAGGTACAGAAAGAGAAATAGAGAGAGGGTAAGAAAGATTGCATTAAGAGACAGAATGAAAAAGTAAGAAAAAAAATGTATTTAATTTTAAAAAAAATGTCTAACAATAATTAAAACCTGAAGGAATGAAACTCCACACTTGTTAAAGTTAATTTTCAGTACCAGGGAGGTTGTTTGGCAGTAATTAAGACTTACAACACCGTTCAAAGGGTACTTGCATCAGAATGGACAAACCCTAACTTTTTCTAGCGAGTTTAGTACGTATCTATAACATCAGTGCAGGAACTTTACGCTGTTCAATTCATTTGAATCAGGAGCCAGACATCAAGATGCCATTTTCATGCAGCTTACGGAGGAGGCTCGCATCTGGTCCAGCAACTTCCCGAATTCCGCGCTTAAGTGCGTATATGCGGTTGCTCGAAGTTGCTGTTCGATTTGCACATGTATAACGGTGAGCGCTGTTAGCCTCACCGTTATTTTTACAGCAAAATCCGGTCCATTATGTATGAGAGCTATATGGAGACAAAGGGAGGCCCGTAGAACAGGGACTGCAGGAAGCAGATAGTTGCAGAATAATTTATAGATAAATAATGGGAACAAGGAATAGACACACAATGAGAAAAGTTTGCGACAACCATGGAGACAATGATATAGAATGAAGGGACACAACAAAGATTGGAGTGGGAAAGAAGCAAGTAAACAATTAGTGAGAGATTTTTCTTTTATGGCCATGAGTAATGCTTTGGAAGATAAATTTATTATATAATACACTGTATATCGTCATCATGAAACAGCATATTCTCTGACTCACTGTGAGCAACAATACAGGAGAACTGTAATAAAATATTAACTATTACGTATGTGAAGGCAAGATAATTATTTCAAGTACACCAAGCAAGGATGACCAGACGGCATAAATGCAAATGAGTGAAAAGTAAACTTATCAAGAAAAATTTCTTTATTCAGACTGCTAAGGGATTGGCAGAATCTACCAAGTGAGGTAAATCATTGCAGTTATTAGACGATTTAATATACTGAAGAGATGAACTTTGAGCCGAATGGCTTTTTCTTTACTTCTATTCTGTAAAAATCAAAAATCTTTATTTCACTAGTTGATTTCGGCAAACATGAGTTATTAATTGGTTTGACATCTGGGTTCTACATTTCATCCATACTGTACCTCAGAAATTATGTGGAGATGCCGGTGATGGACTGGGGTTGACAATTGTAAACAATTTTACAACACCAAGTTATAGTCCAACGATTTTATTTGAAATTTACAAGCTTTCGGAGGCTTCCTCCTTCCTCAGGTAAATGCGTAGGCTTCGAGGAGTTCCTGACATTTACCTGAGGAAGGAGGAAGCCTCCGAAAGCTTGTAAATTTCAAATAAAATCGTTGGACTATAACTTGGTGTTGTAAAATTGTTTACAATTGTACCTCAGAAAGGGATGCAATGTCGTGAATTGGAGGAGAGGAATAGTCCTCAAAATTGCACAAGTTATTTGTGTTGGTGCAAAATGAAACGTAATTTTTGTCATAGTGAAAATGATTGAACTTCTTGTGAGTTTATTGTGTAACCAGTACTTCAGATCAGTAAAAGGTATCACAAGGATAAGTGAGCCGGTGCTGGTATCTATGCAGAGAATTGCTCTGCATTACTCAATATATTTATCTCTAGGATAGATAAATAGATATAGCCCTCTGCTAAGGGAGGGAAGTGATCTGGTATTACTTCAAAACTTAGTGCCTAAATCGTATCTTCTCACATTTATGCCCTGCAAACCTGGAGCATGATTTGTACACTTGTAGTCCAGACTGGGCTATTCCAATGCTCTCCTGGCTGGCCTCCCATCTTCCACCCTCCATAAACTTGAGCTCATTCAAAGCTCTGCTGCCTGTATCCTAAATCGCACCAAGTTCCATTCACCCATCACTCCTGTGTTCACTGACCTACATTGGCTCCCTGTTTGGGAATGCCTTGATTTTAAAATTCTCATCCTTGTTTTCAAATCCCTCCATGGCCTCGCCCTTCCCTATCTCTGTAACCTCCTCCAGCCCTACAACCCTCTGAGATCTCTGCACTCCTCCAATTCTTGCCTCGTGCACATCCCCGATTTTAATCGCTCCACCATTGGTGGCCGTGCCTTCAGCTGCCTAGGCCCTAAGTTTTGGAATTCCGCCCCAAATCTCTGCCTCTACACCTCCCTCTCCTCCTTTAAGACGCTCCTTAAAACCTACCTCTTTGACTAAGCTTTTGGTCACCTGTCCTAATACCTCCTTATGTGGCTTAATGTGAAATTTTGTTTGATAATGCTCCTGTGAAGCACCATGGGACGTTTTACCACGTTAAAGGTACTATATAAATGTAAGTTGTTGTTGTGCCAGTACTGAAGTATGAATCCTCTTCAATGGCTGATATGTCCGAATTCTCTATTATGGTTTGCCGTCCATTGCACTGTCTATACCATGTGCCTGCTGGTCAATATAATGCTCAAGGAAAGATAAAAATGCTTGACCTGAGGGTGTGTGCCACCAATAGAATAATGGGTCACATTATTATACCCATTATAATAAGCGTAAGGAGAAAGGCGTCAATGCTCCCCTAATGACTTGATAGAATCATAGAATGGTTACAGCATAGAAGGAGGCCATTCGACCCATCGAACCTGTGCCGGCTCTTTGTAAGAACAATCCAGTTTCCATTCCACTGCTCTTTCCCTGTAGCCCTGCAAATTTTTTCCTTGCAAGTATTTATCCAATTCCTTTTTGAAAACCATGATTCAATCTGCTTCCACCACCCTTTCAGGCAGCGCATTCCAGATCATAACTACTCGCTGGGTAAAAATGTTTTTCCTCATGTCGCCTTTGGTTCTTTTGCCAATCACCTCAAATCTGTGTCCTCTGGTTCTCAACCCTTCCTCCAATGGCAACACTTTCTCTTTATTTAATTTATCTAAACCCTTCATGATTTTGAACACTTCTATCAAATCTCCTCTTAACCTTCTCTGTTCTAAGGAGAACAACCCTAGCTTCTCCAGTCTATCCACGTAACTGAAGTCTCTCATCTCTGGAACCATTCTAGCAAATCTTTTCTGCACCCTCTCTAAGGCCTTCACATCCTTCCTAAAGTGCGATGCCCAGAATTGGACACAATACTCCAGTTGTGGCCGAACAAGTATTTTATAAAGGTTCAACATAACTTCCTTGCTTTTGTAGTCTATGCCTCTATTTATAAAGCCCAGGATCCCATATGCTTTTTTTTTAACCACTTTCTCAACCTGTCCTGCCATCTTTAAAGATTTGTGCACATATACCCACAAGTCTCTCTGTTCCTGTACCCCCTTCAGAATTGTACTATTTAGTTTATATTGCTTCTTTTCAACCTTCTGCCAAAATGTAGCATTTCTCACTTCTCCGCATTAAATTTCATCTGCCATGTATATGTCCTCTTGAAATCTATCACTATCCTCCTCACTGTTTACTGCACTACCAAGTTTTATATCATCTGTAAATTTTGAAATTATGTCCTGTACGCTCAAGTCCAAGTCATTAATATGTATCAAAAAAAGCAGTGGTCCTAGTACCGACCCCTGGGGAACACCACTGTACACCTTCCTCTAGTCCGAAAAACAACCGTTCACCACTACTCTCTATTTCCTGTCACTTAGCCAATTTCATATCCACGCTGCCACTACCCCTGTTATTACATGGGCTTCAACTTTGTTGACAAGCCTATTATGTGACACTTTATCTAATGCCTTTTGAAAATCCATATACACATCAACCGCGTTGCCTTCATCAACCCTCTCTGTTACCTCATCAAAAAACTCAATTGGGTTAGTTAAACACGATTTGCCTTTAACAAATCCATGCTAGCTTTCCTTTATTAATCCATGATGTGGAGATGCCGGTGATGGACTGGGGTTGACAATTGTAAACAATTTTACAACACCAAGTTATAGTCCAACAAATTTATTTTAAATTCCACAAGCTTTCGGAGGCTTCCTCCTTCGTCACACGGTTTTCCACACCGTTCACCTGAGGAAGGAGGAAGCCTCCGAAAGCTTGTGGAATTTAAAATAAATTTGTTGGACTATAACTTGGTGTTGTAAAATTGTTTACAATTTATTAATCCACACTTGTCCAAGTGACTCGTTTCTAAAAGCTTTTCCACCACCGAGGTTAAACTGACTGGCCTGTAGTTGCCAGTTTTATTCTTACACCCTTTTATGATAAACAGGGTTAATCCCTGTTGAAATTGTTTGTAACTGATTTTTCTCCCCTCTAGTCAGAGGTGGTACACAAAGGTAACGATCAGGTAGAAATAGGAAGGTTTAATAATGAACTTCTCCAGATCAGAACAATGGCAGGAACAGCACCAACACAACCATCATTGTAATGAAAGGAGAGGTCAAGCAGGGGGCCCCCCAAGGAGGATTGGAACAAAATTTGCGCTACATATCCTACAGAAAGACTGGCACTGTTAGGAACCATGTGAGTTCCCAAAGCAACACCTTTTACCTGGAAGAAGTGAGTGGAATTAAAAGAAAAAATTATTGAAAGTTAAAATACATTCAGCCAAGTGGAGGAGTGTGGTGACAGATAAAGACTGTTTGGGGCATTGCTGAAGGAAGAAATGGAGGCTTCAGAGGTCATTCTGGTGAGGGATGGAGTTGTAGAGGAAGTTGTAGTGAAGCGGAGATGATTGGGATCAGGGAACCTGAAATTGTTGGTGATGGAAAACTTTAGAAGAGTCAGATGTGGGCGGAATGTTTAATAGAGGCATGTATGAGGTTTTCAGTTCTGTGTTATCAGTTGGCATAGATCTGGATCTTGCAGTGATATCTCAGTAGCCTCTAGTGTTGCTTTTAAATGGTGGTTCTGAATCCTTCTCTCTTGGTTTCTCAGGTTCCTGAGATCATCAGTACTATCCGTCAGGCTGGGAAGACCGCACGACAGGAAGAGGTGCAAATCCGCGTACACGATGATGATTCTTTTGCTCAGAAGTATGAGGTCCTATTTGTTGGGAAGGTGACAGTGGCACACAAGAAAGCTCCTCCAGCACTAATTGATGAATGTATCGAAAAATTCAACCGCCTCAGAGAACATGACAAGGATGAAAAAAAAAGAGGAGCAGAGCAGAAAGGAACTGAGAGACCAGCGACTGAGAATTCACTACGCTTGGGTTCCAAACTTCCAACCCCATTGGTGCAGAAGAGGAACAAATCTGCTCCTAAGCTGACTGTTCAGGATGAACCTCCGGTTACACTGTTACAGAGTACTCTGGAGAAATTTGGCTCACTTGGCATGAGCAGCGGTTCAAACTGTGGTGGAGCAGAAAGTGGTGGTTTACTAGAAGCCCGGAAACGTGCTGACAGTGCGCCAAATATTGTGCAGCCAACAAATATGAAGGCAAATAGGACCATGCTGTTCACGGTAATGTCTGGTTGATTTGTGTAGTTCTGCTGTGCCTCTTCACTTCAAACTAGTTGTCATGTTGGTTTCAGTACTGAATCTGTTGGAGACGAGTGCCAAACAAAAGTGGCCAGCATTTGGCCAGTTAAGGTTAACTTGCTAAATACTTGAGGTCAACTGCACCTGTTCAGTGGTTTAGGTTTATTTAGACCTGGTTCTGGATAATGAACTGGGATAAATAGGTAACCTGAAGGGAGGATATTATTACATAATTAGGTTTACAGTCAAAATAAAGAAATGGAGTCAAGAAACTCTGATTGGAAAACAGCCAATTTTAGAAGGAACAATTGTGATCTAGCCCAGATTAATTGGAAGGAAAATATGGCAGATAAAGGGAAATATTCTGATCAGGAGTAAAGTCCTAGAATCCATGGATAAAGGAGGAGATTAGGACGAACGGAAGAGGAAGCAAACAATAAAATGGTTAGTGATACAGAAGAAAAACATAAATAAAGAGGGAGACTTGAAGGTCTAAGAGATTGCCAGTCATTTTTCATACAATCCATATAGAGTGACAATAAAGGTTTATAAAAACACATCAAAACATGAAGATAGCCAAAAAAAAATGGATCATTGAGGGATGAAAATTTGATTTGAGAATAATGGAATGGCAAGAATACTTGAAACAGTATAGGGAAAAGAGCTGGAAGATGGGACCCGACTAGATAGCTCTAGTTTAGAGTAAGTAGTGGCCCGAGCATGAGGGGCCAAAATAGATTCCTTAGGTACTAAATTTTCTTTGATTCTATTAAAAGAAACTGCACTTTTATATTTTTTAAAAACTCTAGCAGCTCAGTGGAGAGGGTTACACTCAGTGGAGAGGGTTATGGCATTCACAGTTGTAATTGGCATATTTGCCAATCCAATTTTTTTCATTGACTTCTTGCCCTTTCTTGCCAGAATCCAGTAATTGATGCTAGAGAATAGTGCCACAACTGGATGGAGACCTGTGCTTCCTTACACATTTTGCCTTTTTAAAAAAAATAGCCAGAATGAAGAATTAATTCTCAACAGGCTAACCAACCATTGGAGAGATATTATTGGGTATCCCAGTCCTATGCTCAGCTGACATCTGCCCACCTACAATTACTGTTACTGGATAGTGATTGGAAGTGGAATACGAGAAGCTTTTAGAAAATATAAAGATCATTTTGATCATTATCTGCAGCTGTATAGAGATCTGGGAATTTGAGTTAGGACGTTTTCAGAGGCTCAATTACTATCACCAATGGGCAATTTCTGATTGTTCAATGACCCATCCATCCCCTTCCCTTCGCACACCTCAAAAGTTGTTGTCAATCGAGAACTTTTTTGTGAAAGGTTTTACATTGACCTATAATCTGGCAGCTATTGTGGTTTAACGGGTGAGAAACCATTGTAATCTTTTTGGCTTGTGCTAAAGCCCACAATAAGTGTGTACCCTCTTTATTGTTGTCTGATGTGGCCATCTGAGTTTAGGAATGAAAATTTTTAGGAATGTAATATTTTAGAAGTTAATCAACTGCATGTTGATGTGTGGATTTTTATCCTCCAATTTTAACTTGTCATTCAAATTTCTTAAAGTTTAAGGCTTTAATTTCATGTTCACACTATTAGATTGATAGTACAACACCGTGCTGTCCTGAACCATCATGTGGTGCTCCATTGATTCTAAGCCCCTCTCTGATCTCTTTCCACATTATAACCCTGTTTTCAAAGCCAGGTGGTGAGCAGAGTGTAGCTGTGAACGGCTTTTACGCATCTCTTAGGAGCCAAGGATAAAATGCCTTTGGTTGAAGCTAACGAAAAATCATTCCAATTGATTGATGCAGACTTTAAATCAAACCGATGAAGCCAAATAAAAGCTGGTTATTTTCCAGCGCCTTGTTTAGATTGGTAAGGTTTGTGGTGATAGCATCACTGGATTCTGTACTCCAAACTCATACTGGCAATGAATAGAACTGTTTCATAATGATGTGTGCTTAAGCAGTGCTGTAGGAACTGTAGTCAAACTCACGACTGGTATATTGACATAGACCAGAGCATGTCAAATATTTGAATTGTTACATAGTGCACCAGCCGTGGACAGTTGAATGGTTTGCCAAGTGTTTTTATTTTACAGATTTTGTTCTCATTGATTTTTAAAATAATTTGTTGCTCCTCCCCGGTCTCCTGGGCTGTGCATCTCCTGTGACTGCCTGCACGCCTCCCCCCACCCCCAACCCGGCCAACGTTTCAGTAATGCTGCTCCTTTTCTCCTCTGCTCTTTCATTTTCTTCCCTCCTACCCTGAAGGTACTGATTCAGGTGGGAAGTGATCCCGCATATGCTGGTAGCCACAGTGGCTATTATTGGTGTGTGAGCTCAAGACCATTGCCTCGATTGTATGGGCCCCTCCCACACTTTTTTTTCCGATTTGGAGTGGAAAAAGCTGGAAAAGTTCTTGGGGCTGTGCTGTGTTGTGTCTCTGACTCTGCACCTCTCTCTTCCTGGCATTTGTGTATTTTCAATATTGGATGGACCCAGGCGCTCAGTGTTCAGATTGGCAGACGGGCTGAAGAAGTTATTTTCAGGGTCAAGGCCAGGCCCTGTGCAAGTACTCGCACTGCCAGCTCAGGCTGAAGTGGAATCAGTAGAAGAATAAACAAATTGCCATATTTACAGTCAGTGTGGAGGCCGCCTCTTCCTTCTGTAGCGGCAGGCCCTCTGAGGTCGGAACTCCCCCCCATCATGGTGAGAGCCCCTAGTGGAGGCTAGAAAATCTGCCTCCAGTATGTAAATAACTCCAAGATCGAAAAGACAGCTGGAGTCAAGGTCACATCTCCGTGATGGGTGGAAGAACCTCCCTGCCAGAGATACTCCCCAGAGGGGACCAGAAAATCCCAGGACTTGAGTGTCGATAGCAAAGCCTGATCCTGTCCTCGTCAAATGTGTTTGAGTATGTACATGTCTGTATACAGAAATATAAAATGAGTTGCCGCCTCTCTCTCATTCTGTCGCTCATTCTCTCTCCCTAACACTCTTTTGCTCTGCTTCTCTCTCTCTATCTTTTTCTCCATTTGGGTGGAAGGTGGGGGATGATATGGCATGATGTGGCAGGAAAGGGAGCCACCAACAGCTGCAGGCTGCATTTGGGGTGTGGGTGTCGAGAAAATGTAGCCCTCGGTGGCTCCCTTCAAATCCCCTCCCCCAATCACTTGTGCGTCCTCCCATCTCTTTGGACGCATGGTGTCCCTTAGCCCTTCCCCTTCCCATTACCCCTTCCCTTTCCTACAAATTGTCACTCCCATTATTATCCCTACCTCTTCTGCAATGAAGTACCTGTTCAACCCTGTCTCGTCCCCTCCTCGTTGCTCTTCTGTCACTCACCTCACCCGTCATCCTCTATCCACTTCCCCCAAGGCTGAGTGGCAAGAGGGCCCCTCACTCAATCTGCTTTCCACCTCCCCTGCTTCCCTCTTTTCATCCTTTTCTTATTTCCCTCAGATGCTTTGTTTGCTTTAAAGATTCGACTTGCTTTTTCAAAATGAAATCAAATTAAAATAAGAGATTCTTTCTCTTTCTTTCTCACTATCTCTCCCACTCTCTCTCTCTCTCTCTCTCTCTCTCTCTCAATCTTTCTCTCTCTGCCTTTGATTTCTTTCTATTTCTCACTCTCTTGCTCTTTCTTTGTCTCGCTCTTCCCCTCTCTTATCTTCTCTCTTTCTCACTTTTTCTCTCTCTTTCTCTCTCCTCTCTTTTTCTGTGTCCCTGCCCCCACCACATGTCTTTCAGATATTAGAAATTTCAGTTACTAGGGAAAAAGATGATGGATCAAAAAAATTTCATAGAGGGATTCCCCACCACTTATAGCGGACGGATTGGTGTTAACGCAATCAACCCACTATAAGCTTTGGACGGTGTATCGTCTTTTAAAGACACAGAGAGAGAACGGGAGCAGGAATTGTCTGAGGCTGGGATTGAAATGACCATCTTTGCCATCATGTCTCTGGTGATTATTGACACTGAGCTATTGGGAGATCGACCAGAAGTTCTACAGTTCTGCTGTGAGGCAGTTCCTGAAAGGCAGGTTGGCTAATTGCTATAAACCCTTTCGCAACAAAAACTGCTCAAGATATCTTTTAAATTTAAAGTTTGTATCAGCCATTCTTCTAAGAACAATCAGCAAATTGGTTTTCAGTCAATTGGAATAGTGAGTTCAATTTATTTTCTCCTCTGTCTACTGCAAATAAGCGGATCTATGTGTGAAGGATATTGATGTGTGGGTGCAGATGTCCATGAAATACTGGTTTATTTTTTGCAGCATGGAGGAAAAAAAAACTTTTGGGTTAGCTGTTGCATTGCTTTTGCATTTTTCCACATTTTCTGTTTTTATTTCAGATTTGCAGCATTGGAGATCTATTTTCTTCCTTTTTCCCTTTCAGAGTGGGAAATTATGCCCAAAGCATTTGTTGAATCCATCAAAAGAAGATCTGAAAACGAAAATCGTCTGTTTAATTCCTATTGCTTTGTCTAGGAGCAGAGGGGAAGGAGAGAGGGAGGATGAAGGCGATTCATTGTACATTACCAGTGACACATGTATTTATATTGAGTGAGGAAGTGAATGCAAAAAGACAACTTTTCCTTTTTAAAAAAAAAAATCAAAGTACAGTCACGAGTAGGCATAAATGATCAAGATTGCAGAATCCATTGGGGGAGCTGGGAGTTGGCCTGTTTCCTGTGGCACTTAATCCACTTGTTGGAATCCTTTCACGTGTAGAAGATTAAGATACTGTTTCTATTCTTACAACAGCATAGTCGACTAAGTGCCTGTCGGTTCAAGATAAAACCAAAGATTGCAAATCTGAACCAGCTGCTTATTGACCTTTGATCTACTCTATGATACTGCACTGCACACATTCCCAGCCACTAGACTATTGAAAGGACCTGACGTAATGCATCATGCATTCGTGCAGCCTAACGGATATGATTTGGAGTGTTGAGGTTGCAGAATCTTATTATTCTTAATGGAAATTGAATTGAATGACAAGTGAAATGAGAACCACTGACTGTAAAAGCCCTGACTCCTCACCCAGAGTTTGAATTAGAAATAACATGAGCTTCATGTTCAGTTTCTTTTATACACACACACACACCAACCGCACACACACACACACACACACACACACACACACACACACCAACCGCACGCACCAACCCCACACACGCACCAACCCCACACACACACCAACCCCACACAATGGAATGTTTGCTTTTATTGCTAGGGGGATAGTATATAAAAACAGGGAGGTGTTGCTGCAGTTATATAATAATGTGGAGATGCCGGTGATGGACTGGGGTTGACAATTGTAAACAATTTTACAACACCAAGTTATAGTCCAACAATTTTATTTTTAATCCCACAAGCTTTCGGGGGCTTTCCCCTTCCTCAGGCGGTGTGACCGCCTGAGGAAGGGGAAAGCCCCCGAAAGCTTGTGGGATTAAAAATAAAATTGTTGGACTATAACTTGGTGTTGTAAAATTGTTTACAGCAGTTATATAAGGTATTGGTGAGACCGCTCCTGGAATACTGCATACAGTTTTGGTGTCCACACTTAAGAAAAGACATACTTGCTCTCGAGGCAGTACAAAGAAGGTTCACTCGGTTAATCCCGGGGATGAGGGGGTGGACATATGAGGAGAGGTTGAGTAGATTGGGACTCTACTCATTGGAGTTCAGAAGAATGAGAGGCGATCTTATTGAAACATATAAGATTGTGAAGGGGCTTGATCGGGTGGATGCGGTAAGGATGTTCCCAAGGATGGGTGAAACTAGAACTAGGGGGCATAATCTTAGAATAAGGGGCTGCTCTTTCAAAACTGAGATGAGGAGAAACTTCTTCACTCAGAGGGTGGTGGGTCTGTGGAATTTGCTGCCCCAGGAAGCTGTGGAAGCTACATCATTAAATAAATTTAAAACAGAAATAGACAGTTTCCTAGAAGTAAAGGGAATTAGGGGTTATGGGGAGCGGGCAGGAAATTGGACATGAAGCTGAGTTCGGATCGGTCAATGCCCTGTGGGTGGCGGAGAGGGCCCAGGGGCTGAGTGGCCGGGTCCTGCTCCTACTTCTTGTGTTATTTAGATTTGTGGTTGGGATCAGATCAGCCATGATCTTATTGAATGGCGGAGCAGGCTCGAGGGGCCGATTGGCCTACTCCTGCTCCTATTTCTTATGTTCTTATGTTCTTATGTTCATACACACACCAACCCCACACGCACACACCAACCCCACACGCACACACCAACCCCACACGCACACACCAACCCCACACGCACACACCAACCCCACACGCACACACCAACCCCACACGCACACACCAACCCCACACGCACACACCAACCCCACACGCACACACCAACCCCACACGCACACACCAACCCCACACGCACACACCAACCCCACACGCACACACCAACCCCACACGCACACACCAACCCCACACGGACACACCAACCCCACACGGACACACCAACACATTTAATGCCAATACTGAAATCAGAGAGATCAGTATTTTCTTTTTTTAACCCTGTGATGATTGTTTTAGATCTCTGCTTTACCTCATGTATATTTTAAATGTATGAATGCCTACCTGAACAGATGAGAAGTAGTAAAAGTGAGGTTATGTAGGTAAATTTCCTTTTTTTATTTTGATTTTTTGACCCTCTTTGTCCAGCTAGCCTTTCACTTGCAGGCAAAGGTTGTCTCTGACTGGGAGCTGAGTATAATAGGACTTGATTCTGATGCCATCTGTGTATTTTTGCAATTCAGCGTGATGGCCTGGCATTGTATTACAGTATCACAATGTTCCAGCCATGTGCATGTGCAGGCTTCAAGCAAGGTGACGGATTTGATCTTGCACATCAGTATCATAAATGGTGCTAAATATCCTACCTAACTCTCCTGTGTGGTCTAGGAACTGATACAACTGAATTTGTTGTTTTTTTTCGCTCATTTTTGTTGACAAATTATTTTCTCTTTTAGATTGGCCAGTCAGAAGTTTACCTCATAAGTCCTGACACAAAGAAAGTGACAATTGAGAAAAACTTCAAAGAAATCTCTTTCTGCTCTCAGGTTAGTATAAAGACGCTCATCATTTCTATCTCACTTCTCCAAGTACCGTACCACGTAAACATCATGTGACTTGGTTGGTCTGAAGATTTTTTTAAAATTGTAGATTCGGGGAAATGTACAGACCGGAGAAGCATTTTGATTTTGTGACTTTTTATTAAACTGAAAGTTAGGAGAGTGTGGAATGGTGGGGGTGTGAGCTTGCACAGCAGGTCCTTACCACAAACAGGAACTGACCACTTGAAGAGTGGCCAGAGGGAAAGGACTGCCTTTTCCTTGAATGAAACAACGTGAATTATAGTTTGTTTTTTGGATACTCAGGTATTGTGCAATTTACTTCATTTAATTTGAACATTATAGTGATCTTATTTTCTACGGTAAAAACTTGGCGGTTTTTCCTTTTTCTTCTAATGTATTTTCAATTCATATATTTAAGGTTGTGATCAATCATCCCAAAACTAAAGTCACTGTACCATTTTGAGTCTTGGGTTTACGAATGGCTATTTAGAATAACCTGTGCGGTGTGTTTTGCTTCAATCAGCCTGATTCCAAATGGCTTCCAATATTCGCACCGCTACTAACAAAAAGTACTAGAAGAAAGCTCATCTGCACTCTGGTGCTATTGATTCCAGATTGGCATCTTTTACAGAAGCAAAGTAGTCAAATAGACAAAAAAAAATTTGGATGGTTCAATCCTTGATCCACATAATAAGCATCAAGAACTTCACACACCCAGGCTAATTGAAATCTGTTGGTTTGTTGGGTCTTCATGTTGAATTTTCAGAAGTCAACGGTCATTCATAGCCACCGGCAGAGTCTCACTGGCAGATTTGTCATTCTTATTGGGATCTTTGCCTATGGATATGCCACCATTGCTGGTCTGCCTGCTCCACTTGAGAGGGGGTTTGGATGTTTTGGAGTGGAGGGAGGTTGCACTGGACCTCTGCAAGAATGGACCTCCGAGTGAATGGTATTTCTCCAGTTAAACATTATCCATTTGGATTGGGATATTTCCCTCCGATGCTTCAGCTGTTTATTGTGGAGAGGACTGCATTCCTCCACAGTGGGAGATGCACCTTCTTGCAGCTAGTAGCAGGAGCTGTGCTAGTCTGTGTGTTGCAGGCGCCCTTCCCGCCCTAGAGGACAGGGCCAGGAGACCGAGTTAGATCCTCCGTTGTGGTTCCTATGGTCTCCCAAACTGCTGCCCAGGATGGCTGAATCTACAACTGGGATATATGTATTAGGGTGTCCTTCGGGTGCAGCCCCTACATCGGCCATTGATATGGAGAGGTGAAATTTGTGGAGATGTGTGGGGTGCAGTATGTACCACACAGACTATGACAAAATGTTTAATTTCAGTATTTGGAAAATTTGGATTCAGTAGCAAGAGGACACTGGCACTCAAGTTGTCTTCTCCAATTTTTTTATAATCATTAAAAGTATGAAGGTGTGACTAACATACTTCATTTTACAGGAATTACTTTGTTTAAGTTACTTTAGCAATTGATAAATTTTTATTAACCATAAATGCTGGAACAGGCCATTATAGATGGCATTCATGAAGACATAAAATCCAAGCTTATCATATAATATTACGTCACAGAAATAGGCCATTTGGTTCATCGAGTCTGCGGCAGTGATTTTTTTTTTCCATGTGAACCACCTAATCTAATCGCAGTCTCATCATTCCCCATACTCTTAATATTCCTGCTTGTGGTCGGTGAGTAAAAATTCAGTTTCTCAACAGTTCTCCGACATCACAAAAACTTGTGTAAAGGTGCAACCTATACACTTGAGAGGTCAAATTTTAATTATGTATTAAAAGATAATTTAATAAATTATGAAATAACTTTCTCTCCCCTCCACGAACAGGGAATTAAGTATGTGGATCACTTTGGATTCATCTGCAGGGAGAGTCCAGACAGTGGAAGCTGCCATTTTGTGTGCTACGTGTTTCAGTGTACAAATGAGGCCTTGGTGAGTAGATACCAATCTTCTGGTGAAATTGTAAAGACTAGATTTGTCCAGGCTTTGAGGGTTGGATGAAATCAATAAATAAATCTAATACGTAGTTTACATTGCAGTTATTGATTTTTGTCTATTTTAAATTTTGTCCTGGGGTAAGATGTCACACCAGGACTATAAGCAGGTCCTGTTCTGAGGTTGACGCTGTGACGTATTGTTTGGCAGAGTAGGCCAGCTTCACTTCACACCTGCACTGGGAGTGATCCATACCGACTGTAGGTGCTTGAAATATAAACTTGTCTCATTCTCTAGAATCCCTTACTGTCAGCACAATTTTTTTTTAAGTGCAATAATGCTGTTTACAGTTTTAAAGCATTTTAAAATTGAAATAGCAGTGTAATCCAGATTAACTGGGAAACCCACCTGAGTTCTTAAAAAAGGCACCTAATTCCTGTGAAAATCCTTGTGAATAAATAGGATTTTTGTCCTTTTTCATGTTAGTCTTTATTTTATGTTGCTGACGTCAGTAGTGGAAGGAATCTGATCCCTATTGTAATTGTATATACTAACTTGGCATATGATCTTGTACAGTGCACCCTCCATACTGTTGGATGCAACCAAATACCGTGCTTGGAATACATACTAAACACACAATATGTTCTTGTATTCGAACAAGGCCCTCTGATGTTAATATACTAGACATACGGGGGGGGGGGGATTTTAACCCCCCCACGATGGGCGGGAGCGGATGGGGGGGGTGGTTGGGAGGGTTTAAATTGGCAAAAATCTGAAACCCCGCTGTGAACGCGCCTACTTCCCGTTTAACTGCAGCGGGTTTGGGGGCGTCCGAGTAACCTGCTCTGGAGAGGCGGATCAGTGATTATAATATTTAAATGAGGGTCCTCTCATGAGATTTTGGCAGCGATTTGAAGTTAAGGACTCCTGCACGGGTTTCCTGGGATTCGGGAAACTCGGCATTAAAACGGATGCGAGATTGAGTGGCACTTCATGGGGATGGTTAAAGGCCAGGTGTCCCGATACAAGCAATCCAAGCACCACCAGATTAACCAGGAAAATTAGTCAACCACAATGAATTTCATTCCATCAATGTTCAGCTGGTGTGCAACCACAAGAAAAGGTACATGCAGGTCTGTGCAAGATTCCCTGGGAGCTGTCATGATGCTTTCATACTGTGGCAGTCCAACATCCCCGACCTGTTTGTACCTGGGACCACCCTTAAGGGATGGCTGCTATGTGACAAAGGATGCCCCCTTCAAACCTGGCTGATGACACCTCTGAGGAATCCCACCAATGAACCCCAAGAGCGCTACAACGACAGCCATATGACAACCAGATGTGTCATCGAGCAAGCCATCGGCATGCTGAAGATGCGCTTCAGGTACCTGGATAGATCTGGAGGTGCCTTTCAGCATTCGCCAGCGAGAGTATCTAGGATAAACATGGTGTGCTGCGATCCGCACAACATAGCGCAGCAGCGAGGACTAGAGGTGGAGGAGGAACAAGCCGCTCAGCACCCATCATCTGATGAGGATTCCAATGGAGAAGAGGAAGAGGAGGAGGATGAAGATGAGGCCCCCAATACCAGACCATCAGCTCACATTGCTGCTCGGGATGCCAGGGAAGCCCTAATAGCTCGAAGATCCAGTTAGTCACTCACACTGGACCAAAGTAACTAGCACATCTCCCGACTTCCCCCCCCCCCCAACTCCCAGTGACACAAAGCAGTTCTGTAAGCAACCGTCCATCCATCGCACATGCACCAATTGTCCCCCGTCAATTCATGTCTTCACATTCATTACCAAGCAACTGAAAACCCGAGTTGCGACTCGGCAGGCAAGCATGGTGAACACAGGAAAGTGGTGCAAATTAATACATTTAATATGAATAAATAACTAAATGAAACACTAACACCATTTTCATAAACACCTATATGCCATACCCTTGGTGAACTACGAAGCTTTTCTTTTCCTTTCCCTTCCGCTCCTACATGGTGCAGCCCCTGTGGCTTCAGTAGAGGTAGATGCAGGCTTCTCTGATCCCTGCTCTGACTGCTGAGATACTCTTGGCCAATGACCTCTGGCTATTGGAGCCCATGAGGGCCCAACCAAAGACTGCTCCACCTTCCCCTGTGTAGGGGCAGACTCGGCCATCGGGAGAGGAGGCGGCATGTCGGGTACTGGTTGAGGAGGGGGCAACCGGTGAGACAAGGGAGCGCTTTGAGAGGGGTTCCCACTTTCCATGTTCCCTTTCACTATCATCCCTCTCCTGGGCCAGTGGCACACCCTTCCTACCTCTCTGCAGGGGAGTAGCTTGGAGCAGATCAGTAATGCCTTGTAAGGCCACGGCTAAGATATCTATCATCCAGCAGAAATGTTTGCATCCCTAGTTTGCACAGCCATGGCCAGGGTCTGCAGGGACTGATTAGTGCACTGCAATTGTAGTTCCACAGAGGAGGCCAGTCTATCCATGGAGGACACTTTTGCAATGGTCCATGACATCAATTCACACATGCTTGAGCTTGTCTCCTCCATCCTCTGTGCTACTGTGGAGACTGTGCCTGGCACGTCTGCCAGTACCTCGCAAATTTGCTGCTGACCCTCTATCACTCTCTTTTTCACTGATGGCCACCGGGGTTCAGCATCTATGTCCAGCTGAACAGAGCTTGGAGAACAGTGCGCCCTCCGATGAGGACTCTCCACAGCTATCCCTACCACCGCTCTCTGCTCGTGCTCACTTGTGAACTGTGATTCACCAGGTGAGTTCCCACCTAACTGTCTAACCGGACCCACCGACGTGCTCATATCTGCGCTGGTGCCTGGTTGGCATATGTCCTGTGATGTTGCACCCTCAGAAGGAACGAGCTCCTCTGAGGAATCCTTGTCATCTCTGGGCAGGGGTTGCTGTTCTTTGCATGGTGGCCCTGGAGGAGAGAAGAGACAGAAATAATTTAGTCATGGAAATGTAAAAATTTTGCAACTCTCCATGATCATATTTCACTCTGTGCTGAATTCAAGTCAAGATGACTTAGTCTTGTAGGACTTATGGGTCGGAAAGTTTAATTCTGTCTCCCGGCAGCAATTAAGTCCCAGTCTCTCCATCTCCGATGGTCAGGGATGCTGATATGCTTATGTCCAAAGCCTCCTGTTTGGCATTTGTGAGCACTACGATCTGTGGTGGCCCACCTCTGGTCCTCTCCCTCTCCCTTGTATTTTGCGCTCTCTCCTCTTAAAAGGGGGCACGACAGAACTATGAGCGTCTGTAAGGCATGTATGCATCCGATGGATGCAGTGCATTCGGTCAGTGTGACTATCAGGCAGTTAACAACACGAGAGGCACTGGCATGCATTTGAGGATGTGTGCTGAGAATTGTGTGAGCTGGATGAGGTGGTATCACACCATATAAGGATTGGGGTGAGTCACAGTGGTGGATGGAGGAATGGGGAGGTGAGGAAGTGCATAGAAAGAGAATGATGGGTGCTGCTGAAACTTAAGTGGTGTGAGGAGTGATGTGAATGGAGTACGCTTGACAAGATGGAGGGTGAGAGGGGGTGCACTACAGGATATAGATGAATCTGCAACTGTCCTCTTCTTTCCTGACCTGGTTAGGACATTAAAAAATCTTCCTGCACTGCATCCAAGTCCTCATGATCACACTCCTGCTGCTCACCTCTTGGGCCACTTTGTTGTGGCTGCAGGTTTTCTTCTCCATTGCTAGGGAAGAGGACCTCCTTCCTCGCCCATACTGCATCCAGCAGTACGTCCAGGGAAGTGTCATTGAATCTGGGCACAGCATTTCACAGCCCTTCTTAATTCCATCTCTCAACTTGAACTTTGCACAACACAATCCACAGAACTCCAAACCTCCTCCACCTTTGCATCTGTGAAGTGTGAAGCGGCCCTTTAAATAGTCGAGGTGAAATCACGTCGTGCGGGTCCACGTTACGCCCACTCACGTGCGGTGGCAAGGAGAAACCCAGAAGTAAAATGATGATGAGGCATTCTTGTTGAAATTGGACATTCCCATGTGTCCCACGATGTTATGCATTTGTCTCCCACTATCACCTCCCCCCGCCTCTGGATTATTATCGGGTCCAGTGTCGCTTTTACAATTATCCTGTCACCAACATAAATCACAGCAGTTTTCACCTTTCTGCAGCAGTTTGACAGCACTGTTAAGTAACTTGAACCCAGGGCACGGAATCATCTCCATTGGATATGTAGCAGTAATGAATGTTGGGGTCCTATCAATGGTACAAATTGGTTGTACATTTCTTGCAGTTCAAGTTCATCTGAACACCTGGATTCAATTACTATTTGATACCTCACTGACAACTATCTGTAATCCTGCACGTAAAGAGTGAGACGTTTATAAAATCTATCGACCTTTATCTGATGTATGTGCAGCAAATGTTCGCACTGATTTCATATTTACTGAACCAATAAAATGGCACTGCATTGCTGCAATATCTGGAAATATGAATGTTGTAAATCTTGGCATTTACAGTACCTACTGTTTAGAGGCTAAGCTGAGTCATGGAATAAGTCATTTCTCTTTATTTAACATATGGCTCTAGGGCTTTTGTTTCAGCAGACGCTTTGATGATGCACCTTCTGCCATTTTAGACCTCTTTTGGTACTTGCACACGTGCTGTCGCTCGCTCGCTCGCTCTCTCAATTTTGACTCGATCTCGCCCGCACTCGTTCTACATTTGCTTACATGCTGGAAGCTTCCATTATGCACTACAGGTTTTATTTTTCGGTTCTGATGCTGCTCTCTATGGGAGAATCTTTCAACTTCGGCAGGGGCTGAAATGGAAAGGAAAATCGGGCGGAATGTATAACGGGGGGCTGATGCACTCCCGCCCCAGATTACAACTTTCGTGCCAATGGCAGGCCCAACTTTTTTTTTTATTCGTTTATGGGATGTGGGCGTCGCTGGCGAGGCCAGCATTTATTGCCCATCCCCAATTGCCCTTGAGAAGGTGGTGGTGAGCCGCCTTCTTGAACAGCTGCAGACCGTGTGGTGACGGTTCTCCCACAGTCCTGATAGGAAGGGAGTTCCAGGATTTTGACCCAGTGACGATGAAGGAACGGCGATATATTTCCAAGTCGGGATGGTGTGTGACTTGGAGGGGAACGTGCAGGTGGTGTTGTTTCCATGTGCCTGCTGCTCTTGTCCTTCTAGGTGGTAGAAGTCGTGGGTTTGGGAGGTGCTGTCGAAGAAGCCTTGGCGAGTTGCTGCAGTGCATCCTGTGGATGGTACACAGGATGCTGCCAGTGCTGTAAGTTGAGGTGGCTCTGTGTCTTCCGGAGGAACCTCAGGAGGTGGTTTCCCGAGCTCCTTGGATGGCAGCAAGTGTAAAAACCTGCTGCCAAGTGGTACTGGTATTTTTTTAACTCGACCATGGCTGCCTGAGCACTCTGCCTGTCTCTGTTTCTTGCTGGCCTGTCCTGACGTTCTCTTCCCCCACCCCTTACCACCTGCCGCCCTCCCCTTTTTCTCCTCCCCCCTCATCAGTGAAAGTGTCGGCTGTGATTTTTTTTTCAGTAATTATGCTTGCCTAAGTTTTCACATGTAGTTGCCTTTCTGTTTCTGCTCATACTGTAAGTGGGGCAGAATCTACCGTATCAGGAGCCATAACACATTAAGCTGTCCCATATGAAAGGAATGCCAGGCAGTCGTGAATGCAGTTCCCACTGCTTATAGCAGGCATGTTGATGTTCACGCAAAGTGGGCAGTAAAACTGTATCTTTGCTACTGGTTATAACCACGGCAACAGTCTGGTAGCTGGAGGGAGGCACTGAGCGCAGTGTATGTTTTGGGAAGCAGAGAGGCTGCAAAAGATAATTGGTGCTTGCAAGAGGGTTAAACAGTGCATCCTGTAGCATCTCTTTTAAGAATAGTCTGATGACTGCTCTCTTCCAAGCAAAGTGTCTGGGGACTGCAAGGCTTTAATCCGCCAAAGGACTCAAGTGGTATCATAGCAGTTGGATATCATCCAAAACCTTTTATGGGATGACTGATTTGAAACACATCGGGCATGGTTTTAGCTGGGAGCCGGGAACCCAGCCCAATACCGGCCAATTTCGGGCCATAATAGCAGAAGAAAATCCAGCCCAAAGTGTCTATAAACTATTGTGGCCGACGTGTATTTACATAAAGTAATTTAGTCTTACCTTTAAGTTTGCTGCATGAAATGGGAGAGGGGGGAGAATGTGTTTCATTCCTCACTACTGAAATCTTGATGGCCAGCATTTTTAAATGAGCCATTTGTTGAGCACCAATTTTAATACCCTGCTCCATTAAAACTGTTTATGGTGGTGGTTATCCATGAGAAATAATTTGTTATCTAAGAGACTCCAGAACAGTTCACTATATTTTCACCAAAATTCATTAACTGCATCTCCTTACCACACACTGGGTGGAACGAAGTTACTGTGGATCTGTCCCATTTCCATTTTTCCACTGAAAGCAGTCACTTTCTTTTTTTACACAGGTTGATGAAATTATGTTGACATTGAAGCAAGCATTCACTGCAGCCGCTGTCCATCAAAACATGAAGATCCAAGCTCAACTATGTGAGGGATGCCCAATGAACTGCCTTCACAAATTATGTGAAAAGATAGAAGGTAGTGTATGACAAAACATCCATTATCAGTTTTGATTTCCTGTTTCTCCCCATGCAACGTTAGCTCAGTTAGGACTACAAAGCACGTGGCGCCAAAACTACAATTGCTTTCTCAGTGATGTTTTAAAATTTTTATTGTCCTTCGTTAGGTCGGGTACTCCAGGTTTGCCAAAGAATGCCTGTTGTAGACTAGCACCACACTTCTCCCCTCCCATGTTTGTATGTCACTATATGCTGAAAGCAGTTCCCTTATTTCAGAATTTAGGACTATAATGGAAACATTTTATGACTGTAAATGAAAATATTCACTCTACCAACACAGCTGTGAGAATTTCTCCCACCCACATCTCCCAAACTGCAGCCAGGTGTCCGTTAAACACAGTTTATACAACTGTAAATTTAGTAATACCTCAATGAGTGTATAAACTGATCTAACAAGTAACACCACTGTCTACTTCTATTCTCTCCACCTTCCATTTCTCCCTCCACCCTGCCTCTCGGGTGAGAAAAGCACTCTCTTCTCCTCCGCCTTCTGCTGCCTATCGCACCTCAACCTTTTTTTCTCCTGCTATTGGCAGTTGTGGCAGACAGCTGACTGGTTGCACTGATTTGTGCCACTTGCTTGTGGATGATCTTAATCTGATGGAATTGGTAAACCGCAGGCCTCCTTTACAGAGCTTTAGATTTTCTATATAGACTAGAGCAATGATGCCTGCCAATCCACATCGAGTCTACAGCACAGAAACAGGCCATTCGGCCCGACCAGTCGTGCCAGCGTTTATGTGCCACACGAGACTCCTCCCTCCCTACTTCCTCTAACCCTACCAGCATATCCTTCTATTCCTTTCTCCCTTGTCTGCTTATCTAGCTTCCCCTTAAATGCATCTATGTTACTTGCCTCAAATACTCCATGTTCTTACAACTCTTTGGTTAAAGAGGTTTCTCCTGAATTCCCTATTGGATTTATTAGTGACTATCCTATATTTATGACCTCTAGTTTTGGATTCCCCCACAAGTGGAAACATTTTGTCTACGTCCACGCTATCAAACCCTTTCATAATCTTAAAGACCTCTATCAGGTCACCATAAGTCTTCTCTTTTCGAGAGAAAAGATCCCCAGCCTGTTCAGCCTTTCCTGATAAATATACCCTCTCAGTTCTGGTGTCATCCTTGTGAATCTTTTTTTCACTTTCTCCAATGTCTCTGTATCCTTTTTATAATATGGAGACCAGAACTGTGCGCAGTATTCCAAGTGTGGTCTAACCAAGTTTCTATACAAATTTAACATAACTTCTTTGCTTTTCAATTCTGTCCCTCTAGAAATGAACCCCAGTGCTTGATTTGCCTTTTTTATGTCCTTATTCACCTGCGTCACTACTTTTAGCGATTTGTGTATCTGAACCCCGAGATCCCTTTGCTCCTCTATCCCATTTAGACTTATTATCCAAGCAGCATGTGGCCTCCTTATTTTTTCTACCAAAACACACCACTTCACACTTATCTATATTGAAATTCAATTGCCAGTTACACACCCATTCTGCAAATTTATTAATGTCTTCCTGTATTTTGACCCATTCTTCCTTTGTATTAACTAAACCCCCAATTTGGTGTTGTCTGCAAATTTTGAAATTGTTCTTCCAATTCCCAAGTCCAAATTGTTTATGTAAATTGTGAACAACAGTGGTCCCAGCACCGATCTGTGTGGAACACCACTTCCCACCTTTTGCCAGTCTGAGTAGCTACCCTTAAACCCATCTCTCTGTTTTTTGTTTTGTAGCCAGTTTGCTATCCATTCTGCTACTTGTCCCCTGACTCCACATTCTCTGACCTTAGTCATGAGTCTACAATGCAGTACCTTATCGAAGGCCTTTTGAAAATCCAAATATATTACATCTAGGCAGTTATTTATTATTTTTTAAACAAGATATTGGACCCACCTTTAACTCTGGGCGGGATTTGGGTGGGTGGGTAGCGAGGTGTGTCGGAAACTCACTTGCCATTCCAGGAATGAGGCCCAGGCTGTTTTAACTCCCGGGCCACATTTAAATACTGCCGGCCGAGTTCCCACTCAGAACTGGCAGGAAGCAGGAGAAAATCGCGCAGCTTGGAGGCTGCCCACTGACACACATAGGTGGCAAGATCAGCTGTGATGAGGTGGATCATACTATGGCTGTCCCATAGGCCAGTCTTCAAAAGGTTTCTTTCAATTGTAGCCACAAGCAGTAATTAGGCTTTCTGGCTGTCCCTCTGTTTAGTCCCCCCTCCCACTCCACACTGCTCAATCTTGTAAACTCTATCTGTTGGCTACGAACTTGTGGTTATTATACTGCTGAAGTGTAGCCATTAGGTCGTGAATCACATTTTGTAGAGAATGAACTCAGTGCTAGGCCTATCACAGGATCAGTAACTAATGATCTAAGCTGACTGCTCACAGGCCATTGTTTAGCTGCACCCCCTACTTCAAATGACAGTTCTGCTTTATTTTTACTTTCCGACTTCTTTCTCCCTTCTGTGCATCCCAAAATCATCTAAAGCAGAGAAATTGTCAAATTAACCTTCCTTCGCACCATTTCTACATTTTTTTTAATGCACACAGTAGAAACTGAAAACACCATGAAAAGAACTGAGGCGTGATAGGCACAGTGGAGTCTCTTGTATAGCTGGGTTAAACTAAGCACTCCAATGTACCTGACTCTTAAAGGGGCAATGCTCAGAGCTGTTTCCTCACCCTCTTCTTTCTCGTTACTGGCCCTACCTGGAATGACAGCTCATTCATTTGCGAGTAGCAGTTGAACTGGGTTCAAAAGATAAAACCACGCTGAAAGGAGGTGTACAACATTTTTAAGAAATCTTTTCACCATATCAAAAAGAGGTAATTCAGTACTAGAAATGCAATTACTGATTTGCACTTCCCAGCTTTAGTTTTGTCCCCTATTTGCCAGTGACTCTAAATACACATTCCAATGGTTTACTATTTTATTTGTCATCTTTTGCTAGGCCTACATCCTTCAAAAGCAAAGGTGGAAATTCAGAAACACTTGTCAACATTTAACAACAAGGAACAAGGATCAATCTTCGAAGGGGTTCAGGTAATTTTAAGTTCTAGTTATTAAACACAAATGTCAAATATAAACTTTAGGCTTTTCAGTGTTGAAGTGAGAAAGGCAAAAGAAAAGGATGCGTGTCTTAGCGTTAGAATTTTAACTCTCATGCACTTCCTTCCAAGATCAAAAATTCTTACAGTGCATTTAATTTGCTTTAATTTATGACAACTTCAGGTCTTGTAGAAAAAAATTGAAGTAATCTTGGGTGTAATTCTGATAATTCTAATCTTAATGGTTATTAGTATAAAAATAACATTTAGTTCTTTGAGTCACCTCAGCCATTTTCCATTGAAACCTGCAGATGATGGTTAAGATCCACTTCTCCTACAAACAATGAAATATTACAGGGATATTTGTGTACATATGTGACATGGAGCAATGCAAAGGGTTTTAATTCATGATAGTCATGATACAATGAATTCTTGATTGTTTTGTCTCCCGTCTAAGTCACTGTTCTTTGTTCGAAAGCATCATCTTCATCTGCAGCAATCAGCCAGGCTTCAAGTTGCTCTGTTGACGAGCGTCACTGTTCACATTGAGATGAATGTTGCTAGAAAAAGGCAAAATGTTTATGGGACCTTGACAGACTTTTCAACCTGGCAACTTTGCTGGAAAATTGAACCAGTTTTTGAATGGAGCACTTCAACTTGGGAAGAAAGGGACAGAAAACTGTGCCCTATTGAAGTTTTCCTCCACGTATCAGATCGAAGGGCATAATTTTCTGTGACTAACCTAGTCCTACCTTATGGGGGGGGAGGGGATTGGGATAGCTGCCATCATTCACGATCTCAAAGAAGAAAGGACCAATGAGAAAACGGCCATTTCTGGTAGCTACAGACAGATGTGCATGATCTCTTCTAATACTGATATCTGGGAATAATTGATTGGTCTCGACCAACAGACCAAAAAAAAATTAGAAGTTGAATTTAGTGCAGTACCATTTTTGGTGCTGGCAGTTGGTAAGTGACCTCCTTCAACATTTAATCTTTAAACTAGATAGAATCATAGAATGGTTACAGCATGGAAGGAGGCCATTTGGCCCATCAAGTTTGTGCCGGCTCTCTGCAACAGCAATCCAGCTAGGCCCAGTCCCCCGCCCTATCCCCGTAGCCTTGCAAATCTTTTCCCTTCAGGTCCTTATCCAGTTCCCTTTTGAAGGCCATGATTGAATGTGCCTTCACCACCCCCTCGGGCAGTGCATTCCAGATCCTAACCACTTGCTGTGTGTAAAAAAAAAAAGTTTTTCCTCTTGTCACCTTTGGTTCTTTTGCCAATCACCTTAAATCTATATCCTCTGGTTCTTAACCCTACTGCCAATGGGAATAGTTTCTCTCTTTCTATTCTGTCAAACACCAACTATCAATGTTTAATGAGTCCTGTCCACTTGTCAGCCCTTCATTTATTGCCCCTGGCACGTCTTGCTAAGACACTCCAGATTATATGGCATTTTGTTGACATCAGTAGCTGAAGTGCCTGAAGTGGTTCTTCAGGATGTCGTGGCATTTACTGCGTGCTCTGGAAGCCTGCACAAGCAATAGGAACAGGCAATGTTTTCTTCATAAGGGGTCGGCCATTTAAGACTGAGATGAGGAGGAATTTCTTCACTCAGAGGGTTGTGAATCTTTGGAATTCTCTAGCCGAAGGGCTGTGGATGCTCAGTCATTGAGTATATTCAAGGCTGAGATAGATTGATTTTTGGACTCTGGGGAATCAAGGGATATGGGGATTGGGCAGGAAAGTGGAGTTGAGGTCGAAGATCAGCCATGATCTTATTGAATGGCAGAACAGGCTCGAGCAGCCATATGGCCTACTCCTACTCCTGTTCTTTAGCATCTTGCTTGCATTTAATGTACAACAACGTCCAAAGGAGTGTAATCGGATAAAAATTGACACCGAGCCAAAGAAGGAGATATTAGGACAGTTGAGGGTTTCAGCAGCACGTGGGCTGAGATGGACGATGTTACGGAGGTGGAAGTAGGTGATCTTGGTATGGAGAGGATATGGGGTGGGAAGCTTAACTTAGGGTTAAATAAGACGCTGAGGTTGCAAACAGTCTGGTTCAGCCTGAGACAGTGGCCACGGAGGGGATGGAGTCAGTGCCAGGAAAATGGAGGACAAGTTGTGGCTTTATTTGAGATTGCAGAGTGTTGTAAGGCCCAGGTGATCCCTGTTATATTGCTTGCATTGATTTTTATAAAGCTTTTGATTTGATGCTTCGTGCATCCCTCGTTAAGAAGCTGGAAGCTTTGAGAATTCAAAGCCATATTTTTGGATTTTCTCTCAGGATGTGCACTCCAGCTTTCATACCCCTTGTAACAGTATAGCACTCATTGAACCTAGCATAGTGGTTATGTTACTGGACTAGTAATTCAGAGACCTGGACTAATAATCCGGAGTCATGAGTTCAAATCCTGCCTCGGCAGCTGGGGAATTTAAATTCAATTAATTAAATAAAATCTGGAATTAAAATACTATCAGTAATGGTGGCCATGAAACTACTGGATTGTGGTAAAAACCCTTCTGGTTCACTAATGTCCTTTTAGGGAAGGAAACCTGCCGTCCTTACCCGGTCTGGCCTATGTGTGACTCCAGACCCACAGCAATGTGGTTGATTCTTAATTGCCCTCTGAAATGGCCGAGCAAGCCACTTAGTTGTACAATCTCGCTAAAAAAAGTCATCATAAAAATAAAACCGGATGGACCACCCGGCATCGGATGACTAGGCACGGGACGCGACAAAGGCAAACCAAGCCCAGTCGACCCTGCAAAGTCCTCCTCACTATCATCTGGGGACTTGTGCCAAAATTGGGAGAGCTGTCCCACAGACTAGTCAAGCAACAGCCTGACAGAGCCATGCTCAGGGAGAATCAGACCTTTCAGCCAACGTCCCAGACTCTTCCATCACCATCTCTGGGTATGTCCTGTCCCAGCGCAGGAGAGACCGACCAGAGGTGGTGGTACAGTGATATACAGTCAGGAGGGAGTAACCCTGGGAGCCCTCAACATTGACTCTGGACCCCATGAAATCTCATGGCATCAGGTCAAACATGGGCAAGGAAACTTCCTGCTGATTACCACCTACCGCCCTCCCTCAGCTGATGAATCAGTCCTCCTCCATGTTGAACACCACTTGGAGGAAGCACTGAGGGTAGCAAGGGCACAGAATGTACTCTGGGTGGGGAACTTCAAGACTTCAATGTCCATTACCAAGAGTGGCTCGGTAGCACCACCACTGACCGAGCTGGCCGAGTCCTGAAGGATATAGCTGCCAGACTGGGCCTGCGGCAGCCGGTGAGCGAACCAACACGAGGGAAAAACTTACTTGACCTCACCCTCATCAATCGACCTGTCGCAAATGCATCTGTCCATGACAGTATTGGTAGGAGTCCCTGTGGAGATGAAGTACTGTCTTCGCACTGAGGGCAACATCCAACGTGTTGTGTGGCACTATCACCATGCTAAATGGGATTGATTCAGATCAGATCCAGCAGCTCAAAACTGGGCATTCATGAGGCGCTGTGGGCCATCAGCAGCAGCAGAATTGTATTTCAGCACAATCTGTAACCTCATGGCCCAGCATATTCCTCACTCTACCATTACTAATAAGCCAGGGGATCAACCCTAGTTTAATGAGGAGCGTAGAAGAGCATGCCAAGAGCAGCACCAGGCGTACCTAAAAATGAGGTGCCAACCAGGTGAAGCTACAACTCAGGACTACATGCATGCTAAACAGCGGAAGCAACATGCTATAGACAGAGCTAAGCGATTCCACAACCAACGGATCAGATCAAAGCTCTGCAGTCCTGCCACATCCAGTCGTGAATGATGGTGGACAATTGGACAATTAACGGGAGGAGGAGGCTCTGCAAACACCCCCATCCTCAATGATGGCGGAATCCAGCACGTGAGTGCAAAAGACAAGGCTGAAGCGTTTGCAACCATCTTCAGCCAGAAGTGCCGAGTGGATGATCTATCTTGGCCTCCTCCCGATATCCCCACCATCACAGAAGCCAGTCTTCAGCCAATTCGATTCACTCCACGTGGTATCAAGAAACGGCTGAGTGCACTGGATACAGCTAAGGCTATGGGCCCCGACAACATCCCAGCTGTAGTGCTGAAGAATTGTGCTCCAGAACTAGCTGCGCCTCTAGCCAAGCTGTTCCAGTACAGCTACAACACTGGCATTTACCCGACAATGTGGAAAATTGCCCAGGTATGTCCTGTCCACAAAAAGCAGGACAAATCCAATCCGGCCAATTACTGCCCCATCAGTCTACTCTCAATCATCAGCAAAGTGATGGAAGGTGTCGTCGACAGTGCTATCAAGCGGCACTTACTCACCAATAACCTGCTCACCGATGCTCAGTTTGGGTTCCGCCAGGACCACTCGGCTCCAGACCTCATTACAGCCTTGGTCCAAACATGGACAAAAGAGCTGAATTCCAGAGGTGTGGTGAGAGTAACTGCCCTTGACATCAAGGCAGCATTTGACCAAGTGTGGCACCAAAGAGCCCTAGTAAAATTGAATTCAATGGGAATCAGGGGGAAAACTCTCCAGTGGCTGGTGTCATACCTAGCACAAAGGAAGATGGTAGTGGTTGTTGGAGGCCAATCATCTCAGGCCCAGGACATTGCTGCAGGAGTTGCTCAGGGCAGTGTCCTGGGCCGAACCATCTTCAGCTGCTTCATCAATGACCTTCCCTCCATCATAGGTCAGAAATGGGGATGTTCGCTGATGATTGCACAGTGTTTAGTTCCATTCGCAACCCCTCAGATAATGAAGCAGTCCGTGCCCGCATGCAGCACGACCTGGACAACATCCAGGCTTGGGCTGATAAGTGGCAAGTAACATTTGCGCCAGACAAGTGCCAGGAAATGACCATCTCCAACAAGAGAGAGTCTAACCACCTCCCCTTAACATTCAACGGCATTACCATCGCCAAATCCCCCCACATCAACATCCTGGGGGTCACCATTGACCAGAAAACTAACTGGACCAGCCATATAAATACTGTGGCTACAAGAGCAGGTCAGAGGCTGGGTATTCTGCAGCGAGTAACTCACCTCCTGACTCCCCAAAGCCTTTCCACCATCTACAAGGCACAAGTCAGGAGTGTGATGAAATGCTCTCCACTTGCCTGGATGAGTGCAGCTCCAACAACACTCAAGAAGCTCAACACCATCCAGGACAAAGAAGCCCGCTTGATTGGCACCCCATCCACCACCCTAAACATTCACTCCCTTCACCACCGGCGCACTGTGGCTGCAGTGTGTACCATCCACAGGATGCACTGCAGCAACTCGCCAAGGTTTTTTCGACAGCGCCTCCCAAACCCCTGACCTCTACCACCTAGAAGGACAAGGGCAGCAGGCACATGGGAACAACACCACCTGCACGTTCCCCTCCAAGTCGCACACCATCCCGACTTGGAAATATATCGCCGTTCCTTCATCGTCGCTGTGTCAAAATCCTGGAACTCCCTTCCTAACAGCACTGTGGGAGAACCTTCACCACACGTACTGCAGCGGTTCAAGAAGGTGCCTCACCACCATCTTCTCAAGGGCAATTAGGAAAGGGCAATAAATGC
This sequence comes from Heptranchias perlo, assembly GCF_035084215.1. Classification (NCBI taxonomy): domain Eukaryota; kingdom Metazoa; phylum Chordata; class Chondrichthyes; order Hexanchiformes; family Hexanchidae; genus Heptranchias; species Heptranchias perlo. Next base: position 94,497,322 of record NC_090325.1, on the reverse strand, counting down.
TGGCCTCGCCAGCGATGCCCACATCCCATGAACGAATTTAAAAAAAAATTCCTACCCAGTCTTAATACCCTCTGAAGTGGCCTAGTAAGCTACTCAATTATAAAATATCTTCAGCAACCCAGGCAATGGATTATGACAAGACTTAAGCAATCTTGGCTGCTTTGACCCTGCGAAGTCCTTCTTACCAATATCTATATGCACACACACATCGAGTGGATGTGGGCTTAATATCCAGTCAAAAGGAAGCTGAAAATAATGCTTAAAGCAATGCAAATTTTTCAATAAAAAGGTGATCTCAGTACTCTTTACGTGGACCTGAATGACCAGTTGAGTTAATGCACCTCTGATGTCTTGACTATTTTTTGAGTAGTTGAAAATATTTAATCTAAACTAATGTCTGCTTATAGAAAATGAAGCCAAAAAATGAACTGGAAGAAAATGAACTTGTTCTGGCAATGCTGCGGCAGCTGTATGAAGAGAAACAGAAGCTGCACGTCCACAATGGAGATGCAAAGCAGGTACATGGTCCTCGCGACCTCAGGCAATAACATGTTAGAAACTGCTTTGTTGCTAAACACAAAATAACAAATCAAAATTATCTGCCCAACACAGTGGCTTGGTTTCAGAACCAATGCTTTGATTTTTGCTGTAGTTTGCCTGATGTAAAAGGACAAGCTATTCCTATTCACCGTGACCATGTTTATTCTCGGATACCTCATTTTAAGTTGCAGAGAAGTCGGGCTGATTCACTTTGTATCCTGCCCCATATGCAATGTTTACCCTGGATCAAAATTTGTGGTATTTACAAATTTAACGTTTATTTTTAGGCCTCACCAAGCTGCCCACAGCATTCCATTCTGAATGAACAACAATCTCTCTCTGGCCGCTTCAGACTGGACCACCTGAAAATCAAGGCCAAAAAATCATTGGCTGAATCACTGGAGAATATTTTATCAATGGTGAGTATTCTGTTGTTTCTTGCTAAGAATTACTTGCACAGTGTGTTGATGCGATATGGAGAGCTCATCCATGCAAGCCAGTTTTGCCTGTTAATCACCAAATTAAGATACTTATGAAAAAAGAAAGACTTTTTGGCTTGTCTTAGTTCATCTATTTAAAATGACTCAAACTCCCCTCTTCGCAACGTCCAATTGGTTCTTCAAAGATTCCCGGGTTTTTGCCTTCATGACTCTATCTGGAAATCCATTCCAAGCATTAGTCACTCTTTGTGTGAAGAACTTCCTGTTAGCAGTTATAAATTTGCCTTTTACTGATTCGAGCCTGTGGCCTCTTATACTATTCTCGCACTTTAAAGTAATTTTCTGGATCTGCCCTTTTCATACCATTTACTGACTTACATATTTCTAAAATCACCCCTCGGGTGCTTCTTTTCAAAGGTGAAAAGCTTAAATTTCTCCAGTTTTTCCTCATATCTCCGAGCCCTAACACTAGGGGTCAGCCTCATGGCTCTTCTCTGCACTGCCTCCAGCACTTGAATGTCTTCCTTCTGTCTCAGTGACCAGAACTAGATGCAGTACTCAAGGTTTGGTCTGACCACAGAACTGTACAATTTGATTAGATTTCCTCTGCTTTAGTATTCTACTGTTATAACCATATCGTTAAACATTCTATTGGCTTTGTTGACTGCTGACTTGGTTGGACATGTTGAGCGTTGTGTCTGTTAAGGCTCGTAGGTTGTTTTCAACTTCACATTTCAACACCATTCATGGAACAAGTATGTTAATGTTTCCTTCCTTTACACTCATTTGCATTAAATTCTCATCTGCCATTACTCTGCCACTTACACATTTTATCCAACTACTGTAATTTCTGAGCTGTTTCCTTCACTTCACTGCCCCTTCTAGTTTGGCACCATCTTCAAATTTGGCCAATTGACATGGTTCTCTTGAGTCCAATTCATTGATATTAACTAGAAACAGTAGTGGTCCCAAAACTGATCACTGGGGTACCTCATTCAGTTTCTCCCCCGCCAAACTCTGATATAATTCCTCTAACAAGTATCCACTATTCCCTGTCCTCCTTAAATTTCTTATCTATAACCACGATACCCTGAGTTGCCATAGCTTTGAGTTCAACTAATATCCCATTGTGTGGAACTTTGTCACGTACATTGTGGAAGTTTAGGCGTCAAAACATCGTAATGCTTTCCATAGTCCACTTGTTATGTCACTTTCTCAAAGAAATCAAAGGTTGTTCAGGCAGGATTTTCCCCTTCTGTACCCGAGCTAACTGCTATTTACCATGTTATTATTGTATAGATAATCCTCAGGTTTATGCCTGATAATCAACGCCATTATTTTACACAGGATTGATGTAAAACTAATGGTTTGAGGTTGCCTGAGTCTGATTTGTCACCCTTTTTAAAAATGGGCACTATAATAGCCCGTTTCGGTCTGCCAGTGTCCACTGGGTCCCTCATGATTATCGCCAGTGCCACACAAATCATTTCCTTTAATTTTTTTTTGGTTGAAAGTAAAATCGTTTGAAGAAAGCGAATGCTCTTCATAAACTGTTGTACTGCTTTTATACGGTAGAAGCCGTTATGACCCCCCCCCCAGTCAGAATCCTGTTCTTCAATTAAACAGGGTTTATTATCAACTACATAGAATATGTATTGAGCTCTACATTAGCACATTAAGAACTAAACCCAGTCCCTGCAGTCATAGGTTTAAAGCTATTTTGCATTCAGTCTCAATATACAAACACTTCTACATCCTGAATTCACAGGGAGGTCATGTTTATGCTCTTGCAGACCAGTAAGATCCCAGGTTTGGTGCACAGATTGTGCTCAATAAGCTGACACCAGCCAGAGCAGTGATAGGATTAGATTTAGAAATGGCCGCAGTGTCCCTGGATTAGGAAGGGGGGAAATTGATGAGTATTCCCACTTCTGATCTCTATTCAGTGATCCCTGCATGTGTGGATGTTGGATGGGGACAGGACGGGGCTCCTCTGCTGCCCCTTTTCTGAAGACAAAGGGAGAAAATTAGAGAGGGTAAAAAATATAGCTGCTGTTACTACAGAAAGGAGGTTCTGCACTTTAGTCCAATCTGTTGGAAGCTGAATCTCCCCATTTATACTGCAGGAAGGGACTGGCAACAACAAGATGATGATGGGTTTATGACTTTGTAATTCTTGCTCGTCTTTTTCCCACTGAGGGGGGAGGGATAGGGGCAAGGTCCATACGCTGCCTATAGCCAGATCCAAAGTACCAGAGCAGATGTAAATATCACTTGGTCAACGCTTTTGCATTTTGAGACAAACGTACCCAACCAAACCCCCTTTTGACAAAGATTTAAGTGCTTCTAACAGCACTATTACTGCTTTTTAAAAGATAATGGTAGAATAGTGCCACCTACAGGAATTTAATTGGTAATTTAGTACAATAATAGGCAGTGCTCACCAGTAACACAAACAAAACGTAAAATGCTCCTTGGGGAACATCCTACAATAAAATACTGAGATTTTGGCAGACGCTGTGTATTATGAAGAAATCATTAATTTTGTAAACATGTCTTAAGATTACAGTGTTGTCCAGTACAGATTTTGAAACATATGACTTCTGCTTTACCTTAGGCAGGTAAATATTGTACTTCATTTAAGTTAATGAGCATGAAACACTCACGTGGGAGTGACTCTGTGGCACAAGCTGACCGACCATTCTGATGAATTACATTTTCATCAGAAGCTTTTAAGTTAATAATAACACTAAGACCCCGATATTAGCAGGGAGGCGGGATGGCAGCAGGGGGGGCGATTGGGCCCGTTGCAAACCCGCATGAACCAAACTTACCGTTTCCGACACGATTGCACATTAATTGATAGTGGTTAATGTCTTCTCCGGGTTTCACGCCCGGCAGCTAGACTGATTGACAGGCTGGCTGCCATCAGGAGCTGCAATGCGGGGGGTGGTGGGGGGGAGGGGTGCAGCAAGAAAGAGAGAGAGCGCGACGTCATCCAGCGCTAGAACGGAAGACCGGGGTGCGGCGGAGCGGAGGGGGAAGATCGGCGTAAGAGGGGGGACATCGGGAGAAAATCGGGAGGGTGAAGAGGGGGACACCAGACATCAGAGCAGGTTTCAAAAGTAGGTGCATTTAGTGTTTTCACTTCTTCCTTGCATGGTTTTTTACTTAATTTATTTAGTTTCTTTTTCCCTGACCTGGCCCTTCACGCCTGGTTTGAATTAGAAGCAGTGGGCAAGTCGCCCAGGTAAGTTTAAAAAAAATCTTTCTAATCCCTTCATCTGTCACAGGTAAAGTGCCTTAATGAAGTACATTTGGTTCTTGAACTATCATCTGTTGGCTTCCGTTTTCAGTTAAAAAACATAGCTTGATTTAGGTTGTGGATTTCTCTACGGCTTCCATTAGTCCATCTGCGGTTGGCTGATGACAGGAGGTGTATTTATGGTGGTCTTGTCCTCCCCTTGCTCTTCACTTCCTTCTCCCCCCACCCCACCAATTCCCCATTCACAGCTACCACCCAGCAGAGCATTGTACTCCTGTTCAGCTCTCAGGCTCACATGGGAGTTAAAGCGGGTAATTGAACTCAGTCTGAGGTTGGGCATTCAGTTTTCCAAGATTTGTTCCTTAATGATGCGCAGAACTGTTGCTGAGCCATCTTTTGCAGGAAGCAAAATAGTAATGATATTCCTTTTCCAGCATGAAAGGCTCTACCAATATCCTTCTTCAGCAACCCAATAGGAGGTGTGAGAGAGTCTGGGTGTAAACATTTCCTTATCCCATAACTGGAGGAGTTTGTGGCCTCTGTTCAACAATTCCCTCTGGTGGCAAGGCCAGAATCAAGCACTTAACTATAGGGACACAAACCTATATGCTCCTCCCAGGCACAGTGCAATGGGCTGTCAATCGTATCATAATATGCAGTATGTTACAGCACAGAAGGAGACCATTCGGCCCATCGTGCCTGTGCCGGCTCTTTGAAAGAGTTATCCAATTAGTCCCACTCTCCTGTTCTTTCCCCGTAACCCTGTAAGTTTTTTCCCTTCAAGTATTTATCCAATTCCCTTTTGAAAGTTATTATTGAATCTGTTTCCCTTTCAGGCACTGCATTCCAGATCATAACTCTCTGTTTAAAAAAAATGTTTCCTCATGTCGCCTCTGGCTCTTTTGCCAATCACCTTAAATCTGTGTCCTCTGGTTACCGACCCTTCTGCTACTGGAAACCGTTTCTCCTTATTTACTCTATCAAAACCCTTCATGACTTTGAACACCTCTATCAAATCTCCTCTTAACCTTCTCTGCTCTAAGGAGAACAATCCCAGCTTCTCCAATCTCTCCACATAACTGAAGTCCCTCATTCCTGGTACCATTCTAGTAAATCTCTTCTGCACCCTCTCTAAGGCCTTGACATCCTTCCTAAAGTTGGTGTCCAGAATTGAACACAATACTTCAGCTGAGGCCTAACCAGTGTTTTATAAAGGTTTAGCATAACTTCCTTGCTTTTGTACTCTATGCCTCTATTAATAAAGCCCAGGATCCCATATGCTTTTTTAACAGCCTTCTCAACTTGTCCTGCCACCTTCAAAGATTTGTGTATGTGCACCCCCAGGTCTGCACATACTGATAACATGATGTTATTTTGAGTGTTGTGCAGAATTACAGATTTCAAGAAGTTCTAATTAACCTGATGTAGAATTCTCTGTATATTTTTTGATAAGCAGAATTTCAGTTGTAATTTCTTTGAATTTTTCCCCTTTAGGGAGGGTCTAGGCTCAAAAGCCAGGCGAGTGCTGAAAGTACAGTATCAGAAAAAACAACTTTGAGTCTATCAAGTTCCAACCTATCCGAGGTGAGTTATCTGCTCATAAACCTGCACAAGATGGTTTTGAGGTTCTTGGCAGTTTACCTACTGACATACTCTTTGTTGCCCTTCATCATTCTGGAACGTAGCAATTTATACAATACTTTTCTAGAAGGCATACAGTATAGCCTAAACTCTAAATAAAATTTATAGTAGAGCCCCTAATGAAGATGGTTTACATCATAGTTTAAAATCAATATCAGCACTGTGTAAACACAGTTCCATAATAATCTCACAAAACAGTGGCTGCACTTAAAGTAATCGTTTCATGTGAACTGCTTTGGTTAGCAAAAGTCCTGTCCTTTTACCATAGCATTTTGCACCAGAAGTTGCATGGACTGCCCATTGTGCACTCTTGTCTACATTGAAAGGTGGAAAACACCACCTTGTCAGTTGTTTAGGCTAAAACTAGTAGGTGAATTTATTTACAAGAATTATTTATAATTGCACAGAAGCAACAACACCGTGCATTTATATAGTGTCCTTAACATAGCAAAATATCCCATGGTGCTTCACAGAGGCATAAAGAAAATGGATGCCTAGCCAAAGGAGGAGCAAATGGGGTAGGGGGTGACCAAAAGCAGAAGGTATACAGCAGATAATCAATGCTTTATACTGTCCAAAATGTTAGTCCTCTTCAGGATCTTTTAACCGAGACTTTGAACCTAACTTGGGTGCTTTTGTCTCAGTAGAATCTTGTCTCGCCACCATGGGTAAAACAGGGGAACTGAAAACATCGCAACTCTTTTACTATTCCAAGCAGTTTGTAACATTTCAGTTCAAGGCCATCCTTTCACACTTGGCGGGGAATCATATTATTGATCAATGTTATCATTTCAGGTAGATCTGAGATATTTTAAATTCACAATATTAGGTCTTCTGGTGAGATGTTGGCTTTTAATACTGACTTGTATATCAAATAACTTGGTATACAATGATATTGCAGGCTCACATGTATGAACATTACAAAAACGTAAGAGAATTGTCGGTGCAATTAACTTGTCAGCGTGGCTAGTTGAAAGCCGCCTGCCCCAAAGCCCAAATCTATCTTTGTTTTTCTTTCCCCTCACAATGACAAAATAATTCTTTTCAGATGGCAGCCAACAGTTCTGTTTTAAATTCACAATATATTGGCCTATCTAAAATTTCTTATGAAAAAGATCAAATTGAAATTTCGTAGTTTGAAGCAAGGCGGGGATCTGCTTTGTTCTTGCTAACCACACTGCTGTTTATCTCATGGGCCTATGTTGCTGTGTTTTAAAGTTTACCTAAATGTAAACATTGCCCAGGTCTTATCTTTGCTGTACCTGGAGTCACTGTTTGTAAATGGTTCTTTAGATTAGGGTGGTGTTTGCACTTGGGTTTCAGTTAAGCGTAATAGCAAAATCTTCAAACGAACAGTGACTCTCCCATGGCATTGCCCATGGAAAGTCACAACACAGTGAATTTCCCTCAGTGCATTAATGACGCTTGGGTATACGTGTGGAGATCTGAAGCTGCATTCAGTGGTGGAGGGGGTGGTGAGAACAGCCTGCAGAATAAATCACTGATTTAAAAAAAATCACAGAACTGAAACAATAGAAGAAGAAAATGTTGAGAAGTTTTTTCCAAACTTGCTGTCACCCAGGAGGAAGGTTTGGAATGTTGTCAGTGAGAGAGTCTGAATAGTGCTGCTATAGTTCTAGGATCGGGAGCCTAGCAAGCTCCATCTGGTGATAGAGGGGTGTAGCTGCAGGAATGACTTTGTGTGGCAGTGATGATGCTCAAATAAGGTGTGTGTGACATAAATAGCAAATATAATATGTTGTTATATAGATGTCCTTCCAAACATGGGTTGTCTTGAGGTAGCAGTTTAAAACCGTGTAATGCTGGGTTGGAATACTGGTTGGTACAAGTCTGTCACAGTGATGGTGGTAATTTAAAGTGATGAAGTAAGTGGGCAGGAATGTCCAGAACAACTGTCAAACTAGTATGTTTGAATCGGATTACAAAGAGTTCTAATTTAAATCAGAAATGACATTGTTGAGCACTTCATCCAAGAGTTTGAGGCTGAAGTCCCAAGTGTGTTTAGTTTTTGGCTTGCCTTCTTTGGGAGAACTCTGCACGTTATTTTCAAGCCACTGAATGGAGTGCCGTCCAACAGCAACATTTTTCTGCCTTAACCTGGCTTTGCTCAGCTTACCCTAATTAAACAGGCAGCCAAAATTCCTTTTAATAAAAAATGAGAGCATGCAATTTTTTTTCCACTTATTAATAACAGGCTAACAAAATCTCTGTCTGTGGCTTTGAAATGTGTGATCTCTGAGGGTGCAGTTTTGTTAGCTCTAACCGTTATTTACGGGGACAGCAAGAATTCTCCTATTTTGCATTGAGTTTTATCCCTACCTCCAGTAGCAAATGAGGAATGACAATTGTGGAGAGCACAGTGCCCAGACACATGCTCTCCCAGCTGGAGGTGAATGTGTGATTCAGAGAGGGCACCAAGGGGAGCTGAAAGAAAAAGTAATGAAAATCACTTGGAAAAGAAAAATATTGAAATGCATATTTTTAAAATGAAAGAGCAGTGTGCCAAAGAAGAGGTGGCTGCGTGTAAGTCGTTTATTAATTAAACTTAATTACTGTTGTGTCCACACAGAATGCATCTTTGGATGAAAGTGATGACCAGGCACCTTCTATTAGCCCTGTGAAGTCCCATGGATCCACAGGCAATTTGTTGCAAGACCTAGATAATAGCGCTGAATCAACTCAACCAGCATTTAGGCGACGAGCCAATACCTTCAGTTACATGCCTTCCAGTGTTGAACAGCCACAGCAGACCTTGGAGGAGGCTCCATCCTTTCCCAAGCCAAAACTGATGAGGTATCACTCAGTGAGCACAGACACACCACACAAACAAAAGTAAGATTTTGGATACTTCACAGACGACATCCACATATTTATAATCTTTTCATTTGAGATCTTGCCTTTTATGCAAGTGATAATTTCTAACTAAAAGAGCTATTGCTGTTGTGTTCACTAAGTTTTCTGTTACTTCATAAAGATTTCACCCTATGATGTTCCAGCCTAAGCTATATTTTAAAACTGACCAAACAAAATCTTGAAATCTTCTCAAGGTATTGTATTTCTGTTTCTGCTACAAGGTTCCTAGCCTCCGTTTGGAACCTTCAGTCGAGATGAATAGAGTGGGCAATCCAGTCCATGGTCTTCTGTAGGACCGCCTCTAGTGCTGAGGCACACTTTGAGGGACAAGACGGGCAGTATTATTGTACTCACTTGCACCTTAAAGGAACTGAAGCCTATTAAAAGCTGATAGACGTGAGGCATTAACACTTATTGAAATAAACACAAAGTGCACAGTCGAGACGGTGATGTGTTTTTCAAAAAATTCTGCAGTTTTGTTTTTGTTAACTGTGACCTGGATCCCAATTTCATTCCAATTCAACTGCATATCAACATTTCCTCTGCTTCAACAATATACGTTTATATAATGACTTCAACACACAAAGCATCTCCAGGCATGTGACAGCGTAATGGTAAGACGAATGGAAAGCTGAGCCAAGAGATAAAGTTTAGAAGGGATGTTTGAAACCTTGGGCGAAACGACGACTTAGGGGGTTCGTGAGGGAGTACCAAAACACAAGAGTCTAGGTGGCTGAAAGCTCTGCAACCAATGGTAGAATGGAGGGATATACAGGAGGCTGGAGTTGGAAGACCAAAGAGTATGGGAGAGAGAGCAAGGCCACAGGGATTTGAAGGTGAGAACAGAATTTTAAATTTAACATGCTGGGAACAGGGATGGAAGTGAATGGCGGGCAGAGCTTAGCGCAGGACACTATATAAATGTATATTGTTGAAGGAGAGGAACTGTTGATATGTAGTTGAATTGGAATGAAATTGGGATCCAGGTCACAGTTAACTGTATTTAATACAGTGGTCGGGAGGTCATCACTCAGAGCCTGAATGGAACAGGCTGCACTGAGAGTTAGAGTTTGGAATATTGAGCAGAGATATGAAAAGTAAATTTCTATGAAAATAGCCGAAAGGATCCATCTAAAAATCTAGTTGTGAAATAGGCTCGTGGGTCAGTTAGTCGAGCATTGAATTTCAGAGCAGCCTCTGGTTTCCACCACTTCAGTTAGGTGAGACTCTAAGCAGTGATGAAGAATTCTGTTTTGGAGGAAGAGGAGAAACTTACTGCAGCAGCAGCTTTATGTTGCTTCTCCCTCTGGTTGTGGAGAAATCTGTGGCTTGGACTATCCTGCCTTCCTTGTGACTGGAGGTTGGGGTGTTTTGGAGAGCAGTCTGCTGCGAAAGGAGAAAGTAAATGTTAAAAGCCCCTCTAGAGTTATCTTTATGGGTTCCAGTTTTACTATGATTAATCTTTTCAAAGCTGCTGTAGCTCTTTGATTTATCAAGACTCTTGTTTCTCCCTCCCCATTCCCAGTGCAAGGCCCTGCTGGAGGGCAGGTCAGCCCTGGGAGTGCACCCAGGCTACACAAATAGCCTGGCTTGGAAATTTGACTGTACTCATCCTATAACAGCTGCAGTGTACCAGAGGTGCCCTGAGCTTGTTATACGGCAGAGGGGGCTGAGAGGAAAATCAGATCTTACTCGTCATGTGTATCCCTTATACATCAAATCTAATTGTGTAGGCTCAGGGCACCTCTGGTCCACTGCATCTGTTATGGGATGAGTACAGCCAAATTTCCAGGCCAGGCCATTTGTGTAGCCTCCATTATATCAGCAAGGAGCTCTTGTACCTTTTTAGCAAACTACATTAATGAATGTTCCTAATTTAGCACTTTTGTCTGCTTGAATCCTTATTTTGAGAACATTTCCAGAACTGCAAAGATTCTACAACACCTACATTACTGTTTGTTAAATATTTTAAACAAAATGTGAAGTCTTATTTTCTGATTCTGGCCACTTGTCTTTGTCTCTCCTGTTTGCTGGACACGCAGCCTGAACATATCAAATGGTAACCCTAACAGCAAATTGCCGCAACCCAGGTTGCACAGGTCTGTAGATCACCTGCGGTCTTCTACTTCCACTCCAAATTTTTTTAAGTATTTGAAGACTAGCTCCAGTGGAAGGGATGGTGGGCTGATGTTGAAAAGAAGGTGAGACAATTTGTTCCCGAATATGGAGGCATGACTGAACAATGCTTTGCCTTCTGTGTCGTGCTCGTAGTGTGATGGTGTGGTGTGCTGTGCCACATGTGTGGCATGATGGTGTTTGCCACCTAATTATTGCAGCAGCCAAACAATTAGTCACATTGACGTACTAGGCATGCAAGGGCATGTAAAGCAGTAATGGAGTAAGCATTGAGCACTCATTCATGGTGGTGGTGAATATGGGTTGTGAGATTACTGAATAATAACAGCAGGTTTTATTTTTAACCATATTAACATAGAAGAAGTGAACACAGAAAACCACCATAGAATGTTGCTTCTGTCTATAATCCTAGATCATTAAAAACACAGTTTCCCTGTGACTGAGTTATTTATCTAACAGTTTGTTTTCCCCTTTCCTGTTTGTTTTTTATGATTCCAGTTGTAAAAAGGGATAGGGTGGCACATAAAACACATGGGATAAATTTTCTGAATTTGCGCAGTTGACTAGGTACGTTGTCTGTTGCTAGCGCATTTTAACAAATTGTGGACTTGCTGTTATCTTACGATTTTCCTATACCCGCTGGTACCAGTGCTGGTATGGACTTGGAGAATTTAGACCCCTGTCTTCTCTTACACTCGAGTTTCGAATCCAACCCAGATTGGTGAGATGCAATGTTTCCTCTCTGTTAGCTGTATATGTCCTATTTTAAAGGAATTTGGGCAGTCTCAATCTAGTTTCAGTCTCAGTCTAGTGAGTGTAGGACGAGAACAGAAAAATAGGCACAGTTAGGTACAAATTGATACAATTGTCAAGTTCAGTCAGGTTACAAGGATGGTTAGTTCTGGAACTGGAAAATTCACCTGGTTCAATAGGTATACTCTTGAGGTTGGAATCGAGACACATTGTTGGGGCAGAATAGAGGAAGCTTTGCTAAGGAGAGAACTGTAACAGTTCTCTCCTTAGCACAAAAAAACTGTTAATAAGAAAGCACGATAAGAAACTTGAAGTGCTATCACCCACATTCAGTATTTTTCCCAGCTGGCCAATGCTGCAGGTTGTCTCACAGCAACATTGCTGAGATTGGGAGCTTAGCAGACTGGAGATCAAATCTGTGCCCTGCCGGTTTCGCTCGTACCTGTTACTGCCCCTACACACTATCTGTTGAAATCATATACCTAGAAATAATGCAATTCTGTATTTTTGCAGATGTTTGTAGCATGTTTGATTCAACAGTGGGCCACTCTATTGATCATTAATAGCCCATGACCAGGACATGCTCAGGCATGGATGAAACTTGATTAATTATTTAAATAACTTGCATTTCTAATGGAGAAACACAAACCGCATGTTCAAACCCTTTGAGAGATTTTTTTTTATTCATGTTTCTGAGGCATTTGGTTGTAAAATACCAGTTTCAGTGGATACGGTACTAATAATTGAAATTTCAGGAACAAAGGAATGAAATAAAAATAATTGCATCTATCACCTGAATAATGACCTCCTAAACATGGGCTAAAAATAATGCTGTCAATTCACCATTATTTGAACATATGCAAAAAAAAATATTGGGGTATCTTTTGGAAGTTTTGTGGTTGTTTGAAGTGCTGTCAAATAGTACAGAATATTGCACATCATCAGATGGTGGAAATTACTCCTACCTCTGATAATGAGTTCCATGTCTACGGCCTCAATTCCAAAGAATTTACTTTCCTTAATAACTGTGTTGACTGATGCACACACTCCCCACTTTGGGACATTAGACCTTAAAAGCAGTTGAGTCTGCTATGCAGAGAAATTTTCTCCCCGCTTTCCATTTGTCTATTCAGTGACAGATATTGAAATTCTTACGGTTTCGTTTATTGAAACTTTTTTTTCTGCTCTACTTAAGCATCTATGAATAGTTTCTTGTTTTGTCCCAACTTGCCTTCATGGCGGCAAGGAATACTAATGTGGAAGAATGTCACTGCTGTGCTCTTTGTCTCTGCCCTTCATCTATGTGCATGTTCCTGATTGCCAATGATCTTTGCTTGCATGAACCTGAATTCTTGTGTGCTTCAAACATCCCATACAAAAATAAATGGTAGCTTTGAATTGTACTAGGCTTTGAGAAATAGCCAACTTTCTCAATTCCTTGAGATAACGGGGGTGATTTTAAACCCCAAGAACAGGTGGGTTGGGAGCGGGTGGGAATTGAAAATAGTTGTGTTTTTGGGTCGCAACCGCAAAATTTTCAGACTTTGCATTCCCAGCAGGAAGCCTGTACTTTTCCGTGCCGACATTAAACCCAGAAATAAAGCCGGGTTGTGGTCGCGACCCAAAAAACAACTATTTTCAACTCCTACCCGCCCCCAACTCACCCGTTCTTGGGGTTTAAAATCGCCCCCAATGAGTACAACTCGATGAAATTCTGTGTTTAAATTGTTTTTGATATGTCAGGAAAATTAAATTAATCCTAGCAACTAAAAAGCTTCTTAAATTCAAAATGACAGTTTTTCAATGAGGACCTAAGCCCCAAAAATCCACAGGGGAAAGCAGCACGCTGTAAGTAACAGACGCACCCACCGGGGACCTCTGCTGCTAGCCCTACCAAGGTTCACAAGATCAGGTTTATAATTATAATTGACCCCTAATTATAATGCCAATGGCGAGCATCCACAGCATTAGACCTAGGGCACTTGCCATTGCCATAAGGCCAGAAAGTCCAGCAGGGGTGGGTAGGCCAGAGGGTGCTGGATTCTCTCTTTTTCTCCTATCTTCCCGGAAATAAGTTGAGTGTTGCCCCAGAATTCCCCTTTGTTAAAGCATTGACGTTTCATTTTTTTTTAAAATGAAATTGCTCTCACTTCCAGGCCTCGATCCCAGGTTGGACCCCAGCTGGATCCTATCACTACCTGTGGTCAGGGAGGTATACCTGGTCTCACCAGGTGAATCTGGACTGACCATACCCCAGGACATGAGAACTCTCAACGTGAAGAGTCCACAGTGGCCATGTTTGGAGTGGGCAGAGGCTCCACTTCCAATAGGCCATCGTCGGATACTCCACGCATAGCCGGCCCCTTATAGAATGGCCATGGGTTTTTGGGGCCTTGTTGTTTAGCAATGAAGCGTAAGCCAGACAATCAATGATTCTTGCATATTGTGCCCCATTTTTAATTAATTCCATCTTGGCTGTTCTGGGTCCTCTTTCCACATTGCCCGCCCTCCATAGCACACGTTACATTACCCAGGATTGTATCTGGCAGCTTGTTCCTACACCAGTCAAAATGATGTCTGGGAAGTGTGCAGCAGCCTTCAATGCTTGTAATATATTCCTTGTGAGGAATGCTTGGCTTCAGTTCAGCAATTCCCTAATAGCCCATTGATATAGACAGACTGCTGCCTTAATGATGTCAGTCTATGGGCACCCAGTACTGAAGTGCATTAAGTAAAGATAGATATTTAATCTTTGACTTCAGATGGTTAGAAATTTGAGGGGGGAAGGACTTCATTGGGATTCTGGAAGTCCAGGCTTTGGCTTTTGCTATCCAAACTGAGAAACCCTATTTTGATTTCTGGACCGACAGAATTTCAATAACCCATTTGTTCCATGCAGAAATGACTTTATTATGGGATTTTCAACAAGCAAAAGTTAATAACCAGTTAACATTGAGCTTCAATTATACCTTTTGTCGCCAATAAATTATCTGTAAAATATTTTGTTACGGGATGTCTCTGTAAATCTTCTGATGCTGAATCCTTTTGAAAACTGCAAAAGCTGTTCTCTAGTAAACTGCGCGTGTTTTTGTTTTCAAAACTGCTCTCAGTGCTTCTCACCTTAGCGGCCTACGAGCAAGGCTTCCATCTTCAACCTCTGCACCAAACTTTCTGAAATTTCTGGTTCCTGTAGCTCAGAACCACAGCACCAAAAGGTAGGAATAACGTGTTGATGGCTTTCTTCACTTTTGCGGAGTACTTTATAACCTAGTAAACAGCATTTGTGTGGTTTGCACTATAAAGGCATTCTGCTAGTGTGTTATTTTGCGGGGTTCTAATTTGCGATTGTTGGACTGTTTTTTGTAAACCTATTCTTGGGATGTGGGCCTTGCTGGCAAGGCTGGCATTTATTGCCCATCAATACTTGTCCTTGAGAAATTGGTGGTGGGCTGCTTTCTTAAACTGCAGCGGTTTGAAACAACTGAGTGCAGTAAGGAGTCAACCACGTTGGCGTGGGACTGGTCACGTACAGGCCAGAGGTAAGGACAGCAGGTTTCCTCCCCTAAAAGACATTAGTGAACCAGTTGTGTTTTCACAACAATCCAACAGCATCATGGTCACTTATACTGATACCAGCTTTTTTATTTCCAAACTGAATTAAAGTTCTTAAACTGCTGTGGTGGGATTTGAACTCACATTCTCTGGATTACTAGTCCAGTAATTTAACCACATTGATACTGTACCCATTGTTGGACTGTGCCTTTCCACAAACTCTGCTCAGCACTTGCTTGTTTAGGCATCCCAGAGTGAATCATTTAAAACTGGTACTATTAAGTGGTATCTTGTTACTGATCTTTCATTTGGAAAATTATTCTAATGAAAGACAAACTCCTCTTGCCTCTTCCCTCAAAGGCAGAGGGGCACAGACTCTAGCCCAGAGGGGAGAAGGTAACAGACAGTTTAGATTTAACTTCTTCAACATAGAAGTTGGTGAACAGATTCCCTGTTTTGTAACATGACTTCTGGTTGGGCGTATATGACCTCCACTTGAAACATAACTTCTAACATGTCTGGTCCACTGAAGGGTGCCCTGTGACTGAATAAAAATATCTAAAAGCATCCAGATGCAAGGAAGCCTTCGGCCTCTCTGTCCTTCCAGCCCGATCTTTCCCCTTCCCCCTGCCACGATGGCCGACCTTCCCCCTGCCACGATGGCCGATCTTCTCCCCCCACCCCGGATTGCCAGGGACCATCCCCAAGGATGTCCGGCTGCAGCCTTTCTTTCCTCCCGGCCGCCAGCCGGGCTCTCCATTTGGACGGCTGCTGGGCTGGAAACAGATTTTTTTTTAAATGATGATGAGGTCCTGCAGCTAAGTTCGCCATGCCCTCCGTGCCCCCAGCTTTGCCGGGTTCTTCGGCCGTTTTTTGACCTCCAGCACACGTTCCCCACCTCCCCGTAAATATCGAGGCCTTAGATTCTCTGCAGTACTGAGCCCTAGGAGGTCTGTTTAATTGTGCTATCATGCTGAATCTTTATCGGTTTTCTTGGGGCAAGCAACGGAGTCTTGCAAGTGTATTGGGTGAACTATCTGACCTACAAGGCAATCAGCATCTTGTATTAATGTACAGCCTGTCACATACTAAGTATAGACTGAGCTAAAGCAGGATGTAGGATTCAGCATTTATTTTTTGTAAGGGAAATTATTACATTTGTTTTTGTACATGAATAGCATTTGTGATATACTTTGTATTCCTACACTTCCTGATACAGAAACATATAATTTATATCTGCAGTTTAACTTAATGCACATTTTTTCCCCAATTAAAGAAATCAATAAAATGGGTTCAAAGATAGTAAACAATGCATGGATTTCCAATCAAATTGGCACTTCTGGCTAATGGAACCTTTTTACTGCATCTATTTTTGTTACAAAATACTTTCACATTAGCACCTCAGCAAAGCACTGTACCCTCAGTGTCCTAAATTATAGTGTGCAAAAAGTAACAGATGCTTATTAAAATGTGGAATTATAACAAAATCTTGATCGTATACTGTACGGCCCTATGATCACTATTATTCAGTATGAAATGTTGACATTCTTGCAGGTTATCCCAGTGATGTTGCTGGTACTGATCTTAGCTTCATTTGCTAGATGAGTTTGCTCTGCATTCAATAACACTATAACCTCGAAGATGGTTTATGCTACAAAGCCAACTTAATTTTGTTCTGTATAACTTTACTGTCAAAATCTTTCTGCCAGCTGCTCAAATTTTATTTAAAACTGTACTATCCAATTTGTGACCAACATTAAATGCTAGAAATATACAGCAGGTTCATCAGCATCTCTTTTTGTGACTGACTGTGTTTAGTATTTCGCTCTCTTCTGGTTCTATTCCTGGGTGGAATTTCAGGGCGCCTTAACTGCCCCTACACTTTCTGAAAATTGGATAGTTGAAGAATCATCTTTTGGCTCTTTTTTTCTACTCCCCCCACTTTCTGGTCTTGAATGTTGATGGCTTCATTTTGCAATTCTGTTAAAGTGGTTAGTGAGCTGAATCGTTAAGATCCCATGCTCGAATGTGGGAGAACCTTCCCCACATGGACTGCAGCGGTTCAAGAAGAAATCCCACCACACCTTCTCAAAGGCAAATAAGGATGGGCAATAATTGCTGGCCTTGCCAACGATGAGAATGATTTTTTTTAAACACATTTCATCTGGAAGTATCCTGGGTTAATGAGTCCATCTGCTGTAGTTACTTCAGCTTCCTAACGATGCTAAGCTCACTAACTCTGAGGGTACAGATTCCCTAATGCTATCATCAACACGACCTGCTTAATCACAAACGTTCCACAAAATGGGGACAGATGGAAAAAGCTAATCCTAATTTTTGAAATTGTCTTTTTTTTTTAAAAGTATGCTGACCCTCGTGTAGTATTTGTTATTAAAACATTTGTAACCTTAAGTGGCATATGCTCATTAAAAGGCTTAAAACATTTAAGTGAAAACAACCATTCAATCTCCACTTAATATGTGACTTGCAAATAAAATGAACTGAATTTAGTCATGACCTAAAAACTTTTAATATTACTGACTGAATTATTGGATTACAGTTGACTTTCTGGATATTTTCTTACCACAGTGACTATGAATCCAGGCCAAGCCCAGGTAGAGGGACTAATGGTAGTGGGAATTTGGTCCGTATCCGTCGGCAATCCTGGCGTCAGCAGATCTTTCTTCGTGTGGCTTCACCACAGAAAGGATGCGAAACCCCCTGCAGACATGATGGTAAGACACAAGGTCAATAATTGTTAGTACAGCAACACCTTTTGTAACTTTAGGATAGTTACAGGTGGCTGTTGACAAGACGATCTATTGAGACTAGTTGCTTCCTAGGCAAAGGTGCAAACACAAGACTGAACAATATATTCTGGAATCCCACTCCAGAGACTTGAGCATATAATCCAGGCCGACACTGAGGGAGTGCTGCACTGGGGAAGGTGCCGTCTTTCAGATGAGATGTTAAACCAAGGGCCCCGTCTGTCCTCTCAGGTGGATGTAAAAGATCCCATGGCACTATTCGAAGAACAGCAGGGAAGTTCGCCCCGGTGTCCTGGCCAATATTTATCCCTCAATCAACATCGCTTTTTAAAAAATAAACAGATTATCTGGTCATTATTACATTCCTGTTTGTGGGACCTTGCTGTCCTCAAATTGGCTGCCGTGTTTCCTACATTACAACAGTAACTACACTTCAAAAGTACTTAATTGGTTATAAAGTGCTTTGGGACGTCATGAGGTTGTGAAAGGTGCTATATAAATGCAAGTGTGTGTGTGTGTCTGTCTGTCTTTCACTGAGCTTTGAATTAATTGGCTGTGTTGAACTTCAAATTATGCTCTTTTCTTAACGTTTATTATTGTCACCTCAAGAATCATGAGGTCGTTTAGCTATATGCCTTAATTTTTATTTTATAGAATGGTTACGGCACAGAAGGAGGCCATTCGGCCCATTGAGTCCGTGCCAGCTCTTTGTAAGAGCAATCCTGTTAGTCCCATTCCCCCGCTCTTTCGCCGTAGCCCTGCAAATTTTTTCCCTTCAAGTATTTATCCAATTCCCTTTTTGAAAGTTACTATTGAATCTGCTTCCACTACCCTTTCAGGCAGTGCAATACAGATCATGAGAACTTGCTGCATAATTTTTTTTTCCTCATGTCGCCTCTGCTTCTTTTGCCAATTACCTTCAATCTGTGTCCTCTGGTTACCGACCCTTCTGCCAGTGGGAACAGTTTCTCTTTATTTACTCTATCTTAAACCCTTCATGATTTTGAACACTTCTATCAAATCTCCTTTTAACCTCTGCTCTAAGGAAAACAACCCCAGCTTCTCCAGTCTCCACGTAGCTGAAGCCCCTCATCCCTGGCACCATTCTGGTAAAAAAAAAGTAGATGATAAGTGTCAAGAGATTATTTGACAATAGCTGAGGCGAGTGCATCACAGATGAGTCTGGTCCTGTTCTCATCATGCATCCGTACTCATGGTCCAGCAGAGGTCACAGGTTCGCAATTGAGCAGGAATCCAAAGTGATCTCTCTCTTTAACCCCCCGCCCCCCGAGCATGAGGATTCTGAGGCCAACGCAGCCTGGAGAGTTTAGACATGGATCAGGATCTTTTCTGTCTCACTCCCAGCAACAACTTGTATTTCCTTGCAGGCCCCTTCCCCACACCAAAGGCCTGCACTAGTAGTATTCTTGGAAGCATCCAATGGGATATTTGAGAAAAGCAAAAGGAAATCTATTCCTAGTGACTTTACCCCTTTCAGTCCACCAAACATCAAATGTTGTTTTAGAGCTATATTGTCCCGTGAGCCTGTGTTGTCCCACTCCCTGTCACCATGTATTAGTATAGCAGCTCCCTGCCTTCCAAGGCACCCTTCACAGAAGCCTGCCTGAGAATAATTTTGTTTAAACATGTGCATTTCTAGAGTTTAAGTATTAAAGATTAAATTGAGAGTGTTTCTGTTGCCTTGCTAAATTGGCAACCCCTTTGCTAACCTTGTGATACCATGTTACTGTCTCTGTATTGAATATTTACAGTATTTGTTTTGGAGAAAGTTGAGCCTGCCTATGTTCATTTTCTAATTACCCAAGAGTCACAATGAGCTTGATTTACGTACCAAGTATTGTAAAGGTAGAAGTCACTGACTAAAATGTGTATGCTGACCCCATCTTTCTCCATCTCTCGTTTTGTGAGCAGAGTAAAAGTAACTGCTTGGAAGATTGTGCTCCCCAGGTATAAACCTTCATCTCAGTAAATATTTAACATGTTAATGTTTTGATGGTTTGCCTTTGTTCAGTGCCGTCAGCACTTGCCTGTTGTGGCCGTTAATCAACTTTGGTTCTAACTTTTCCTGCAACAAAATTCACTGTACTCAAAGTGTGAACTTGTATTTTTTTTAGAAAAACAAACTTTAAATGCTGGAAATCAGGCAATTAAATGCATTAACTGCTTCGTTGTGATGGTCGCTAGCATACCAGACTCTTCACTTTTACCCATTGTTTTCTTTATATTTTCTCCCGCCACCCACCCCCAACATGGTATCAACTTCCAGTCCTGATGGAGGGTTTACTCCTGAAAATATAAACTCTCTTTTCTCTTTTCAAATGTTGATGGACTTTGTTGTATATTTCCAGTATTTTCTCTCTTTATTTCCATTTTGGCAATATTAGTGTAAATTTACGAACTAAGGAAAGAGCAGGTGTTAACTTTTACTCTTAACATTTTGTAGTCATTGTCACCTTACCACAATAAACTTCTCTGGATTAACTAATGAATGATGTGATGGGATGGGTGAATTGCAATAGAAGTGCAGCCTCACCCCATGAAGGTCCGTCAGTAATACCTGTAGTTTCAGCAGATGTTTTACTTGTAACCTCTTGGTGGCAGTAGTGCTTGTTTTGTTAGTGGGAATTGGGGTGTGAGCGCGAGTAAATGTTTCCCTTTCACCTGCTGAAAGCAGTAATCTACTACCTGCTAATGTAAATAAATAGCTGATAGAGTATTTATCCTGCGTTAGCACTTGTGTACAGTGTACCTCACAGAATTCTTTTTTTAAACTAGGCTTTCCATGTAAAGCTCAGATATCCTGATGTAATTGTATGATTTATATCAATGAGTATTAATTGTATTCAGGTGCTGGGTAGCAATTTGGAACTCTCTGGTATCCTTTTTATTGGCGAGCTTATCTAGGGCGTGGTGTGTGTGTGTGTAAGGGGAATCTCTATGAATAAAAGCTTGGAAATAACTAAGACCAGGCTCTAGTATTTTTTTATTCACCATATGGTTTTTCATTTATAACGGTATACAATCATAGAGTGTGGAATTTCCAGTCGAGGCATAATCGGGAAGTTACATCCAAATTGCAGCTATTTTACCAAGAACTACACCCAAATGTCTTGCCAATCGCTATGTCTCGCTCACTCACTCTGGTTGTAGTTTGGGGATTGCAGGCAAATTGTGTGATAAAGGACTAGTGGAGTGGTGACTTTTTCTGAGAATCTGCTGTTTTTTGTTTATTCGTTCATGGGATGTGGGAGTCGCTGGCAAGGCCAGTATTTATTGCCCATCCCTAATTGCCCTTGAGAAGGTGGTGGTGAGCCGCTGTCTTGAACCGCTGCAGTCCGTGTGGTGAAGGTTCTCCCACAGTGCTGTTAGGAAGGGAGTTCCAGGATTTTGACCCAGCAATGATGAAGGAATGGCGATATATTTCCAAGTCAGGATGGTGTGTGACTTGGAGGGGAACGTGCAGGTGGTGTTGTTCCCATGCGCCTGCTACCCTTGCCCTACTAGGTGGTAGAGGTTGTGGGTTTGGGAGGTGCTGTCGAAGAAGCCTTGGCGAGTTGCTGCAGTGCATCCTGTGGATGGTACACACTGCAGCCACAGTGCGCCGGTGATGAAGGGGGTGAATGTTTCAGGTGGTGGATGGGATGCCAATCTAGCGGGCTGCTTTGTCCTGGATGTTGTCGAGCTTCTTGAGAGTAGCTGAAGCTGCACTCATCCAGGCAAGTGGAGAGTATTCCATCACACTCCTGACTTGTGCCTTGTAGATGGTGGAAGGGCTTTGGGGAGTCAAGAGGTGAGTCACTCGCTGCAGAATACCCAGCCTCTGACCTGCTCTTGTAGCCACAGTATGTATGTGGCTGGTCCAGTTAAGTTTCTGGTCAAGGGTGACCCCCAGGATGTTAATGTTGGGGGATTCGGCAATGTTAATGCCGTTGAATGTCAAGGGGAGGTGGTTAAACTCTCTCTTGTTGAAGATGGTCATTGCCTGGCACTTGTCTGGCGCGAATGTTACTTGCCACTTATGAGCCCAAGCCTGGATGTTGTCCAGGTCTTGCTGCACGCAGGCACAGACTGCTTCATTATCAGCGAACGTCCCCATTTCTGACCTTATGATGGAGGGGAGGTCATTGATGAAGCAGCTGAAGATGGTTGGGCCTAGGACACTGCCCTGAGGAACTCCTGCAGCAATG
This sequence comes from Heptranchias perlo, assembly GCF_035084215.1. Taxonomy (NCBI): domain Eukaryota; kingdom Metazoa; phylum Chordata; class Chondrichthyes; order Hexanchiformes; family Hexanchidae; genus Heptranchias; species Heptranchias perlo. The sequence continues at coordinate 94,475,145 of NC_090325.1, read as the reverse complement.
TCCTGGGGCTGAGATGATTGGCCTCCAACAACCACTACCATCTTCCTTTGTGCTAGGTATGACTCCAGCCACTGGAGGGTTTTCCCTCAATTCCCATTGATTTCAATTTTACTCAGGCTCCTTGGTGCCACACTCGATCAAATACTGCCTTGATGTCAAGGGCAGTCACTCTCACCTCACCTCACCTCTGGAATTCAGCTCTTTTGTCCATGTTTGAACCAAGGCTGTAATGAGGTCTGGAGCCGAGTGGTCCTGGCGGAACCCAAACTGAGCATCGATGAGCAGGTTATTGTTGAGTAAGTGCTGCTTGATAGCACTGTCGACGACACCTTCCATCACTTTGCTGATGATTGAGAGTGCACTGATGGGGGCGGTAATTGGCCAGATTTGGATTTGTCCTGCTTTTTGTGGACAGGACATAACTGGGCAATTTTCCACATTGTCAGGTAGATGCCAGTGTTGTAGCTCGACTGGAACAGTTTGGCTAGAGGCACAGCTAGTTCTGGAGCACAAGTCTTCAGCACTACAGCCGGGATGTTGTCGGGGCCCATAGCCTTTGCTGTATCCAGCGCACTCAGCCGTTTCTTGATATCATGTGGAGTGAATTGAATTGGCTGAAGACTGTCTTCTGTGATGGTGGGGATATCGGGAGGAGGCCGAGATGGATCATCCACTTGGCACGTCTGGCTGAAGATGGTTGCAAATGCTTCAGCCTTGTCTTTTGCACTCACGTGCTGGACTCTGCCATCATTGAGGATGGGGATGTTCACGGAGCCTCCTCCTCCCATTAGTTGTTTAATTGTCCATCACCATTCACGACTGGATGTGGCAGGACTGCAGAGCTTTGATCTGATCCGTTGGTTGTAGAATTGCTTAGCTCTGTCTATAGCATGTTGCTTCTGAGGTTTAGCATGCATGTCGTCCTGAGTTGTAGCTTCACCAGGTTGGCATCTCATTTTTAAATGCTCCTGGCACGCTCTTCAGGAGCGAGATTAGAAAACATTTCTACACACAAAGGGTGGTAGAAGTTTGGAACTCTCTTCCGCAAACGGCAATTGATACTAGCTCAATTGCTAAATTTAAATGTGAGATAGATAGCTTTTTGGCAACCAAAGGTATTAAGGGATATGGGCCAAAGGTAGGTATATGGAGTTAGATCACAGATCAGCCATGATCTTATCAAATGGCGGAGCAGCCACGAGGGGCTGAATGGCCTACTCCTGTTCCTGTGCTCTTCTACACACCTCATTGAACCAGGGTTGATCCCCTGGCTTGTTGGTAATGGTAGAGTGAGGAATATGCCGGGCCATGAGGTTACAGATTGTGCTGGAATACAATTCTGCTGCTGCTGATGGCCCACAGTGCCTCATGGATGCCCAGTTTTGAGCTGCCAGATATGTTCTGAATCTATCCCATTTAGCATGGTGGTAGTGCCACACAACACGTTGGTTGGTGTCCTCAGTAAAGTTTCTGAAGTACATACAGTTGATGTTTGTACAGGAAGGCGTGTAAATGTCACTTATTTTGTGTTTCGGCAAAGATTGCAGATGTGGCTCGTCTTAATCTTGTTCACAATGAGGACAATGAGAAAGCAAATGTGTGTGAGAATCACCCTTCCCAAAACAAAATGTGTGTTTCCTGCCCATTCACACACCCAAGGTTAACAAGAGTGCGAGCAGGAATGTTGCAGTTTAGTAAGGTGTAAATGGCACTGCTGGAATTAATAGCAGGAGCTGGAGCTTCATATCCTTCCTCCCTCCCCCCCACTTCCTCCCAGTTTCTTGACACTCTAAATTCAGTTCTTTCACTTGTAGCTTAAGGTTTATTCATACTTGTCTTTCTTCTTGTTCCGACTGGGCACACACTATGTGCTCTTCTCCGCCTTGCTTATTTTTGTTACTGGATACTGAGGTATCAACCTTTGGTCAGTGGTAGCACTCTTGCCTCTGAGTCAAAAGGTTGTGGACAAATGTAAGGAATCTTACAACACCAGGTTATAGTCCAACAGTTTTATTTGAAAATCACAAGCTTTCGGAGGCTTTCTCCTTTGTTCTTCCTTTACTGATCTCCATAGGCCAGCTAGACTGCATTGCGTAATACAGAAACTTGATTGCAGATGTGAGGCACTGGCTCCTTTCTAGAAGGCAGTGACACTGGCAATCCTTATTTGATGAGGTGGCACTTGCACAATTGAGAGTGGGTTCAAATCCCACTCCAGAGTCTTGAGCACATAATCCAGGCTGTCGCTTCAATGCAGTACTGAGGTAGTGTTGCACTGTCGGAGGTGCCGTCTTTCGGGTGAGATATTAAACTAAGACCCATCTTCCCTCTCAGGTGTCAAAAAAGATCCCATGGCACGATTCGAAGAAGAGCAGGGGAGTTTTCCCAGTGTCCCGGCCAACAGTTATCACTCAACCAACATCACTTTAAAATTAATATTATCTGGTCGTTATCTTATTATTGTCTGTGTGCACATTGGCTGCTGCTTTTCTCTACAACACTTCAAAATTACTTAATTGGCTGTGAAATATTTTGAGAGGCCATGGAATGTGCTATATAAATGTAACTTTGTTCGTTCTTCCTTTACTGATCCCCATAGGCCAGCTCGACTGCATTGCGTAATACAGAAACTTGATTGCAGATGTGAGGCACTGGCTCCCTTCTAGAAGGCAGTGACACTAGCAATCCTTATTTGATGAGGTGGCACTTGCACAATTGAGAGATTCCAATATAATTACAAATGAGGCAGGCCATTTGGCCCATCTTCTTTCATGTATCTAGAAAGACCCTGCAGTTTCCTCCATTGCAGCACCCAATTGATTCTTTAATGATTCCAGATTTTTTTCCTCCACTGTCCTGGCTGGAATTTTATTCTATATGTTGGTCACTCTTTGTATGAAGAAGAACTTTCTTGATATCTGTTCTAAATTTACATTTTACTTGTTTGAAATTGTGTCTCCTTGTCCTACTCTCTCAATTTAATTCTAGGTAATTTTTCAGATTTCTATTTTCTGTTCCGTTAACAGCCTTGGATTAAAAACCAGCTTCTCACTTTGTCACAACAATTCTGCAGATGAGGAGACAGTCTACTTAATTCAAATACAAACATTCAGTGTGATTTGTTCAAATATGTATTTGATTGGCTATTCTTTTTGAGTGCAGCACTGTTAAATTTTGCCCGATGGCTTGTCACTGTTTCAAAGGTATGTCAGCTTGTATTTTTCAAATCAGTGAGTATCTGTAGGCTTCAAAAAGATCCTGTCTAGTCAGGAGCCTTCAGAAAGAATATCCACTTTGGGTGGAGTGCTACAAAGCTGCCAGCAGCTGTGGAATACAAGTTTCTGTCTTCAAGTGGTCCGGTAGAAGGAATGAGGAAGTTCATATTAATGGTAAATAATGTGATTTTTAAAAACTATGCAATGTACAAAGACATCTAAGACTTAAACAAAAATATTTTCATAGATTGAAAGCAGATAATTGCCAGGAAAATAAAGGCAAATAACGTGCATGATTATGGGAAACCAAAGCTTCTATTACATCAGCTAAAATATTACTGGAAAAGTGAATAGTGGATAATTGTGACAAATGGGAAAAGTTTTTTTTAAAAGCTATGTTGAGTCAGGGGATCATCAAAGACTGTGTTCAGCCATTGAAAGATTCTCTAGGACAGATTAGAAGAGACTCTCAGGGTATGGCAGAGATAGTAAAGGGGTACTTTGCATCAGTCTTTACCCTTGAAGATGATACTCAACTAACAGCATTAAGTTGTGCTGTTAACAGTAAAATTGTTAATATTAAGATTATTATGTCTTCCCTTAAAATAGACTGAGCTGCCAGCCTGGATGATACCCACCCAAGGGTCCTTAAAGAAATGGGATGGATGCTATGCGAGCTCCTTGCTCATAATCTTTAATAGCTCGCAAGAGTTGGGGACTGTTCCCTCAGACTGGAAGGATGCTAATATAGTTTGAATTTTTAAAATGGGTAGTAAGGCAGAGCTGGGTAACTATAGGCCATTAGTTTGACTTCAGTAATAGGCAAGATGCTTGATGGTATCAGAAGAGGTGCCCTATATGATCACTTGGTTGGAGAAAGGCACATCAGGGACACCCAACACGGCTTCTGGAAAAGGAGGTCACGTCTTACAAATTTGAATTTTTTGAAGAGGTTAGTGGATGAGGAGATTGTCTTCCTGGACTTTCAGAAAGCCTTTGATAAGGTACCTTTCAAGAGGCTACTTTACAAGATAGAATCTTGTAGAATTGGAGGTAATCTACTATAATGGATTAAGAATTGGCTGAATGGCTGTGGGCAGAAAGTAGTTGTCAATGGACTTGGATCTGCTTGGAGACTGATTACCAGTGGTGTACCACATTGTTCGAACCTTTGCTCTTTCATATTTCATTAATGACCTAGATGTGGGTTTTGGGGGAATGCTCTGCAAGTTTGCAGATGATACAAAGCTATGTGTGAGTGTTAGGCCTGTAGAGGATGCTAAACTACTGCAAGCAGATCTCAATGTATTGGGGCAATGGAGTGTGTTTGGCAAATTATGTTTAACTTAGTAAAGTGTAGTATTATGTACCTGGATGATACCCACCTAAGGGTCCTTAAAGAAATGGGATGGATGCTATGCAAGTTTCTTGCTCATAATCTTTAATAGCTCGCAAGAGTTGGGGACTGTTCCCTCAGACTGGAAGGATGCTAATATAGTTTGAATTTTTAAAATGGGTGGTAAGGCAGAGCTGGGTAACTATAGGCAGGTCTAAGGCTAAATATACATAAACCCTGCAGGGAACAGAATTGAAGACAGTGGTGAAAGAAAAAGATATGGGTGTCACTCTTAAAAGGTTCACGACCATATCTAAAGCAAACAGGGTACTGGTTGTATCCAAAGGACAATTCACTACAAAACAAATCATGCCATTTTGTCCTTGTACGAGACCTTGGTCAGGCCTCAGTTGGCATACTGTGTCCAGTTTTGGTCTCCTCACATAGTGGGGGATATTGAGGCTGTGGAAAAGGTGCAGAGGAGGGCCACAAAATTGCTATGCAGTTAAAACGCCCAGAGAGGCTCAAAGAGCTGGGTCTGTATATTTTGGTAAAGCATACACTTGGGGGCTATTTGATCGAGGTTTATAAAATAATGAAAGGACTAGATTGTGTTTATATGGACAATTTGCTTCAACGGGATAGTTTAAGGAGGTCCTCACAAGTTATGCAAGGGCAGAACGAGGTTGGACGTTAGGGGCTGCTTTTTCCAGAGAATAGTAGACCTGTGGAACAGGTTGCTGCCTTGTGTGGTGAACGCTGATTTGCTGTATACCTTCAAGAGAGACTTGGACCTGTTACTGGCTGAAGTGGAGATCACTTTGTACAAGAGGTAGATACCCTGTAATGTAAATCAGGGTAAATGTGATCTCCCGGACTGGTTTCGATCACTCAAAGGAGTCAGAGAGGAATTTTCCAGATTTTTTTCCCTAATTGGTTTGGTTTTTAATCTGGTTATTTGCTTTTCCCAGGAGATTGCATAGCTCCGGTGGGTAAGGGAGTGTCTGTATCGGGATGCATAAGGCATCACGATTGTATGGGACAGGCTAGATGGAGCAGTTAGTCTTTTCCTGTCCAACACTTTTGTATGTTTGTATGTTAAAGAGGAAGAGGATCATAATTATTAGAGTTAACTAACCTGCTGCGAGCAGTATCCAATTCTAGGTATTTAGATTTGTTGGGCAGATATCCTGGAACTTAAGTTTGGCTTTTTATAGTAGAACAATGTCGCTACAGTGGCCCACAGATGGCAGGAATTTACTTTGAAGTTGAAAAAGAAACTCTTGAGCAATGAATGAATCAGCAGAAGTCTCAATTTACAGTTCAGAAACTCAATTGACTTGGGAAGATTTTTCCTTTTCTTGCTGGGAAGGGGTTGACGTTCATTAGAATGGGTTTGGTGAAAGATTAAAAGTCCCACAATGCTCAGTGCCCTTTTTAACCTGTTCGCTATTGAGGCTGCTTTGTAACACTAGGAATGCATGTGATTTTATTTTTAATATTCAAATATGTACAAAACATTTCTATGGATTATAAAGTAAATTTGAAGATATGTACAGCAGAACATTTCCTCCTTAGCAATATGTTTTGAATACTCTGAAGGAAAATCATGTAGCTCGACCAGTAATGCAGCAGGTAAAGGCAGCATTCAGTGTACTAAACCAAACAGAAGATCTCCGATTCAATTCTCAATCTGTGCTGAATTCGCTATTCTCAGCCAGGCAGTAATTAGGGTGCTTTAGTTGGTCCCAGGGCTCCTGGATTAGGGAAATGGAAAAATTGCCAGGGTTGCTTTTCTGGTTGCTATTTAGTGTTTTTCTTCTTGCTTGAACATGCATACGTGTGGACATCAGCTAAGGACCGGATTGGGTGTGTCTGTGGTGCTCCCCACAGTTGAATAGTCAGACAGCATTTTCTATATAGGCTCACACAACTTAGGAACGTAGTATTGGATGGCTGTCAGTGCCTGTGGATTTTACCCAAGTAAAAATCACTGCAAGCAGGAGAGGAGGAGAGAAAAGATTACAAAACTGGCAAAAGAAGTGCTGCTTTCTCTATTCACTCTTCTCCCCATCAGCCCCCTCCCCCCTCCCCCCCGCCGGCCACCAAGAAAAGCTAATCTTGTGCACTATTATACAGGTCACAAGGTCACAAATCAGTTCGGTGTGTGCACATTGAGTATGTCTGGTATCGTTTGATTTGCAGGTGAGCAACCACCCATGTTTTAACTTTTTACAGCAACTTATTGGAAAGAAAATCTGAGAAATGCCAGCACTCATATTTAATAGGGTCTCGTCCCACCAGGATAGCTGGCTAATAATAGTGTGTTTCTGACGCACGTTTTTGCAACAGCCCATTGACCCCAGTACAGGGTACTATAAATGTGCTATATACCTTTTGGGGTCATTTAAATTGTTAAGGAGAGTTTATCTTACTGATCAGGATTATCTGAGTAACTCCCTGTCATAAATTGCAACAGTGCCCTCACCTGTGCTATTTTCCTTCTGTAGTTGAATATTTAGTATGAGGATTTTGCAGAAAATTAAGTAAAAGATTCTGTGGTCGTCCGTTTCAAACACTAGGTATTAAGTTGTTTGACTATGTGTTCTAAATCCATTGAGACAGTCCATATATATTTTTAAAATCTGAAGTGATTGAGTATGTATTCTTAAATCAACTTCCCTATAATATCTAACATTCCTTTGAGTAACTTCCTTGAAAATGATGAGTGTTGAAATAAAAGTTGATCATCTACAAAAGGCCCTTGAGAAATCAAGTACTCAAGGGACAAATGTTTTGTAAATGAAGGTGCTTGCCGAAACACAGTTTGGTAGTTTACCAGAATTTGGTTTGTTATGGTTACTGTGCTGTATAACCATATGCTCTTTGTTGCTGGTTTTGTGTTGGTTTTCAATATCGAAATGCAGAAAGATAACAAGTTTTTCTTAAAATGAAGATATCACTATTCTGGGATCATTGTCTTGAAAGAAAACTATAACCCAAAGGGCAGGCTCTGGAATGTAGTGGTGAAAAGGCCTATATTTAACGACTTATCTAGTTCCTTGAACTAGTTGTTGCTATCCTGTTTACTTGCGTTCAACTCAGTTTGTTCTGTGGTTTACAGTGTGCACTCCACCCGAGTGAATTGTAACTAGATAGCAAGTTGGATGTAAGTTGAGAAAGGGCTTGCCCATAGTAGCAGTTTTTGTGTTTGTATTTTCCCCCTTCTTAAATATCCATCTAAATCTTCTAACTATCAGAATTATCTTTTGTTTGTTCAGGTGACTGGTTTAGTTTCTGTACAATAGGCAGGATTCAATAAATCTGTGTGAGTGCCAATACGTGTATAAACAGGTTTTTGTTAATTTTTCTTATGAGGGAGGTGTTTTTAAAAGAACAATTTCATACTTGAATTGATATAGCTTATTGTATCTGATCTTAAGTTAACTGTAAATTGTTTTTGGTGTCAGAAATTAAAATATTTTATGATCAGAAACAATGAAATAAATAATTTAATAAGTAACAACTGTTGGGGACTTTTCTCCGTCCATAAATTGTGCTACCAAAAAAAACAGGCTCCTTTCATGCTGTCAGTGGATGGTTGTCCAAATATGAGGAGAGTCCTTTCTCAATTACTTTGGTCATTGTGTTGTGTAATCAGTCCAAAGTCCAATCAATAATTTGGTTAAAATGTAACATGCTGTAGTTGCTCGTATTGCCACTGAGTGTTGAGAGCTTTTACATGGAAGAGTTGCAAAGTTCAAGTAATTGATTTCAGTTTGGTTTTTGGATGGGTCTGAGTAAATCTTAACGTGGGACTCCAGATCCTGATCCCACAGATATTCAGATAGTGGATGTTAAACAAAAATCACTGTTCCACAGTGAAATTGCTGAATTCTGCACAGCTTTAAATAAACACAGTTTAGAAAATGAGGCTCAAAGTAGTAGTAGTAGTAGAGAGATTTTAAAATTTGACTTGGTATCTTTCTTTGTAAGTATAGCAATAAAGTATGACTTGTCCAAAAATTGGCTTGGCAACAGAAAGGAGGTGATAATAAATGGAAAAAGCTGTAGAAAGACTGACTACTACAGTTCTGCATGAGTCAGTTTTGGTGTTTCTGTTGTTCCGTACTAATTTCTGTACGAAGCTGTTTGACTGGTAACTTGTGCCTGCTCATTCAATGTCATATGGACCAATTAAATCAGCTAAGAAAATCCTGCTGAGCTCTACATTTGCTTACTATATTTTTTTGTTTTTTATAGGTAACTGTCAGGCATAATTGATTATAATATCATTAAGTTTGTCTGATAATGTGACTTCAAAAATATTTGTTTAAAAGAGGGAATTTCTTCTGTTTAGCTGTTTCATCCAAGTATTGGTTTCAGTCAGACTGAAAACTTTGTTTTGTTCCCTGTGGGTTGTGTTATTTGCATTTTAAAAAATTACACGACTACCAAAAGTGGCTCAAGGATTAAAACAGGAGGAATTTTCCCATTTAGAGACACAACTTTTTTCCTATCAAGTATCAAAGAATTTTTCTGTTTATATCTGAAGACATTTGTTTGAAGGGTAATTCACTCTGGACTTTTCTCGCTGTTTATATTATAATTCTTGGTATTTTGCCAATCTTTCATGTTTCATATTTCTATTTAATTGTAAACATATATTTGTTTTAGTCTGTAAAAGTCTGATCTTTGTTTAATGTCTGCCAATCCAAAGTGGGTGGGGTAGTGTAAGCAAGACTACATTAAATGCAGAAAACCGATTACTGCAAGCTGCAGAACTGGCTTCAGAAACCTCTGCAGGGATAGATTTTAGAAGAACAACTTGCAAATCACAGGTGACAGGGCTTTCTTATATGAGCCACAGTGAAGCATTGAGAAAGAAAATGGCTACATAAAAATGCAGTGAAATTATGTATGTTAGAACAGCATTGGCAAAGGTTGAAAATATTTTGGGCCTGATTTCTTGATCATTTGTTCAAAGTATTCAGTCACTATGAAGCTGTTAACACTGCTAATCAAGTACTGGGGTGCATCTTAGTGTCAACTGGTTACAAGTCTCAACTTTTGTTGTTGCAATTTGAGTTTACTTCAGATACTTTATTCTTGTGACCAAAAAAACCCATCTGCTTGCATAATCACGCCCTCGGTTTCTTGATTAAGCTATGAACCCTTCTTTTGTTGCTGGATAACAGCATCTTTAACTTGGAAATACCCCAAGGTGCTTTACAGAAGGGGCAGAAAAAAATAGATAAAAGGGATGAAGTAACAGACACCAAGCCAAAGCGCGACAGTTAGGAGAGTTGACCCAAAGTTTGAAACATAGAAAATAGGAGCAAGAGTAGGCCATTCGGCCCTTCGAGCCTGCTCCGCCATTCAAAATGATCATGGCTGATCGTCTAACTCAGTACCCTGTTCCTGCTTTTTCCCCATATCCCTTGATCCCTTTAGCATTAAGAAATATATCTATCTCCTTGAATACATCTAATAACTTGGCCTTCACTGCTTTCTGTGGTAGAGAATTCCACAGGTTCACCACCCTCTGAGTGAAGAAATTTCTCCTCATCTCTGTTCTAAATGGCATACCCTGTATCCTGAGACTGTGACCCCTGGTTCTGGACTCCCCAGCCATCGGGAACATCCTCCCTGCAACTAGTCTGTCTAGTCCTGTTAGAATTTTATATGTTTGGATGAGATCACCTCTCATTATTCTAAACTCTAATGAATATAGGCCCAGTCGACCCAATCTCTCCTATCCCAGGAATCAGTCTGGTAAACCTTTGTTGCACTCCCTCCATGGCAAGGACATCCTTCCTCAGATAAGGAGACCAAAATTGCACACAATACTCCAGATGTGGTCTCACCAAAACCCTGTATAACTGCAGTAAGACATCCCTGCTCCTGTACTCACATCCTCTTGCAATGAAGGCCAATATACCATTCGCCTTCCTAATTGCATGCTGCACCTGAATGCTCGCTTTCAGCGACTGGTGTACAAGGACACCCAGGTCTCATTGCACCTCCCCTTTTCCCAATCTATCACCATTCAGATAATAATCTGCCTTTCTGTTTTTACAACCAAAGTGGATAACCTCACATTTATCCACGTTATACTGCATCTGCCATAATCTTGCCCACTCACCCAACTTGTCTAAATCACAAAATCACATTGGAGCCTCTTTGCATCCTCCTCACAGCTCACATTCCACCCCAGCTTTGTGTCGTCTGCATACTTGGAAATGTTGCATTTAGTTCCCTCATCCAAATATTGTGAATAGCCGGGGCCCAAGCACTGATCCCTGCGGTACCCCACTAGTCACTGCCTGCCACTCGGAAAAAGACCCGTTTATTCCTACCCTCTGTTTCCTGTCTGTCAACCAATTCTCAATCAATGCCAATATATTCCCCCAATCCCATGTGCTTTAATTTTGCACACTAACGTCTTGTGTGGGACCTTATCAAAAGCCTTCTGAAAATCCAAATACACCACATCCACTGGTTCTCCCCTATCTATTCTACTAGTTACATCCTCAAAAAACTCCAGTAGATTTGTTAAGCATGATTTCCCTTTCATAAACCCATGCTGACTTTGTCCAATCCTGTTAATGCCTTCCAAGTGTTCTGTTCTCACATCTTTTATAATAGACTCTAGCATTTTCCCCACTACTGATGTTAGGCTAACTGGTCTGTAATTCCCTGTTTTTTCTCTCCCTCCTTTTTTAAATAGTGGGGTGACATTTGCCACCCTCCAATCTGTAGGAACTGTTCCAGAGTCTAGAATTTTGGAAGATGATCACCAATGCATCCACTATTTCCAGGGCCACTTCCTTTAGTACTCTGGGATGTAGATTATCAGGCCCTGGGGATTTGTCAGCTTTTAGCCCCATTAATTTCCCTAGCACTTTTTTTTTACTAGTACTGGTTTCCTTCAGTTCCTCCCTCTCACTAGACCCTTGTTTCCCTAACATTTCTGGCAGGTTATTTGTGTCCTCCTTTGTGAAGACAGAACCAAAGTATGTGTTTAATTGTTCTGCCATTTCTTTGTTCCCCATTATAATTTCCCCCATTTCTGACTGTAAGGGACCTACATTTGTCTTCACTAATCTTTTTCTCTTGACATATTTATAGAAGCTTTTACAGTCAGTTTTTATGTTCCCTGCTAGTTTACTCGCATACTCTATTTTTCCCCTCTTAATCAATCTCTTTGTCCTCCTTTGCTGAATTGGTCAATGAGGGTTTTAAAGGTGGAGAGAGAAGTGGAGTGGTGGAAATGGTTTAGGGAGGAAGCTCGAGAGATTAGAGCCTCCCATCAATGATGGGCGGAGGATTCACCGAAGGCCAAAGGCAGAGGATTGGAGGACCCATGAGGGGAGGTGAGACTGGAGGAAGTTGCAAAATATAGGGTGGGGCAAAGCCATGGAAAGATTCAAAGATGTGGATTTTAAGTTCAGTATTGGGGAACAGGAGGCAAGTGAAGATCAGCAGTGGACCAAGTGGAGATTAGTGTGGTACGGGGTACAAGTGGCTGAATATAGAACAAATTAGAGTTTATGAAAGGTGAGGAATGGAAGAACATTAGAGAAATTGGTGTAAAATTTATGTAGGGGTTCTCCCAATCTCCTGCTGTAACATCAAAAGCCGCAGAGAAAAAATGTAAACGTCTGTTTATACTGTTTCTCCAGGGATACTACAGATCTTCCGCCAAACCTATGGCAGGAGTTTTGGAGACCTCCTATGGAAATTCTACCCCTTTCTATCTAGAAAAGTGTAAACAATTTTACAACACAAAGTTATAGTCCAACAATTTTATTTTTAATCCCACAAGCTTTCGGGGGCTTCCCCCTTCCTCAGGCGGTGTGGAAATGACATTTTCGAATCCTTCGCATTTTAAGATCACAGAACAATGCCTGGTGATTACTGCCCGTTGCCAAGGCAATCACAGTGAGCAGACAGAAAGGTGTCACCTAAAAAGGCCACCGAATATACAAACCCCCAAAAAAAAGAGAGAGAGAGAGATAAGGAAGACAGTCAATGACCCGTTATATTAAAAACAGATAACATTTGTTCGCTGGTGGGGTTACGTGTAGTGTGACATGAACCCAAGATCCCGGTTGTGGCTGTCCTCATGGGTGCGGAACTTGGCTATCAATTTCTGCTCGACGATTTTTCGTTGTCGTGTGTCTCGAAGGCTGCCTTGGAGTATGCTTACCCGAAGGTCGGTGGCTGAATGTCCATGACTGCTGAAGTGTTCCCCGACAGGGAGAGAACCCTCCTGTTTGGCGATTGTTGTGCGGTGTCCGTTCATCCGTTGTCGCAGCGTCTGCATGGTCTCGCCAATGTACCATGCTCCGGGGCATCCTTTCCTGCAATGTATGAGGTAGACAACGTTGGCCGAGTCACAGGAGTATGAACCGTGCACCTGGTGGGTGGTGTCCTCTCGTGTGATGGTGGTATCTGTGTCGATGATCTGGCATGTCTTGCAGAGGTTACCGTGGCAGGGTTGTGTGGTGTCGTGGACGCTGTTCTCCTGAAGGCTGGGTAATTTGCTGCGAACGATGGTTTGTTTGAGGTTGGGTGGCTGTTTAAAGGCGAGTAGTGGAGGTGTGGGGATGGCCACACCTCGCTATGACAAGTTTAGACCTATGTTCCACCCTCTGGTGTCCTGCCCAGTGCATCTGCAGCACTCCTACACTATTTGTTGTTACTTTGGCACAATTGATATTATTGCTCACCTGCCATTTTGGAAGTTCTGTGGAAGGGATTGGCAAGTTTGAGTGAATCATAAAATTGTGTAATTTGAGCGCCTGAGTGAATGCAATAGAAACCCTTTCATGAGCCTGTGATATCGAGTGTCATTGAGAGGGAGTGTAGGCTTCAGATTGTATTTTGGGGAGGAATATATCTTACAGAAAGGTATTCTGCAAGATTTATTTTTGCCCAGTGAGTCACAACAACATGGATTGAACACAGTGGTATACAAATTATAGAAATATAGTGAAACATTGGTGGGCCACAATGAACTCTGCTGCAATGAAAATGGTTTTAAAGTGTGTGCGGGGTGTTGAAACAATACGCCATTTATAACTAATATTTGTTTCCAGTGAAATTCTGAGTACTATCTCTCCATTGTATAGTCCATAAGCAGCACTGTAATATTCCTCAAGACAAAAGTGCTCAATCACTGTGCTCTGACTTCATCTCTTAATTACACTTTTAAAAAGTGTCCATTCCAGTCCATCTTCAAGAAACTAACAGCCTCTGGTTTGAAATATCTTGAACAAAGCAGTTTATTTATTCGGCTTACAACCTGGTGCTCATAATGCAATATGCTCAGATTCAACTGTAATATAAGAAGCATTCTTCCAGGTCCCAAGCTGAGCTTTCAAACCCCCATATTCTCTCCATCACAAAGACCACCTACTTCCACCTCCATAACATCACCTGCCTTTGCCCCTACCTCAGCCCATCTGCTGTTGAACCCTCATCCATGCCTTTCTCACCTCCAGATTCAACTATTCCAATGTGCTACTGGCCAACCTCCCATCCTCCACCCTTTGTAAACTTCAGCTCAAACAAAACCCTGCTGCTTATATCCCATGCTTCACTGTCACCCATCACTCCTGTCCTCACTGACCTACATTGGCTCCTGGTACCCCAACGCCTCAAATTTAAAAATGTTCATGCTCGTATTTAAATTCCTACATAGCCTCACACCTCTTCATCTCTGTAATCTCCTCCAACCCTGAAAGCCCCTCCCTTCCCCCGAACTCCGATCCTCAGATTCTGGCCTCTTGTGCATCCCCCCCTATCCCTTCACCCCACCATTGGTGGTTGGTTTTCAGCCGTCTAGGCTTCCGGCTCTGGAATTATCTCCCTAAATGCCTCTGCTCATACTACCTCCTTCTCCTTTAATGCCTTCCTTCAAACCCACCTTTTTGACCAAACTATTGGACACCACTCCTTCTTTCGCTCGGCGTCCATTTTTTGATTACGCCTCTGTGAAAAGCTTTGGGGTGCTTTTCTAAGTTAAAGGGGCTATATGAATGCAAATTGTTATTTTTATGAATGTGGCTACTACTACACAGTCAGCATTGTGACAGAATTGCTGCATTCTCCATTGCATCAAGATCAGCTAAAGATGTTCAATCATTTGGCCCTTGTTGCAGTCAAACTTGGAATTGATGAACAAGGTGCCACAGTAATATGTTTGTGGCAGGGTCTTATGGCAGTTGTGTTTAAAAAGCTGAATGGCTTTGGGCTGCCTCAAACTTCATCCATGCCTCTCAACACCTTACTCCACACCTCATAACTTCCATTGCAGCATAAGTGGAATTATAAAATGCAATTGGTGTATTGTTCTCTTTGAACTATATCAGAGGACTCCTGAATTCAATTCTGTTGTCTGATCTTCGGATAGGATAAATGAATCTTGGTGGAGGGGGGTGCGGGTTAATTTCCTCTGTAGTTCAATGTCTGCTATATTTTTGTTAAATTCATGTCTGTTATTTTAACACTATTAAAATAGCAGACCTGAATTTAGCAAGCATGCTAATCAATGTACTGAAAGCAGTGCACAAAGGAAAGTCAACTGCAAAATATTCTTCAATAGAATAAATAACTTAGGGACTGAAAAAGGACAACATAATGAGAAGAATGCAAATTAAGAATAAAAACCAAAGTTTTTATAAGTATGTATATTTTTCATACAATTTGTTTTTTGTTCTCTACCCCACCCCACTGAAACCACAAGGAAGTAGGACTGTACCCTCTCCATTCTCCACAATAGTTAAGTGGTGTAATAATATAACAAATGAAATAAGATGCACTTAATTAAATTAAAATAAAATTGTAATTGATGTTTTTAGTTGCACATGGTCCATCATGGGAGCTGTTCGGCCTTTCCAGCCACATTGGCTCAACGTTTCAGCACAAAGACAAGTTGCTGTAATTACATTTGTATTTTTCTGACAATTAATGTGATCCAAATATGTACCTCATCTATTGTCATGTCTAAAAGGGTTCATCAGAATGGTCAACGTGAAGAAATACCGGGTCTATCTAATGGCTGGTATTTTGTTTTACTAAAACTATTATGGGATATTCTGAGAAGTTCTGAAATTGTCTCCATTTGGCATCTTTTTAAATTGAAGTATTTCTTGTGAAGTATAAACCCAATGCCGCACTAAGTTGTGGTTCAAGGGCGTGCATGGCAGCGAAGAGGACTGTGTTTTCTGTGGGTGTTAACCCCTTCACCTGCCAGTTGCAATTCAGCAGAACCTCTCAGTAAAGTGTGAAATGCTTTTGTTTTTAACGGTTGATGACTGACTTACTTTTGAACGTTGCTAAAGCTCCCATTTGCACAAATTTTTCATATGCATTTCATTTAAACCGTACTATACAGGTGTGAAAGTTTACTAATCAAACAGTGCTGTAAGTGAAAATATAGGTAAGCCTGCTATCTTGACCTGTTTTTTAAAAAACATTTTGGAACGTAAAATAAAAAAACAAGTCAATTTTGACTAATGTATTGGGTTTTTTTTGGTTAAATGAGGCAAATATTGCACTTCCATCAGTTTTTAGTTTTTATCAATTTGCAATGTCTGTGTGTGTGTATATTCCACACGAGCAGTAGTCCTAATCCTATGTTCCACCCTGTTCCCATATTCCGTCATTCCTCCTTCCTTCAACAACCCAACGTATTCTTAAATGTTGACATAGTCTGTGCTTCAATCACTTATCTCCACTAGTGCATTCCACAGCCTCACAATCCCGTGTAAAAAGGTTTCTCCTGCTCTCGGTCCTAAATTCCTTGAATTGAATCTTCTATCTATATACTTTCATTCTAGATCCCTTAATCACCAGAAATGACCTGTGATTGAAGCACAGACTATGTCAACATTTAAGAATACGTTGGGTTGTTGAAGGAAAGAGGAATGACGGAATATGGGAACAGGGTGGAACGTAGGATTAGGACTACTGCTCACGTGGAAGATAACACACAATACGACTGTTTGGGCTGAACGGCCTGTGTTGTAATTTCAATGTAATTCTATGTAAAAGTGTAGGGAAAATTAGACTGTGAACTGGGGAAATTTTAGGTATTGTCAAACTGACCCAAAACAAGCCCTATTCAAGTCTGGATTTAATGCTAGTTCCTGATTCTGCTCCAACCTGAATACAAATAATCAATTCATGGGATTAATTATGTGCCCTTTCATTCTCCACTGTAGCAATTGGAGTAATCCTACTTGGGAAGCTTGTTATGATTACCTTTGAACAACTGAAAAGCATCAATGTGTAGTTAAAATTGATGTCAAAAAGCTCTTAGTGAGAGCTTTTTTAATATTTTAACATTAGCGTTAAAGTTTACCACAATCTAGTTCACATGTCACCACCAGCCACCAATAAATTTGGAACAGTATCTATTAGCCAAACATTTCTCAGTATTACTGATTTTGTGAGAATTCTGAGACACTTGGTAGGTAATACACAAATTTGTAAATAAACTTACCAACATTATGAAATGTTGATGGGTTTGGATTATGCCTGATGCCATCTCCTACAGGTGGCACTGTTGTCAGCTTTGTAGAAGTTAAGTCCAGAATTCTATAAGCTTCAGTATCATGAGGGTTTGCTATTATACTGATCTGTGTAATTGTCTATAGTGTTAATGTCCAATGTTGAATTTTCAAAAATGAGCAAATAGACATTTTGACCCCTGTGACTGTGGATAATGAAGGTTGTGTAACTGGTTTGCCTATGGTTTCAGTATCCTATTCAGTACATCAAAATATTCTGACTAGATAATGTTACAGGACAATTACTCACAAAGGAAAGACTGTTTTACAGTAAGACAATTGTATTAAAATTTGCTTGCTTTCAATTCCACTTACAACTCCTAGTTTGATATTTTCACTAGATCATGCTTTGCACTGGAGTTTAGATACAGTTTTATCATCTCTGCTCTGACTCATTAGTACAGCTCGCTATTCCTGCGTGGGAGTGACTTGGTGGATTGTGGGCAACTACTGCCAGTTTCACTTAGCACCAGTTTACGTGGGAAGCAGTGATTTATAACTGTTTACACTTTTTTTTAGGTAATGAGTTACTCTTTTAGGAACAATTTAAGTTGGGTTGGGAAGGGGACAATGTATATTATCTGTAATACCAAACTAAGCATACTCATTTAAAATCATAAATGCAATCTTTTATTTCCTCTTTAATAGTTCTAATAGTCCAGCCCATTCACACGCAAGCTGTAACATGAAAAATATCTATTTAAAATAACATGATTAACTTCAGTTTTCTGCTAAGGAGCAAACATTGTGAGGAGTGTTTTTGTCAAAGCAACTAAAACTGTAGTGTGTGGCTTGAAAAGTGAGAGCTCCCACTAATAAAGTCTCTGTAATGTGGGTTGTTTGGTTTTAATTTGAGGATTATAGCAACAATTCTCAAAAGCAAAAACCTTTTTTAAAAAAAATACAACTAAGCAAGTTAGGCTTTGTGATCCTGGATTTCCAGTTTTATTTGGATTGAAGATCTAACATTTTTATTTGGACTCTACATTTAATATCCATTCTTTAACTACAATAGAATCCATTTATAAGACTGATACAACATCCATTGTTTATATCCCTCAGTAATAGAGGCCTGACATAAGGCACCCACCCCTCCAACAAACCCCTACATATGGTACAATTTGATACTTGTTTGGCTTCATCTTGACAGCTCACTTTAAAATTAGAATTAACCCAGAAGTTCAGTATATCACTGTCGTCTTTGGAATGCATCTGTGCCAATCCTTTTGAGGACTTTAATTGTATTTTTTTCTCAAATAAAATGTTAACCTACATTGGCTCCGGGTCCCCATATGCCTCCATTTTAAAATTCTTATCCTCGTGTTCAAATCCCTCCGTGGCCTCACTCATCCCTATCTCTATGGAAGCTACATCATTAAATACATTTAAAACAGAGATAGACCGTTTTCTAGAAGTGAAGGGAATTAGGGGTTATGGGGAGCGGGCAGGAAATTGGACATGAAGCTGAGTTCGGATCGGTCAAGGCCCTGTGGGTGGCGGAGAGGGCCCAGGGGCTGTGTGGCCGGGTCCTGCTCCTACTTCTTGTGTTCTTTAGATTTGTGGTTGGGATCAGATCAGCCATGATCTTATTGAATGGCGGAGCAGGCTCGAGGGGCCGATTGGCCTACTCCTGCTCCTATTTCTTATGTTCTTATGTTCTTACAACTCTTGAAGAACTCTATGTTCCTCCAACTCTGGCCTCTTGTCCGTCCCCCACTTCCTTCACCCCACCACTCGTGGCCGTTCCTTCTGCCTCTGGAATTCCCTCCCTAAACCTCTCCCTCCCTCCACATCTCTCTCCTCCTTTACGACCCTCCTTAAAATCTACCTCTTTGACCAAGCTTTTGGTCACTTATCCTAATGTCTCCTCCTTTGGCTAGGAGTCAAATTTTGTCTGATTACGCTCCTGTGAAGTGCCTTGGGACACTTTATTACGTTAAAGGTGCTATACAAATGCAAGTTGTTATTTTTGTTGGTTTAAGAAAGTTTTTAAGAGAGCTATAAAATGATTTGTTATTTGATTTGTGCATACAGCAATTAAAACTATGATTTAGAGGATCGCCACACTGGCAACACATGGGTTACCTGTTACTAATCTTTGAAGGTGGCAGGACAAGTTTGATAAGGCTGTTTTAAAAAGCATACAGGATCCTTGACTTTATAAATAGAAGCATAGAGTACAAAAACAAGGAAGTTATACTAAACCTTTATAAATCACTGTCTAAGCCTCAGCTGGAGTATTGTATCTAATTCTGGGCACCGCACTTTAGGAAGGATATGAAGGCCTTAGAGAGGGTGCAGAAGAGATTTACTAGAACGATGAGAAACTTCAGTTATGTGGAGAGACCAGGGAAACTGGGATTATTCTTAAAGCTGAGAAGGTTAAAGGGACATTTAATAGAGATGTTCAAAATTATGAACGGTTTTGATAGAATAAATAAGGAGAAACTGTTTTCACTGGCAGGAGGATCGGTAACCAGAAGACACAGATTTAAGATAATTGGCAAAAGAACCAGAGATAAGGAGAACTTTTTTTTTAACGCAGCAAGTTGTTATGATCTGGAATGCACGGCCTGAAAGGGTGGTGGAAGTAGATTCAGTAGTAACTTTCGAAAAGGAATTGAATGTATACTTGAAAAGGAAAAATTTGCAAGGCTCTGGGGAAAGAACAGGAGAGTGGGACTACTTGGATAGCTGTTTCAAAGAGCCAGCACAGGCACAATGGGCTGAACGGCCTCCTTCTGTGCTGTATGATTCTAATCACGTGTGGTTTGTTTTTTACATGTGTCGTCCCTCCCAGCTTTTTCCACTTCCCCTAAAGTTGCAGAATCTTGATAGTGTTTGAGTCCATGGGTGCTGGCAGCCCTCTGTCAGCCAAGTGACCATTCTTCTTATGTGATCCTAGACAGTGAAGCTTAGCAGCTATTTGAACCTGAAGACTATCACAGCTGAGCTCATCTCCCCTGACATTCATGTGCACATAGTTTGATCAGGGGTCACTTGATAGCAACTAGAAGTGGCAGATGATGGCTATTTGATTTTACTTCCAGGGATGTTGAGGCCAATTGTAGTAAAGCAACTGCTGTCCTGGCTGAGATCAGCCAGTTATGGACAGACTGGGAATTAAACCTGGGAACTTCTAGCCTGTAGGCCTGATGGTGCTTTCATCCAGTAGGGCATCTATATATCTGCTGTACTTTTTTTTTTGAGAAGATTATGCATTCATTATGTTAGCCTTTCATTGCATGTCCAATTCCTAATTGGATTTCAAAATATTCAAAAAAGGCATTTTTGTTTTGGGAACTTTTTTTTTCCTCTTTCCAGTTTTCCTCCTGCCTCGAAAGTGCTCATTCATGGTATGGTATGGTTCTATCAGAGATCAATGGATATCAATTGGAATTAGAACAATGAACATTTTCCACTCAAGCCAATTGTTGCACCCTGATTAAGATCAGCTAACTTGAGACGAATTGGGGATCACACCTGAAACCTTCATGGTCTGTGATAACTCGGTTCACATTTAACTAGCTGCGCCATGAGGAAGTTATGTTAAATTTTCATAGCTGTAAGTGTACGTAAGGTTTTCAGAAGAAGATAATATTGTTTTAATTACTGTCTCATAGACCATTCAGATGCAGGAGAGGTTACCTCAAGGACATCTTTGGCAACAACACGTAGTGACAATTACCTGGGGGCAGTTGCAGAAGAAAGGAAGCGCACATCAGGGGAGCTCCGAAATTTGTGGAGGAAGGCGATTCTCCAGCAGATTCTGCTTCTGAGAATGGAAAAGGAAAACCAGAAACTACAAGGTTAGTGGAGTTTTGATTATTACACTTCCTGATGTCTCAGAACCATCGCAATGCACCACTTCTGTATGTGAAACCAAGAAGGTTCATAGTCAGGGTTTAAGTTGGGGTGTTAACGTGTAGCATATTTCTGTTGTTTTTTTTCCACTCGTTCAACTGTTAGATTGGAGCCGTCTTTTGACAAAATGATTCACTAATCCAGAAATGGCGAGAAACTCATGCTTCTCGAATGGTGAACTGTTATGATGGAGTAGAGAGTACAGAATCAATCATCACTTGTTACCAAGCAAGGAGAGCCTTTTCCAGCAGATTGCAACTCTTTTAAGCTTCTATCTGACCTCTATTCCAGAAGACCAATGGATAAGGGCATTGGGTTTCCAGTTTTGGCTCTGGCCATGAGCATCAAACAGATGTCTGGATGACTGAATAATGCCATAGTGAGTTGTGATTGGGGAAATGAGCTGCATTTGTTTGTATAATTTGAGAAAACTGAATATGTGTACATCTTTAGAATCAGAATGATACAGCACAGAAGAGGCTATTCAGCCCATCGTGCCTGTGCCAGCTCTTTGAAAGAGCTATCCAATTAGTCCCATTTCTCTGCTCTTTCCCCATAGCCCTGCAAATTTTTCCCCTTCAAATATTTATCCAATTTTTCAGGAAGACCATAACCAGATCATAACAACTCACTGCGTTAAAAAAAAATTCTCCTCATCTCGCCTCAATTCTTTTGCCAACCACCTTAAATCTACGTCCTCTGGTTACGACCCTTCTGCCAGTGGAAACAGTTTCCCCTTATTTACTCTATCAAAACCCTTCACGATTTTGAACACCCCTATTAGCTCTACCCTTAACCATCTCAGCTGTAAGAAGAACAACCCCAGCTTCTCTAATCTCTCCATGTAACTGAAGTCCTGCATCCCTGGTACTATTCTAGTAAATCTTCTTGCACCCTCTCTAAGGCCCTTTGTGTGTTCCTCCAACACCTTAAGCAATGATGCCCATCATCTGAATTACCCAGAAATTGCTGAATGCTGACTCAATGTCTAACCTGCCTCATCCTACAAACTCAACCTCCATAACCTGATTAATTTCCAATTTTGCCTGCTTTCTCATAGTCTAGTCTCAGTTTGTGGCCCATTAAGGAAAGATAATGTCCACTAAACCCATTATTTTTTGCAAAAACACATTATGTCATAAAGGAAAAACTATATAATACAGAAACTT
Organism: Heptranchias perlo; assembly: GCF_035084215.1. Taxonomy (NCBI): domain Eukaryota; kingdom Metazoa; phylum Chordata; class Chondrichthyes; order Hexanchiformes; family Hexanchidae; genus Heptranchias; species Heptranchias perlo. The sequence goes on along the minus strand of NC_090325.1, from coordinate 94,452,980 downwards.
TATGGTGTGAAGCAGATAGAGCATTGTGTCAGTCACACTTTTAGAAAATGCTCCAGTGACCAGTATCACAGAGGGATAAAAATGGCTGGTGTAGGAAACAGAAAATTTCCCTTTCGTGCAGTAAGGGATACTTTTCTGAGTTTGGTTTAAGCTACATTACTGGGGCTGAATTTAATAAGCTTTACTGGGGGACAAAAAATTCCTGGCTGAGTACAAAAATTCATGCAAAAATATAAATTTAAATAAATGGTAGGATGTGGCTTAACGTTACCGACCTCTCACATGCCGAGTTATCCATCTCAACTGTGTCTGTGAAGAAGTGTTGAGAAAAGGCCAAACATGTCCTCATTCTTGGGCCTCTTTAGCACACTTCTAATAGCTGGTACTAGCAGACCCCTGCCTGCCCTCTTGACTGGAGATGGCTCTTTGTGTGGAGGTTGATCATAGAGAGTGGAAGAGAACAAAAAAATAAATTTAAAGGTTTCCTGCAAAGGAACACTCTCGTTAACTGGATTCAACTGTACTGTGTTTCACTCATTCTGGGATATATCTTCCACTGAGTATGAAAATGATTAAGGCACATCTAAAATTTTCTCACCCAACATCTACTTTTTAAACCTTGATTGGCATTTGGGTGCCGCACATATTGGCTGGTTCCCAATCTGTTCGTGGCTCTGTGTGTAGGTGCATTTTTAAATATGTATTGGGACTGGGTTTATCCTTATGATGATAACCGGGTATTGAGAGGTGGGGCCAAATTAATTCTCTTGAGGAATGTAGGGTGGGGGCATGTTTTATCAGGACAGGATCTCAGCTATTGATCCTGTTGGAAATTTAGGAGGAGATGAAAATAAAACAGGAAACTGCTGATAAGATCTGTGTTGATTGCACAACACATTAATTCCTACAACAGGAGCCAAAACAAGAAATTTCAATATTTGAATTGGCCCATTAAAATACATGATGCGCACACGGTCAAAACTTGTTTTTGTGCACATTAAGGGGACCTAAACAACAAGTTTATATTTTGACATATATGGGCCGTGGAAGTAAAAATTGTGCTTTTACTCTTTGTGTTCTTAACAAATACCTCTCAACTGCCAAGCTCGTTTACTGAGCCAAAAGAAATTGTAATGGCCCTAATTTTTAACTCCAGGTGGGTATTGGCCAGGTGGATAGTGGTATGAGTTAGAAACACACCCGCTTCTACAGAAACGGGGCCTGGGGTATTTTAAGTCCCAGGTGTCATTTAAATCCCACCTGCCAACTTCTTACCCGTTTCGGGTGGAAAGCGTCGGAAGATTGTGCAGCCCAGAGGCTGTCCCTCGATACCAGGCGGGATTGGCTTTGCGGGATCTCCGATTTGGGACGGTGTGGGGGGGTGGTGAGTCCACAGCAGTGGAGGCCTATGGTTTCCTTGTGGGGCCTGGAGGAGCTCCTCTTCCCCACTGTCATCGCCTGGTAGGAAAGCCGCTGCCAGTCGTCCGTCCATACATCTGTAGAGAAGGACCCGGACAGATTTGGGCAGCTGTCCTGCTGCCTGCTCAATAGAGCATCTAACCTCACAAACTCTGTGTACAATCCCTGGTCTGCCAAGTTAGCTGATCTCCACCAGGGTAGTGGTGGAAATGTTATGATTGGGAGGGGAAGATTCAGCCTTGGTTCAACTTGTGATTGCTATCTGGTGACCCCTGCTAGAAAATGTAGGTTTATGGATATTAGGTGAAGACAGGATCAGGCCTTGTGGTGATTCCAGTCGAATAATTCACTATCCAGGCTTGCATATAAAGAATGTTTGCTTGTGTGAAGTATTAGAGGGTTGTCCATACCTCTGGGAGAGAGGAAAAAATTTAAAAACAAGTTTGTAAACAAAAAACAAGTGGATTATGTATTACTGTCAGTGTTTTGCTGAATTTTTTTAAGTAGTTCTGTGAAATGAATCAAGTTTTTCTCTCTTAAAATAACAATAAATAGTTCTGTGATGACAGACATCTGGTCAGGGAGAGGAGGGAAGAAAGGGTGGAATCTTAAGGTAATAGCTGGGAAACCCAAAAGATCAGTCAAATGGCAAATCAAAGCCCTAAATCTTATGATCTAAAATCATCTCCATTTGTTTAAGAAAGTTATAAATATTTATACTGAGATTGTCCCAAGGATAATTTGAGGAATTCTCGAGCAGTGTGAGAATATTCGCCACAAGTAGCATCAGCTGCAAGAGTTAGTGGTGGCCCCTGTGGCTATTTTTGCTGTAATTCAGGAACACCTTACCCAAGCATCATGATATTTGTTTATAGATTATTCTGTTCACATTGTTTAATTCTCTTCCCAACCACGCACACCTTTTGTTTAAGCCACCCATCATTCTTCAACTGGGCAGGCAGGCAAATTACTTCACGCCTTTTTAGCTAGTCCCCACCTTTGACAGTCCCCATCTTAAGCAGTCTAGTCATAGTACGAGTGGAGAGAAGGACATTGTATAGTTGGTGGAGGTTCCAAAGACAGGGAGGGGCGAGGCCATGAAGTGATTTAAACACGTGAAATAGCATTTCAAACTTGGTGTTTGGGGCCTGGGAGCCAATGTGGTTCAGCGCTTCCTGGGGTGATGAACAAGTGGAACTCGGTGTGGGATAGGATAAGGACAATTCGGAGAGATTGGGAGAAGTTGAGTCTGAAGTGTTGACAGCAGCATGGATGAGGGTTTCAGCAGCAGATGGGCTGACTACAGCGATGTTATGGAGATGGAAGCAGACGGCCTTTGTGATGGAGAGGATATGGGGCTGGAGGCTCAGCTTGCAGTTGAATAGCACTCTGAGGTTGAGAATAGTCTGGTTCAGCCTGAGGGAGGGAAATGGAACCAGTTCCGAGGGCAGGGCGTTTTTGATCGGCCAGTTTTCAGTTTTCTCAATGTCTCTGGAGGAAATGCTGGCTCGTCCGAGACCGGATCGCGAGGTGGTGAAGAGGCAGAGCTGAATGCCATCAGCGTACATGCGGAAGCTGACCCCATGCTTGAGGATGCCGCCAAGTGGCAGCATGTAGATGAGAAAGAGGAGGGGGTTCTCTGTGAAGCACCTTGGGACATTTTTCCACATTTAGATCTTCAGATCTGGAGGTGATGGTGCGGGAATGAGAAGAGCAGTCATTGGTAGAGATCCTCTGGTTACGATTGGATATAGAACAGTGGAAACAAGTGTGGGCAGTCCCACAGAGTTGGACAGTGGAGGAGAGGCATCAGAGAAGGATGGTGTGATCGACCATGTGGTCGTGAAGGACAAGGGGGCATAATGCACCATGGTCACAGTCACAGGGATTGTCAGTCAGGACTTTTAGTGGGTGCTTTTTGAGTGCTGCGGGAGGGGCGGAAACCTGATGGAGGTGCGGGAGAGATGGGAACGGATCTGGAATTGACAACTTATTCTAAAACCTTGGAGAGAAAAGGGAGTTTGTAAGGACAGGCAGAGGAGGGTGTTTTTTTCGGGGAATGATTGCGATTTTGAAAGGGAGAGCAACAGTGCCTGATTAGAATGAACCATTGCAATGTTAGCTAGCTTGGGGATGAGGAAGGGAAGTTGGGGGAGCAGCAGTTTAGTTGGTTAGGGTTGAGGGAGCAGGTAGTGGGTTTAATTGATGAGATGAGCTTTGAGAGAGCATGGGGAAGATGGGCGAGAAACTAGAGACTGAAAGGGTTTTAAAACTAGGCTAGGGTAGAGTGGGCCTCCGGGGGGTGGGGAGGATGTTTGGCTTGGTGCTGAAGGGGAAGGGGGGCAATCAGAAGTTCATGAGCTTCTTAAACTTGTTAGAGGTGAGGGAGGAGGGGGCGAGAAAGGGTTTTAAGGAGGTGCTTAGTACTGGAGAAAAAATCCTTGCATGATTTGAGAGTAGTGGGTGGTTTTGCCAGAGGAGAGTGAGGCCTGGTAGAGCTTGGTGTGACCCAGCCAAATCTGGTGATTGGTTCCTAAGCCAGTTGTGCGCCAGAAAAGATTAGGTCTGCACTTACTTTTTAAAAAATTTGTTCTAGGTATATAAGGCCATAGTTATTGTCCATCTCTCGTTGCTCTGCGAAGATGGTGGTAGGCCTTCTGCTTGAACCATTGTGTAGAGGGACACAGCACAGTGGTGGTCGAGAGAAGTGATGGGAGAGGTAGTGTTGGGATTTGGTCAGCATGCATAGGGAAATTAACTCCATGGCTATGGATGGTGTCACTAGAAACAGCACATGGATGAGGAAGAGGAAGCTACTATGATGGAATCTTGGGCGACTCTAGAGGTGACCATGTTGGGTTGGGAGGAGATGTTATTGCTGGACATGCATGGGCTGCTTTGGGATCGGTAGGAGTGGAACCATGTAAGCTAAGTCCCATGGTGGTGGAATGTGGAGGAGCCTGGTGTGGTCAACCATGTCAAACAAGGTAAATGAGAACAAGGACGATAATGTGCTGAAATTATATTCACAGAGGACGCCAATCCAGATATTAATTACAAATAGAAATAGAGTTTGAGGCAATCAATAACTCAAATCACTTCAGCCAGTGTGGTCGTGCTGAGACCAGGCGGGAACCTGGACTGCAGGGTCTTAAAAAGGGAGTTGTTGGAGAGAAATGGGTTGTAATTTAACCCCTAAGAACAGGTGGGTTGGGGGCGGGTGGGCAGTAAAAATGGTGGATTTTTGGAGTGGGACCATATCCTGGCTTCAATTCACCCACTTCCAGGTTTAACCCAAGCGTGTTTGGATGTGTGCGCACAACAGACACCCAGAAGCACTTAAAGGTGGTGGGCTGATACTTAAAGGAGCAATGTACCTCATTGAAATAGTTGAGCAGGAGTGCTTCTTCCAGGCCTATCTGGTGCGACATGACCCACCATTGGCCGATTCTCCCTCCGCCCCTCTCCTCCGCCTCCCCCCCCCCCCCCCCCCCCCACAACCGATGCTAGATCGCCCCCTCCCTCCCCCGATACTGGACAATCCCCCCCCCCATCTCCAACTCTTCATCTGACCTCCGACCTCTTCTCCCAATCTGCGATCTCTAACCTCTTCCACCGACCTCCGATCTTTTCAACCTCTTTGAGCGACGAGCGACCTCCGATCTCTTTTCTCTTTCCGGCATCAGCCCCCACACCGATCTCTCCTGGCATCAGGGAAATTAGCAATTAAGCAGTAGTTGGAGAGAATGGGTGGGTCCAGGGTAGGGTTTGCAAGGAAGAGAATGATGCATTGGTTTTGAAAAGGAGAAAGGCAGACCCTGGAAAAAGGGTGCCACTAACTATGACTGCAAACATTACGGCCAGGAAAGGTATTTGGGCGAAGAGAGCATCAAGGGCGCAAGAGATTGGTCTCATAGAAGAGATGAACTTGGAGAGGGCCTGAGATGAGTAACAATAGAAGCTAAAGGTCAGGGGTGGGTTTGGGTTAGGGTGAGTGAGGGGCTGGGGGTGGTTGGACATGGGGCAGAAGGGAGAGGTGGTGGCTGAAGCACCTCTGCAATGATCTGAATCATTGAGGTGAAGATATACACAAGCTCTTTGCACTTCGTGTTCCAGGTGAGAATGGAGGGGCGAGGGACAATGGTACAACAAAAATGGAGTATTTGTGTTCCTAACTTACAGGTTCGCTCCCTTATACTATATGTTGCAGCTTAAGAGAGGTACTGCTCTCAAAATGACTCCCGTCACTGCATGTTGGGAAATTGCTTTTGTTTTAAGATCAAAAAGAAGCCCGCCCAGCTATTGATTACTAATAGACGTGTCAAGAATTTCCTTGGAGCTGCTCCCACTCCACTGGCGTAACTTTGCCAGAAGTGCAGCGGGAGTTTCTGATACACTTTCTCAAAGTTACGGCGGCAGAGCGAAAGCAGCTCCAAGGAAATTCCTGGCCCTAGCATTTGAGGAAAACAATAAGCAAAGTGCTGGAAATGAGCAACATGCATCATTGGGTAATTAATCAATGTCATAATCTAATCAGGAGAACCTTGACTTAAGCAGCCCTCATTGATACCCCAAGTGGTCAGTGACATGCTTTTGTGTATGAGTTATAAATCTGACTTCATTGTACATGCAATGCCTTGACCTCACAGATTAGCTACTCAAAGGAATGGCTGTAGAGGTAATTTTACGAGTCTGTGCTGCCAGCATTTTAATGGTTGAAAATCATGAGTTGTTCACACCTGAATTTCTGATTTGTGCTGCCAGTGAGCAGTCGCACAGATGCATAAATTTGCTCCTATATATATGTTAGGTTTTTTAAGAATGGGATACTACTGATGTACTTGAGTTTTCAGTTTTGACCTAGCTGCTACAGACTTGGAGGCAAGATGTAAACTCTGTAGGTAGGAACACCTATGTGATTCCAAGTCAGACTGCAACCAGTAGGAGTTATTTGCATGGGGCAGGTAGGTGCAGGTGCCATTTCAGATGCATCTTCGGTGGCTTCCTGCATCCAGTAACTTAGACTCCTGCCCAGCCCCCACCCCCGAATCCTGCTATTGCTCCAATCAGCCCCTGAGTCCAGGCTGTTTGCTGGGCATGGTGGGGCCCACATATGCCCTTGTGGAGGCTGGTATGCCTCACCTCATTCATCATACCAGCAGCCAGTGCAACTTGGGGTCCTCATCCATGGCCAGGATTGGCAACTCTCTGCTTAGGATATCTCTGCCCCGGCCTGTTATTTGCCTTATAAGAGTGGATGGAACTTTTTCCCTTTACAAGTCAATGAGGAAACTATCAGAAACTGGGGAGACCCAACATGACTGGATTCCCTGTTCCCATAGGGTTTCATCTAGTCACATTGGGAAATCTGGTAGAAGCCACAGGAATTTCAGGGCCAGTGTCTCTTGCAGCTACAGATACAGAGAAATCCAAATGCACAATTTGTTACAACAGGGAATGGGCAGCACTGATTAAACAGTTAAATTGCCAGTTTTCCAGTCAGTTTTCTGGTAATGACTATCCTTGCCTGCTTTCAAATTGTATTTGAGAAATTGTACATTGTGTAGTGTGGCTCCAGCCAGTCCCATTTCACACAGGTTGCAGAGAGAGTAAAGGAGGATTTATTGTTCCTTGTTCTTGTTCAAATCCAATTATGTCCATATTTGAATTGATATATTACTTAAATACTAGTCTTTTAATTATTGGAACATTCCATATTGTGCATCATTTTAATGAAATAAAACATTAAATATAAAATTAATAAAGCAACATAAAAATTAATTCCAAGCATTTGCATATAAACATTTTTGATAGGCAAGTCTGTACTGCAAGTGAGATTTTGAGTCAAATTTTTGGAGGAATTTGAAAATTAAATAAAAATCTAATTTAAAATTTTACGCCAGTCCATTTGGATTCAATAACTCTGGTTAGGGAGAGAGAAAAGTCAGGAGGAGCCTGATCACTTTCCATTTGTATCTGCTGGCATGCGTGCGTGTACATACATGTTGGGTGCGGGCCCGAGGAAACTTGGCTGTGATGCCACCCATAGTGGAACAGCCGGCCGACACTCAGTCTAGGCTTACACGTTATAAATGCTCATTTGCATGAGTACTGGAGAGCTGCCAGGGCCTGCAGAACCAAATGCAATTGGGGTAAAAAAAAACTGCTTGTAAAATCTAACTTTTTTATTATTAATTTTTGGGATGTGGGCATTGCTGGCAAGGTTGGCATTTGTTGCTCATCCCTAGTTGCCCTGAGGAGGAACCGCTGCAGTCCATGTGGAGAAGTTGCTCCCATAATGCTGTTGGGTATTCTTAAAATGGTTTTACGAGTAATGTTTAAAATATTTTCCTTCTACTTTGTAGCTTCAGAAAGTGACCTGCAGAACAAGCGGTTAAAGCTAGATTATGAGGAAATCACTCTCTGTCTAAAAGAAGTGACTCTGGTTTGGGAGAAAATGCTCAACGTGCCTGCCAGGTCAAAGGTTAAATTTGACATGGAGAAGATACATGTGGCCATGGGCCAAGGTGAGTGGCCAATTTGTATTACTAAGCATTTTAATAATAAATGTCATAATAAATTCAATTATTTAATCTGAAGATAATGCGGTTCTTGTTAGAACCATTTAATGGCATGAAATTCAGATGCAATTTGAGAGAGTATCACATGGAAAATGAAGGGGGTGATTTTCCTTTTGCCACAATAGCATCAGATCTTTGGTGGAGCAGAAATTCCACTCGCCCATTGCCTGCATGGCTCATCCTGGCACATTTCCTGGAATCATTGAGGGCTGGTGCCGGGGCTGGCTGTCAGGTGAAGGCAGAGAAATTGCTGCAGTGCTTTCCCACAGTGCAGAGTGGCCAGTAGCGCAGTGAAGAGAAACAGGCTTTAAAAAACTTTCCAATTCTTAAAATTCCCTCTTTGACTACAGTGAGAGTGATTTCATTGTTTTAGTCAAAGCACTATTTAAATTTCGCATCCAGCCCACAGCAATGCTGGAGACCAGGAATGCACTGGAATTCCTCGAGTCCAGTGACGGTACGTTGCCAATGACAGTGCACCCTCTCCCAACTCTCTTTACTCATGTTCACCACACAAGGCAGCTGCCGTAAGCAGATACATGCCTCCTTTGAACCAAATGTCTTTAGTGAATTGAATGTAGTGTGCCTTAGGGTCTTACTGCTGAGTTATACTGAAAGTATTATGGGCTACTTACCATGCACTCCTGGTATTTTTCATAGGTGGAAAAACACCACACTGATGGGCCATATATTTCAGGCTCAACTAATTGTATTTATTGTAAGATGAAATATTTCACTGAAGAATAAATCAGCAACTAAGATAGCAGAACGGTGCTTAGCACTCATCAATATATTGAAATATTCTGAGTCCAACATGAAACGTTATGAGACACAGCCCTTTTGGAGTTTGGGATGGAGGTAAATGTGGCCTCAGGGTACTTGAACATGTAGGTTATTTTTCTTATTTTAATTTTTTGATCATTAAGGTGAAGGTTGCCATTGCTGGGGAATAGAACTCTTTCCATTTCAGACATCTGGGGCTCGATTTTCCCGGGAAATTGCGGGTGCGTTATGGGCGATGAAAATCGGGGAAATCCGGCTCCAACCCACAGACTTCCGTGTCTGGGTGTGCGCGCGCACCTCTCAAATGCGACAGTCCCACCGGCAATTAACGCCGGCGGGATGATCATTTAAACAGTCGTTGAGGTAGTTTAAGTACTTGAAGTACTTAATTTTCTCCACATTTTGGCAGGGATGCGATTTTGAAGCATCCTCAGTGTGTTTCCCGTGCTGTGGGAAACACTCCCTGTTGCAACAGACGTGTTTCAGCCAGCAGCCAGTGGGAGATTCAAATGCTTATTTGACAAATGGGGAGAATAGGTCACTTATTGCAGCAGGGCACTCTGTTATTTCAGACAAAGTTCTGGCTGCAAGATCTTTGTGTTTGCACTGAAAATTCTTACTTTCCACTCAAAATTCTGCTTTTCAAATATATGTAACTACTTTTCGGACCCCCTCAAGCTCACACTGTCAGGATGGGGGGCACCATGGCTGCATTCACCACTATATCTGAGGATGAGCAACATCACCAGCCTCGCCAGGCATGATGTCCACCTACGCCACGTGGAGCTCCACAACACAGTGCTGCACCACAGGCACCTGCACAACAGCACAGAGGACAACAACAGAGAGAGTGACATCGCAGGAGGCACTACCCTCGCAACAGGGTCTACAGACCGAGGCTCAGCTTCCTGGATCTCTCTGAGGAGCAGTGCATACGGAGGTTCAGAATCAGTCGCCAGGTGGTCGAAGACACCTGCAGCCTCCTTCATGCCGAGCTGCTCCCGGCTGGCCCGAGCAGCATCTTCTTACCTGTCGCTGTCAAAGTCACCACTGCCCTCAACTTCCTCGCCTCTGGATCATTCCAGGGTGCCGCCGGAGTCCCTCAGTCGTCTGCACACAAGTGCATAAGGCAGGTCACCGACGGCTTGTTTCGCAGAGCCTCGCAGTACGTTAACTTCCCCATGGACAACCACAGCTAGACAGAGAGGGCAGTGGGATTCCACGGTGTGGCTGGCTTCCCATGGGTGCAGGATGCAATCGATTGCACCCATATAGCAATCAGAGCACCTCCACTCAGCTCGTTTGTAACCACCGCAAAAGATTCCTTCACGTGTGCGCCAGATACCCTGGCAGCTGCCACGATTCCTTCATCCTCCGGGAATCCAACATCCCACCCCTCTTCCATGCACCGAACCCCGCTAAGGGCTGGCACCTCGGACACAAGGGATACCCCCTGCACAAGTGGCTCATGACCCCTCTGAGGAACCCCATCACCGAGCAACAGCATCGATATAACGACAGCCACATTGCCACCAGGTCTACAATTGAGCATGCGATAGGGCTGCTCAAGATGTGATTTAGGTGCCTTGATCGCTCTGGGGGAGTGCTTCAATACGCACCAGACAGAGTGGGACGCATTATAGTTGTGTGTTGTGCCCTGCACAACATGGCGCAACAGAGAGGGGTGCCACTTGAGGAGGCCCCATCCACATCTGCCACCCACATTGAGGAGGAGGAAGTGGAGGAGCAGGAGCAACCCATGGGCAGAGCAGTGGCTCACCTGGCTGCTCGTGAGGCCAGGGAGTCACTGATATGTGAATGGTTCTCCTAACATCAGACAGTGTGAAGAGTCCAGTCGTCACACCACCTGGATAGAGCAGTGCCCACACAGCCATCCCCTTCCCACCCCTCCCTGCACAAAACAGGCCTGTAACTACACATACACCCACTGCAGAGTGACCCAATGGGTGGCATCAAGTGTCGCCGTTCATGGTGAGCCTCATGAAAGGGCCCTATTACAGAAGCCAGTCAAGACTGGCCATGACGTGGCAGTAGTGGTGACAATAATCATATTTAATGTGAGTTTAACATAAAGCTAATATAAATAAAAAACATGACCAACCATCAAACACCTTTGTGCGTACCCTCCGTGCTTACAGATCCTTCGCCTTTCGCTTCCGACTACTTCTATGTGGTGCTTCCCCTGTAGCTGCAGCAGAGGTAGTGACAGGTTGCTCATGTTCATGCCCTGACTGATTAGATGCTTTGGGCCTACTCCCTGAGTTTTGGAGCCCTTGAGGGCCCCTCCAAAGACTGCTCCACCTGCACCTGTGCAGGGGCAGACTCGGCCACCTGGAGAGGGGGCAGCATTGGGGGTACTGGTTGCGAGGGGAGCAACGGGTGAGACATGGGAGCGCTTTGGATGGCGTCCCCACTTCCATCATCCCTCCCCTGGGCCAGGCCCACATCACACCTACCACTCTGCTGGAACAACAGTTTGGGGGCCATGTGTGAAGCCTTGTGAGGCCAGTGCTAATGTATCTGCCTGCCTGTTTAAGGCGGCCGAATGTTGTTCACTGTGAATCCGAAGGGCCGTTGTCAGGGCCTGAATGGACTCATTTGTGAGCCGTGCTTGAAGCTCAATGGAGGCTAGCCTTCTCTCCATCGCAGATATTCCCACACTTACCCGTGACACTATCTCAGAGATTCCCTCACATCCTTGTGACGCTATCTCAGAGATTCCCTCCTGTACCTGTGCCACCATTCCATTCATGCAGGAGTTGGACTCCTCCATCCTCTGCGCTATTATGGAAACTGTGCATGGCACCTCTTCCAGCACCTTGCAAATGTGCTGCTGTTCCTCGACCAGTCTCCTTTTAAAGGCTGGCCCCCAGGGTTCAGCATCTGTGTTCAGTTGAGCAGAGCCTGGAGAGGAGTGCGCTCACTGACGTGGACTCTCCACAGCTGCCCCTGCCACCAGTGTCTGTTTTTGCTCAAGTGTGTGGTGACTCACCAGGTGCCAACCCAACTAACTAAATACTAGGACCCACCGAGGTATATGTATCTGCGCTGGTGGACGGCTCACTCAGATGTGACGGTGCGCCCTCAGAGGCTGGGAGCTCCTCTGAGAAATAGCCCTCTGCCGTCACACCGGTCGCTGAAGGCCCTGTAAGAGAACAGATGGCAATATTAAGCATCATCACAGATGTGTCATGTTGCAATGAGCATACTGAGGTGCTGAAGATGGCAAGGAATGTTAACATCAATTCATATTGTGTGTGCTGAATGTTAAAGCTACGTCACCAGACGTTTGTGGGTCCCAGTCTCGGCGTCCCCGAGGGTTTGGCTGAGCTCCAGCGCCTCCTGCTCCGCGTCTGTGAGGACGACGATTTGTTGCGGCCTCCCTCCGGTCCTCGCCCTCCCCTGTGCATTCTGAGCTCTCTTCTCCTATAAGGGGAGAAAGTATGGACGCGTGAGTGAGTGATGGTGAAGTGGTCAGCCGATGAATGCATTGGTTTGGGTGCGGCTGACCGTGAAAGAGATGCATCAGAAGGTGAGTATGAGACAGAGCCATGACATTGTATGAAGATTGGGTTGAGTGGTAGTGGTGGGGTGACTGATGGGGAGATGAGGAAGTGCAGGTAAGTTGAGGATGAGCCTTAAGTGGGTGTGGGGAGTGATGTGATAGAGTAGTGTTGGCAGTGCAGAATGAGTTGGGGGGTTGATGTGGAAGACGGAATGCAGGAAAATCAGTAAGTGTACTCACTTTTGCTGACCTAGTTAGGTCATTGAAGCTCTTCCTGCACTGGACCCAGGTGTGGGAGATGTTGCTGCTGCTGGTGACCTCCTCTGCCACCTCAAGCCAGGCCTACTTGGTGGCAAAGGCCAATTCCTCCCGTCCGCCGGGTAGAGGACATCCCTCCTTCTCCTCCTCACCCCATCCAGTAGCACCTGGAGTGAGGCATCTTTGAATCTTGGAGCAGCCTTGCCCCTGTGCTGCTCCATTGTGGTGTGTGGGTGTTTGCTCCAGGAGCAGCCATTGGAGGACTGCCCCTTTAAATAGAGCTCCTCCAGCTGACAGCCTGTGATGCGGGTGCGCAGTCCGCCCGCCGTGCAGCTTTCGGACGGCAAACCCGGAAGCCACGTTAAGTTGTTCCAATTGACTCATGACCGCGTGCGAAACGGACATTTTTTATTGGGCGGGTTACCCACGCCAATAATATCAGCGCCTTGATATCTACATCGAGCATCCCTGGTTGAATAGCCAGATGCAGAGGAAAGCTCCCTCTACTCTGCCCCAACCTTAGACAAACACGTCCTACTGTATCTGTGTGACAGTTTCCCATTTCACATGTCAGCCATCCTGTAGCATCTGATTGAAACTATCAATTAATGTCCACTAGGACAAAAGCAGCAGCTATGGCTTCAATTTTAAAAATCACAGAGCCCTGGTCTCACTACAACCATGAAAGGATGTAACATATGAACGTAATAATTTGGAAAAAGGGACACAACTGTGTTTTCTGCTTGCTAAAAGTGTGTGTGGATGTTAGAGGAAGGCAGGAGATGTGATTGTGATGGCTTCTGTGGTCAAATAGCTTGCCGAAAGTCACCAGTTGAAGAATGACCACCTAGGTGAGGTGCTGGAAAGCTGCCAATGCTATAGAATTGTACCGAGCAAGAATTGACACCTTCAGGGGAGACTGCAATTGTGCATGAGAGACCGCGTTGGCAGGAATTACCAAATATGCACCTCGGTGAAACTGTCACTAACTCAAATGTGCAGAAAGGAGGGGAAAGTATGCACATATTCAGTTTTCTTATCTAGTTCTATGGCTTTAGGTTAACTGGGTGGGGAGGGGCGGAAGTCAACCAAAGTGGTCAAAGCTGCACGGGTGCAAAAATGTTTTGTATTGTATTCTATTCTAATTTAACATTGGTGCAGTTATCCCTCCGTGCTGTTTCTAATCATCAATCATGTTTTTAATAGAATTCGTCTTCTGCCGTAATACTCGCACATGAATTAACAGTCAAAACAAGAAAAAAAACATTGCAAAATTGAAATTTTCTTGTCCTTGTCCGATGCCCTACTTTTTTGCTGTAATGACACTGCTCGCCCTGTCAAAAAAATCGTAGAGAAAATTATAGGTTTCATTTAAAGAATCCACGACACCGATCCGTGTCACTGCTACCTCATTGATAGTGGCGAACAGGAGGCTGAGTCTACTTGCAATTGTTTTCCTCTTGTTATATGATACAATTCCAAAAAAAAAAGCCTGCCTTAGATTAATTTCACCAGGGTTCCTGAAGTTATCAGCAGACTTTTACTTTACATTCTTGCTACACTGAAGAATGGCAGCAGTGGAAGTGAAGACAGTTGTAGCCGAGACATTTGTGGCTGCCAGCTTGACTGACTGTCTCAGCCCCTCATTTCCTACCATTATGGCAGTTGGAGCACATCCCAGTGTCATGGTCCCTCGTTGTAATGGTATGAAAACGGGCAAATATAAAATAATTTTAAAATTTGCGTGGCTGCTTAAGCATTAAAATGCCATGCAAGGAGTTTTTCTTTTGTCAAAAAAAGTTTCAATTTCTTCTATTCACCCAGTTTTTCTGCTGTTGAAGGAGTGACGGTACTGTTCAGGAGGAAGAGCAGAGGACCTGAGGTAGTTAGGCTGGCAGCAGCCACATTCTTTGGCTGAAGTCTTCTCCTTTCCTCTAGTGAAATGACCCTGCAGTAAATTGGGTGGTTTAATCAGCAGAAGCAAAACTGGGAATGTATATTGAAGATTCTGGAACTGGTACTGTATGTAATATAAATGAGACTAATTCAGAGTTCACTAAACAGCTTGTGTGTGTGTGTGTGTGTGTGTGTTCTGTTTGTGTTTATGTTTATAAAATGCACAGTACTAAAATCCACAAAGACAAATCAAGTTTCAACTGTTGCTAACATAAAAGGAAATCCAAAAGTCTACTACAGGCATATAAATAGTAAACGGGTAGTAAGAGGAGGGGTGGGGCCGATTAGAGACCAAAAAGGAGATCTAGACAGGGAAGCAGAGGGCAAGGCTGAGGTACTAAATGAATACTTTGCATCTGTTTTTAGCAAGGAAGAAGATGCTGCCAAAGTCACAGTAAAAGAGGAGGTAGATGAGACACTGGATGGATTAAAAAAAAGGTACTAGAAAGGCTGGCTGCACTTAAAGTAGATAAGTCACCCGGTCCGGATGGGATGCACCCTAGGTTGCCGAGGGAAATAAGGGTGGAAATTGTTGAGGTACTGGCCATAATCTTCCAATCCTCCTTAGATACGGGGGTGGTGCCAGAGGACTGGAGAATTGCAAATGTTACACCCTTGTTCAAAAAAGGGTGTAAGGATAAACTCGGCAACTACAGGCCAGTCAGTTTAACCTCGGTGGTGGGGAAACTTTTAGAAACGATAATCCGGGACAAAATTAAGTCACTTGGACAAGTGTGGATTAATAAAGGAAAGCCAGCCTGGATTTGTTAAAGGCAAATCGTGTTTAACTAACTTGATTGAGTTTTTTGATGAGGTAACAGAGAGAGTTGATGAGGGCAATGCGGTTGATGTGCATATGGACTTTCAAAAGGCGTTTGATAAAGTGTCATACAATAGGCTTGACAGCAAAATTGAAGCCCATGGAATAAAAGGGGCAGTGGCAGAATGGATACAAAATTGGCTAAGTGACAAGAAACAGAGTAGTGGTGAACGGTTGTTTTTTGGACTGGAGGGAGGTACACAGTGGTGTTCCCCAGGGGTCGGTGCTGGGATCGCTACTTTTGTTGATATATATTAATAACTTGGACTTGGGTGTACAGGGCACAATTTCAAAATTTGCAGCTGACACAAAACTTGGAAATGTAGTAAACAGTGAGGAGGATAGTAATAGACTTCAAGAGGACATAGACAGGTTGATGGAATGAGCGGACACATGGGAGATGAAATTTAACGCAGAGAAACGTGAAGTGATACATTGTGGCAGGAAGAACGAGGAGAGGCAATATAAACTAAAGGGTACAATTCTAAAGGGGTTCAGGAACAAACATCTGGGGGTACATGTGCACAAATCTTTGAAGGTGGCAGGACAGGTTGAGAAAGCGGTTAAAAAAGCATACGGGATCCTGGGCTTTATAAATAAAGGCATAGGGTACAAAAGCAAGGAAGTTATGTTGAACCTTTATAAAACACTGGTTCGGCCACAACTGGAGAATTGTGTCCAGTTCTGGGTACTGCACTTTAGGAAAGATGTGAAGGCCTTAGAGAGGGTGCAGATAAGATTTGCTAGAATGGTTCCAGGGTTGAGGGATTTTAGATACGTGGATAGATTGAAGAAGCTAGGGTTGTTCTCCTTAGAACAGAGAAGATTGAGAGGAGATTTGATAGAAGTGTTCAAAATCATGAATGGTTTAGATAAAGTAAATAAAGAGAAACTGTTCCCATTGGAAGAAGGGTGGAGAACCAGAGGACATAGATTTAAGGTGATTGGCAAAAGAACTAAAGGCGACATGAGGAAAACCTTTTTTACGCAGCGAATAGTTATGATCTGTATTGCACTGCCTGAAAGGGTGATGGAAGCAGACTCAATCGGGGCTTTCAAAAAGGAATTGGATAAATACGTGAAGGGAAAAAATTTGCAGGGCTACGGGGAAGGAGTGGAGGAATGGGACTAACTGGATTGCTCTTACAAAGAGCTGACACA
Source organism: Heptranchias perlo (assembly GCF_035084215.1). Taxonomy (NCBI): domain Eukaryota; kingdom Metazoa; phylum Chordata; class Chondrichthyes; order Hexanchiformes; family Hexanchidae; genus Heptranchias; species Heptranchias perlo. The sequence goes on along the minus strand of NC_090325.1, from coordinate 94,436,476 downwards.
GGCTCGATGGACCGAATGGCCTCCTTCTGTTCTATAACCTTTCTATGATTCTAGTTCATTGAAGCTATAGCCAGGTTTGTGCAGTCTTCAAAGTAAATATTATAAGAGGGTACCTTAACTTTCCTTCTTAATTAACATCTCCTGAAGACAATGACTTGTGTTGGAATGTGATTCCACAGATGCTGGCAATCGTCCTGTATCTTACCCAAGTGCTCAGCCTTCAATGTGTGTTGGGAGACTGTTTAACTGGAGATGTGGGAACGACAGCAGAATTGAATTCTATCATTTCCCAACCTCTACATGCATGCACTTGTGGTAGAAATTGCTGGATAACAATCGGGTTATGAAAACTATGGCCATGTGGTGGTTTTCTTTCAACCTGGGAACCAATTTTATGCCTTCACCTCTGCCCTGGTCTAAATCAGAAAACTTAGCACACAATGAGGGATCAAACGTGGGACATTTCTGGTTGGAATGGCTTAGTTATACTGAGTTTGCCGATTGAAGTTTTAAGAGCAAATTTGTTCAACTCATTACTGTGGAGTCCCTTTTCTTCAAGAATACTGCAAAACACAGTCGGTGCTCGTTTAAACAGCAAACTGCGGCCCCTTATCAGTATTTGTGTATGGACAATGGTATTCACCATTTGTACACTCTGGAGAAGGGCCCTATGGTGACCATTGAGCACATCCTTCTCAATATGTCAGTGCTCCAGTATACAGGGTTATTGGTGGATGGGAGTTTGAAGCAATAGTGGGTCGGGGCGGGGGGGATGCGGCGGAGAATGAGGCCTGTGATAGTAAATAGTATGTGTTACAGGGTCAAGTAATCTCATCAGGTTTGGTTACATTGACTTTCAGCAGCAAAGCAAAAATTTTCATTGTTGTTGAAATGGGGATGTAATAACAATCTTCCACATATGCAGGGTATGAACCCAGTACCAGCCTGCTGTAGTCGGTGTGGTTGCTACTTATCATCTATAATATCTTAAATATGTTATTGTCCTGTGCACGCAATATCTGAAACAAGTTGTAAGTGTTTAGAAGGAGTTATTATGTGCTTCATCATTTTTATTTTAATGTTTATTTAAATTTCCAGCAACTACCATAGAATAACCATCAAATGGACACTAGTTGCTGGCCACACTTTCTTTCTGACGTAGACTTCTTATAGAGAAGTGCTTTTAACTTTAAAAAAAAACGATGGTCTCAATTTTCTAATGGTTTTGGGGGTGCATTGGGGGTGGGGGGGCTACGAAAATCGCAAAAACGAGGAGCGGGAAACAAACCCGTCTCCAACACGCCGACTTCCGAGTTTCACACAGACGCATCTGTGTGCACGCGCCTCGTTCCCGAACCCGGAAGTCCCGCCGGCTTTAAGCTGATATTTAAACCCGTCATTAAGGTGCTTAAACTTGTTAAAGTAGTTAATTTTATTGTGATTTAGGCAGGGCAAGGATTTTAATTCTGCCTCAGCGTGTTTCCCGTCCTGTGTGAAACATTCCGTGTTGAAGTAGTCATGTTTCAGCCGGCAGCCATTTGGCCATTTAAATGGCTGTTTGACAGATGGGGATAAAAGGTGAGTTATTACAGCAGCACTCATTTCTCTCAGGCAAACTTTTGGCTGGGAGATCTTTGTTTTTAGACTGAAAATTCTTGGTTTACGCTCAGAATTGTTCTGTTTACACATATTTACCAACTTTCCGAACCTCCTCAAACTGACACCATCAGGATGGGGGGACGTGATGCTTGCGTTCACCACTACACCCGAGGATGAGGAACATCACCTGCCTCGCCAGGCACGGCGTGCACGTCAGCCACTTGGAGCTCCACAACACAGTGCTGCGCCACAGGGACCTGCACAAGAGCACAGAGGGCAATAACAGAGAGAGCGAAGTCGCAGGAGGCACTACCCTCACCAGAGGGTCTACAGACCAAAGCTTAGCTTCCTGGACCCCTCTGAGGACCAGTGCACATGGAGGCTGAGAGTGAGTCGCCAGGTGGTCGCAGACGTTGGCAGCCTCCTTTAAGCCGAGCTTCTCTTGGCTGGGCCTCGCGGCATCTCATTACCCATCGCTGTTAAAGTCACCACTGCCCTCAACTTCTTCGCCTCCTATCATTCCAGGGTGCCACCGGGGACATCCTCAGGGCCTCTCAGTCGTCTGTACACAAGTGCAAAAGGCAGGTCACTGACTACTTATTTCACAGAGCGTCGCAATACGTCAACTTCCCTATTAACGACCTCAGCCAGACGGAGAGGGCAGTGGTTTTCCACTCTGTGGCTGGCTTCCCACGGGTACAGGGTGCAATCGATTGCATACATATAGCAATCTGAGCACCTTCACACGAGCCAGGACTGTTCATCAACAGAAAGGGGTATCACTCCATCAACAAGCAGCTCGTTTGTGACCACTGCAAAAGATTCCTTCACATGTGCGCCAGATTCCCTGGCAGCTGCCATGATTTGTTCATTCTGAGGGAATTCAACATTCCGGGGCTCTTCCATGCATCAAACAGCCTTGAGGGCCGGCTCCTCGGAGACAAGGGATACCCCCTGCATGCATGGGCTGATGACACCTCTGAGGAACCCCATCAGCGAGCAACAGTGTTGATACAACAACAGCCACATCGCCACCAGGTCTGTAATTGAACATGTGATAGGGCTGCTCAAGATGCGATTTCGGACCTCGATCGTTCTGGGGGAGTGCTTCAATACGCACCAGCGAGAGTGGGTCACGTTATAATAGTGTGTTGTGTCCTGCACAACATGGCACAACAGAGAGGGGTACCGGTTGAGGAGGCCCATCCCCTCATCTGCCACCCACATTAAGGAGGAGGAGGAGGATGAATCCATGGCTAGAGCAGTGGCTCACCTGGCTGCTCGTGAGGCCAGGGAGTCACTCATATGTGAACGGTTCTCATAAAATCAGGAAGTGAAGAGTCCAGTCCTTACACCACCTGGAAAGAGCAGCGCCAACACCAGCCCCGCCCCCCTTGCACAAAACAGTCCTGCAACTACACATACACCCACTGTAAAGTAACTCACTGGGTGGCATCAAGTGTTGCCGTTCATGGTGAATCACATGAAAGGGCCCTATCACAAAAGCCAGGCAAGAATGAGCAAGACGTGGCAGTAGTGGTGAGAATGATAACATTTAATGTGACTTTAACAAAATACAAATGAATATAAATGAATAACATGACATTCTGTCAGACACGCCTGTGTACACCCTTCGTGATCACAAAACCTTCGCCTTTCTCTTCCTACTACTTCTACGTGGTGCATCCCCTGTGGCTGCAGCAGAGGTAGTGGCAGGTTGCTCATGTTCATGCCCTGACTGCTGAGATGCTTTTGGCCTACGCCCTCTGGGTTTTGGAGCCCGTGAGAGCCCTTCCAAAGACTGCTCCACCTGCACCTGTGCAGGGGCTGACTCGGCCACCTGGAGAGGGGGCAGCATTGCGGTAACTGGTTGCGAGGGGGGCAACAGGTAAGAGGTGGGAGCGCTTTGAGTGGGTGTCTCCACTTCCATGTCCCCTTTCGGCATCATCCCTCTCCTGGGCTAGGCCCACATCACTCCTACCACCCTGCTGGACAACAGTTTGGAGGACATGTGTGATGCATTGGAAGGCCACTTCTAAAGTATCTGTCAGCCTGTTTAAGGTGGCAGAATGTTGTTCACCCTGAGTCCGCATGGCCATTGTCAGGGCCTGAATCAACTCATTTGTGAGCCGTGCTTGAATCTCAATGGAGGCTAGCCTTCCCTCCATCACAGACATTCCCACACTTACCTACAACACTATCTCAGACATTTCAGCAGTTACGTGCGACACTATCTCAGACAGTTGCTCATGTCCCTGTGACAGCATCTCAAAGATTCCCTCCTGTACCTGTGCCACCATTCCACTCATACAGGAGTTGGACTCCTCCATCCTCCGCGCTATTGTGGAGAGTGTGCATGGCACCTGTTCCAGTACCTCACAAATGTGCTGCTGCCCCTCGATCATTCTCCTTTTAAAGGATGGCCCCCGGGGTTCAGCATCTGCGTCCAGCTGAGCAGAGCCTGGAGAGGAATGCACTCCCTGACATGGAATCTCCACAGCTGCCCCTGCCACCAGTGTCTGCTCGTGCTCACTTGCGTTTGGTGACTCACCAGGTGCCAATCCAACTAACTGACTACTAGGATTCACCGAGATGTGAGTATCTGCGCTGGTGGATGGCTCGCTAAGATGTGACGGTACGCCCTCAGAGGCCGGGAGCTCCTCTGAGGAATTGCCCTCTGCTGCCACTGTGGTCTTTGAAGGGCCTGTAAGAGAACAGAAGGCAATATTAAGCATCATCACAGATGAGCATACTGAGGTGTCCAACATACCAATCATTGTCAAGATCAATTCATGTTTTGTGTGATGAATGTTAAAGTTGTGTCACCAGACGTTTGTGGGGTGCCAGTCTCTGCATCCCCGACGGACAGGCACTCGAGAGTGTGGCTGACCTCCAATGCATCCTCCTCCGCATCTGTGAGGACCACTAGTCGTGGAGGCCCCCTCTCCAGTCCTCGCCTCGCGTGCATTTTGCGCTTTCTTCTCCTGGAAGGGGGAGAAAGTGCAAACATGTGAGTGAGTGAGGGTGAAGTGGCTTACGGATGAATGCGTTGGTTTGGGTGAGGCTGACCGTGAAAGAGATGCATCAGAGCGTGAGAATGAGACAGAGGTATCACATTGGATGAGGATTGGGGTGAGTGGTAGTGGTGGCCACAAATTAGGAGGTGAGGAAGTGCAGGTAAGTTGAGGCTGAGCCTTAAGTGGGTGTGAGGAGTGATGTGATAGAGTAGTCTTGGCAGTGCAGAATTAGTTTGGGGGGGGGTGGGGGTGGGCGGTGATGTGGAAGACGGAATGCAGGAGAATCAATAAGTGTACTCACTTTTGCTGACCTAGTTAGGTCATTGAAGCACTTCCTGCACTGGACCGAACATTGGGAGATGTTGCTGCTGCTGCTGACCCCCTTTGTCACCTCGAGCCGGGCCTTCTTGATGGCAGAGGGAGGGCACTTTCCTCCTGTCCTCCAGGTAAAACATTTCCCCCCTCCTCCTCATCACCATGCCCAGTAGCACCTGGAGTGAGGCATCATTAAACCTTGGAGCAGCCTTGCCCCTGTGCTGCTCCATATTCTGTGTTGTTGGTCTTTGCTCTGGCAAAAGCCATTGGAGCAATGGCCATTTATGTCCAGACGCGCCAGCTGACAGCCTGTGATGCGGGTGTGCAGTCCGCCCACTCTGCAGCTTTCAGACAGCAAACCTGGAAGCCATGTTAAGGGCTACCAGTTGAGTCGCGATCGTGTGGGAAAAGGTAAGTTTTTTTTTATTCGGTTTTGCCGCGCGCACATTTGGCCCCCCCGCCACCATTTTAAAATTGAGCCCCATATCTCTATACATTAGTAATCATAGAGGAAAGATTCAAAAAACTAAGGGATGTAATTTTGGGGAATTCAGATAGAACGATTTCACAAAAGGAACATGGAATATGTAACCAGGTAGGCTATTGAAGCAAGTACTATAAATGGGCTCCACAGATATGTTTCTGCAGGGAGAGGGGACTGTGGGATGTGGTGAGAAGATGGAGTCAAGATCAGCTAAGAATGAGATAAATGGCCTTTTCCTTATTCCTAACTTGAATGTCATTCCTTGGATCGTAATTGAACTTTAAGTGAAGCTTAATTTCTTCATATTGAAAGTGGGAGTGCTGAAGCTGCAATAACTATTCATCACATCGTTAGGCGGCAGAAATGCTGAAATTTGTTGCACATGTGGTTAGTGAGTTGACACCCTGTGCTTGAACCACGACAGAGTGAAAGGCACTACTTACATGGGAAAACTGGAGCCACAGAGACTTTTTTAAGCACCCACTAAGTCTCATTAAATTGACTACAAATTAGTAAAATAGGATTCCTACAGACAAATCTTTCCACAAGTCAAAGCTGAAAACACTCTGCAGGATTGTGCCAAAGTCTTCTGCCATTTTTTCCTTCATTGGGTGGCAAACAGTAATGAGACCTTTGCATTTTGCACATGGTTATTTGGAGATCAGAAGTTTGATTTGTTCATTGTAACCACTGCAGTGGTGGATTGCAGTACTGGGTGGTGATACTCTGGAACTAAACAGCAAATCTAACTGCCTTTAAGGACCTGGATGGACAGGTTTTTTTTTATTCATTCATGGGATGTGGGCGTCGCTGGCGAGGCCGGCATGTATTGCCCATCCCTAATTGCCCTTGAGAAGGTGGTGGTGAGCCGCCTTCTTGAACCGCTGCAGTCCGTGTGGTGAAGGTTCTCCCACAGTGCTGTTAGGAAGGGAATTCCAGGATTTTGACCCAGCGACGATGAAGGGATATGTTTCCAAGTCAGGATGCTGTGTGACTTGGAGGGGAACGTGCAGGTGGTGGTGTTCCCATGCGCCTGCTGCTCTTGTCCTTCTAGGTGGTAGAGGTCGCGGGTTTGGGAGGTGCTGTCGAAGAAGCCTTGGCGAGTTGCTGCAGTGCATCCTGTGGATGGTACACACTGCAGCCACTGTGCGCCGGTGGTGAAGGGAGTGAATGTTTAGGGTGGTGGATGGGGTGCCAATCAAGCAGGCTGCTTTGTCCTGGATGTTGTCAAGCTTCTTGAGTGTTGTTGGAGCTGCACTCATCCATGCAAGTGGAGAATATTCCATCACACTCCTGACTTGTTTAACGCATAGTGCTGGTGCTTACTTTGCTGCAGTCGTGATTCTGGATCAGCACAATACACCATAACTGTGGTTACTTTGCCATTGAAACCAGTCCATCAGGTATATCAACACAGTTGTACATTTAATTCACAAATGGCCAAGTTTTCTTTTAGTGGAGCTGGCCTAGGTGCTACACCCTGGTTTAGACAGTAATACAAAAACTGTATTGAGTCGTTGTACCTGAGCATCACTACCAAGAGTTTTTAAATTGTGTCTACCACTTTTAATTTTACTTATTTTAGATCACTATCCATATATCTTTCTCAGTCAAAATGGAATATTGTAGTTCTGTTCAACAGGGTTCAGGAGAAACTATGTCTTGCTCCTGGACTTAGTAAAGTCCAAAGATATGGAGAACAGTGTGCTTGAGGAAAGTGCCATCCACTTACTCCGAGATCAGAAACTCACCGTGTGGGGCATCAGGTGTGTGAGTCTGTGCCTTGCTAATGGTACTGATCATTTTAACTCCTTCAGTGCCATCATGGAGGCAATGTTGCAGATTGCTAGTTCAAATAAACCTGAATTACAACATTTGCTTGGATAGAAAATTCAGATCATGCATAAAAATCCAAAGTGAAGCATCGCATATTAGTTAATGGGCAAAATGCATAGCTTTTGAAACCAAAGTGATGGCTAAAGACCATGGGAAACTTTCAGTGGGGATATTAGGTGCTGGGGATATGTGTAAAGAAGGAGTTCTGCAAAATGTGTAATACTTGAGTGGTATGTTCCAAATGGCCTTTTGTGCCATGCTCATCTGTACTCAACACCATTTGTAAATGGAGTTGAAGTACAAATCAGCCATGATCTAATTGAATGTCGATACAGGCTCGAGGGGTTGAATGGCCTACTCCTATTCCTATGTCCCATCATTTTGTACTGTAGGGGTCTCCTTGGACCATGTGTGGTTCACTGTAAAATTTTAGGCATGCTGAGGCATGTTCAATTATCAAAATATTAACTTGGTGTATAATTGAAGGATAATGCAAGGTTATTATCAGTGTTGACAATTAGCAAATAAAATCCTTGCTATAATTTTACGTGAGATAAGCACACACTATATAAAAATGAGCCTTTGAGTACCTATCAAGTGATATCTAGTAAAAACATCTGAACTCACGCTCGTACCAACTCTGAGAATCGCATCCAAAATCTGTCTGTCTTTAGTCTCTCATTCAGCTTTATCTTGTACATTTTAACTGCATATGTTAGTCATTATTGCTGCAACTTAACTCCCATCATTGGTTTTCATAAAGATCTGACCCAGTGAAAAAGTTTGTTTAAAATTGCTTTCTTCATGTTCCAATCCATGTTGTTTCTGACTTTGGTCTTAAAAAGTTGCCTCTATTATTGGAAGTTTAAATTAATTGCAATTATGAATATGTTGTGACTTTGGAATTCAGCTTTAAACTTGTTTCCATTCCAGTTTTGTTATAGATGCAAATCTACTTTTTTAAAATGAGCTGTTGAAAAAACATTTCACAAGTGATCCTTGTCTTGTGTTTATTTTCATTTCCAAGTAATGAGTTGAACACGTGACAGTTTTATACTGCTGGTAGTGCATCTCACGTACTATCTGTGTTGCCTACTTTTATTTATTTTCCCCTTTGGCTGTTTAGTGTAAAACATAATTTAAAATATATATCCTGCAACGGTGTGATTACCATAAGCACTTCTCAAAAGGACTGAAGTTATCAAGTTCTGTTTGGAAGTGTTGCCTATTGATTCTTCTAACACTCTGCAATTTTATGTTTAAAAACTCTGGCCTAGACATTCTCCTCACCTCCCCCTCTCCCCCCTGCCAATTTTTCAGAAGATCTGGGCTGGGCAAGGATGGGAAAGTGTCCAGGGACTGCTCCACTGTGCCCTCACTCCTTGTACCTCCCTGCTCATTTTCCAGTGCCCAGATCCAGTGGCATCCAACCAAATCCAAATGAGGACACAGATCAGTTGAACATTGGACTCAAGGGACGTTTGTCCAGCACCGTCAACCCAGTGTGCCTGGCAAAGACCCAGGAAAATTTCCCTATCGGCGTTTTGTTTATTTAGTGCCTCCTGCGTTAAAGAAAGTCTCGCTTAGTCAACTGCTAAATTAAATTGATCTAATTTGCTTAACAAAATTAACTTAACTATATTGCCAAATAAACAGCGACACTGTTTGCCCAGAATGTTTAATGTGACTGGAGAAGAGACAAAATTCTAAAGTATGCAAGGCACTAGATGTTTCAAATGACAAAAGTGCGGTTTCACCTGGACGTATAAAACATCTGGCCTACTTTGTTCCACTTTTGATGTGGGTCTTCCATTGTGCTGCAGAAGCAACTACTTTGGCCCCTGCTCTAATTTTTTAAAATTGAAGGAACTTTTTTTTTGAAGTTGATGAAGAGGGCTCCTTTAGTTTAAACTATCCTGTACATCTGTTTTCTAAATTGTCATCCAGTTGTCCTACAGGAGAATGGAGGTACAGGGTAGTGCACATGTGGGAGAGTGGTGCACACAGGTCGGTTTGCCATTGCCCTCCAAATTTTTTTTTGTATTTCAAAATAAATCTTATTCATAAAATTTGTAAAGGTACATACAGTGCAATTCAAGATATGCTTCAAACAATATAATACAGGTGATACAATTTGCAGTGGTACATACAGTACAAATCAACGGTCCCAGTACAATCAATAGTTATGTACCATACATTGTAAATACAGTTCATGGCACCCTAGAGTGCCTCTTTGCATTACAGTTGTTACTGGTTACAGATACAATATATTTTGTTGCATTCATTTATCATTTTACATTCTGCCATCGCTCTCCCAAAACACAGACTAAATATAAAGTCATGTATTGACTCAGTATCAAACCCCAAATTGGTGGTAGCATGTCAATCAAGTACTATCTTGTTTTGGTTATGTCTCCACGTTTAAAGTCATTGTTCGCTCTCTCTTGTGTAAGAGTTTGAATACAGAATTAATCATCTCTTGCTAAACTAGGGATTGTAAACAATTTTACAACACCAAGTTATAGTCCAGCAATTTTATTTTAAATTCACAAGCTTTCGGAGGCTACCTCCTTCCTCAGGTGAACGATGTGGAAAATGTCGTTCCACATCGTTCACCTGAGGAAGGAGGTAGCCTCCGAAAGCTTGTGAATTTAAAATAAAATTGCTGGACTATAACTTGGTGTTGTAAAATTGTTTACAATTGTCAACCCCAGTCCATCACCGGCATCGCCACATCATAAACTAGGGATGTTAGAGAATGCTTGGAAAAATGACTTTGCTACTGTACATTTGCTCTACAGCTGCTTTTATATTGGCCTTAGAGGCTTCCAATTCCCAATGCAGCTTTCATGCAGTTGGCAGTATTGTCTTATCGTATCAGGATAGGCATGGTGTGTCATTAATGTAATGGATAACAAATGTGAATTTTAAAATTGTACGGAAAAAAGTTAAATTGACAACATATAAGCCTGGAGTTTCCGCTTTGAGCACAATCGGCATTGCTGTGCCCAAAAGTTGAGCTGGCGCAAATTACACCGAATTTCCACTGAAATGCATTAACATAATCGCAGACATAAAATCTGCCATGAATCAGCACAGTTCAGCAGTTTAACATCATGTAATCTTTTATCTTTTTTTGCAATAAAAAAATTCATTGATGTATTTAAGAGTGGTAACCTAGTGCAGTTTTATTAAAACAGTTGAAAATGGGCTTATGACTAAAAATAAGCATTTTTAATAAAGGCGTCCAACCCTCCACCTGTGAGTAACCTGATTTAAAATCACTGAAAATGATTCAAAAAAATTATCCTGAAGCATTTACTACTTTCATTGGTTTACACTGGTCAGTTTCTCAGTAAATTAATATTTTTTAATATTTAAAAACATTTAAACAGTGCCTACTAGTGCCTTTGCGCCCAAGAAAGCGAGTATAATTTTAAAACCCTCCTCGAACGGCTGCAGGCTGGTGCATTCAGCGGAAACTCACCATCCTCGTTTTGAGCCAGGGGGCGTGGCCAGTTTTGTGGGTGGGACTAGTTTCCGCGGTTTTTTTTAGCCAGCGCAAAACATTGCAGAAACTCAACTTGGGCCGAGCATAAATTACACCCGGCATAAGTCGAAATTCCTCTGTTTTGCGATGATTCGGCCAGATTGTGCTGAAAAAGCCTGCACAATCAAGCGGAAACTCTAGCCCATAATGTACGGTTGGTTAACAAACATGCCAACCCAGGACACTAGCAAAAGCTGGCCAACAGCTTCAAAAAAGCTGACAGCCTCAAACACTGACAACTCAAAAATGACCCATAAACATACCCTTATGACATGTGAAAAACAGTAATTACAATGATCTTGTGAGTTAAGTGGTAGGTATATCGAACATTTCTACACTTGTATTGGGGGAAATAAACTTTCAAAGCTTGAAGAGGGATATAAGTGTTTAAGGCATAAGATCTATTTTCGCGGAGGGGGTTCCAACACTGGGGGGTAGGGACCCCTCCAAGAATTTAGATTTTTTTTTTTAGGTACTTTTATTTGGTGCGTATTTTGGAATCTACAGTAACCATGAGCACTGGATTTTTATTTTATGAGAAAAGGAACATTTCCTCTTTTATTATTGAAAAATCTATTTACCATTTGGAAATTAATTTGCTTTTATATATTTTAAACTTTCTTTCTCTCAGTAGCAGCAATAATCTATTACTGGAGAAAAGGGAATTGATGAACTTTCATTTAAAAAAAAATATGCCTAATAGTAAATAGGAATTTGAACCTGGCCTTTTCAACCATAAAATGATTCCAGTCAGGAACTGCAGACAGGAAATTTAGAATGTTATACTCTCAATCCAAATGCTGTTCACTCCCCCTCCCATCACCATTTCTGCTGCATTTCTAAGGGCATGCCTGGGCAATTTTCCACATTGTCCTGTAGATGCCAGTGTAATAGCTACACTGGAACAGCTTAGCTAGGGGAGTGGCTAGCTCCGGTGCGCAAATCGCCAGCACTAGAGCCAGAATGTTGTCAGAATCCATAGCATTTGCTGTGCCTAGTGGACTTAGCCACTAACGTCACGCAGACTGAGCCAAACTGGCTGGATACTGGCATCGGTGATAGTGAAGCACCTTGGGAATCCCCCCCCACCGCCACCACCCCTTCCTGTGTTACCACTTTCTAATGTTATCCTTTATTATGCTTCTATGATGACACTTTGTTCAGTAAAACTTCATGATTTACAACTCTTGCCTTCAGCCATCTAAGCCCCAAGCTCTGGAATTCCCTCCCTAAACGTCGCCACCTCTCTCTTCTCCTTTAAGAGACTTCTTAAATCCTACATATTTGATCAAGCCTGTCCTACTGTCTCCTTCTTTGGCTCAGTGTCAATTTTTGTCTAATTACACTCCTGTGAAGTGCCTTAGGATGTTTTACTATGAAAACGTACTGGCTAGATAGTGCTCAAACATGATGCAATTCTTAATTTCCAAGTTTCTTAATTTCTTAAATTCGTTCGGAAATATCAGCCAGCGGTTAAGAAAGGATGAAGTTTGCCCACAAGTAAAATGCGTCCTCTACAGTAAATCCTTCTGATTTGCAGAATGGTTTAAAAATTGCAACTTGCATAAATTTATAATCTCTCAAAAGTAATACTTTGATCCTCCCACATGCATTCTCCAAACTGAGCCCCAACGAAGGCTGTCGCATGGACAATTGTTCCAACACTGAAGAGACTTCAAAATATAGCGCATTTTATTAAATCATTGATTTATTGCTGATTTAATACTCTTAGCATTGTACCTGAATCCTGATTTAAGAATTGAAAAGAAACTTTTGAAAATCTGTACACAGGTGTACCTAGGCAGCATCGTGGTGAAATATGGAAACTTCTAGCAGAACAGCACCAGCTGAGATATCAGTTACCTGTAAAACAACAGCCAAAGTACACTCCATACGAAGAGCTGTTAAAGCAGTTAACATCACAGCAACACGCAATACTCATTGACCTTGGTAAGTGTCCATTTCATTCATTACTACAGGCAGTAACTGAAATCAACCAGGTAGAATCTGTACCAAGTAACATTCACCCTTGCTCCTAATTGCTTCTAGTTATTCGGATACACTTAAAGGCATATTAGATAATGAAGGAGCTAGTTTGTGTGCCTATTGATAGATTATTTCAGTTTGCCAGATTGGGGAGGACCAGGGACATGCATTTAAACTACACACAAGTAGGAATAGGCTAGATGTTAGGCAGTTCTTCTTTTCCCAGAGAATAGTGAGCCTCTGGAATGCATTGCCAGCTGGTGTGGTGTGTGCTGATTCTCTGCATGCCTTCAAGAGGGAGCTGGACCGGTTCTTGGCTGGGGCAGAGATTGCATCATAGAGAAGATAGGTGGATTAACACTTAATGTACGCATGGTCAATGTCATCTCCTGGACTGGTTTTGATTGCCCAAGGGGGTCGGAAAGGAATTTTCCAGAGTTTTTTTCCCTTATTGGCCCTGGGTTTTCCTGGTTTTTTTTTGCCTCTTCCAGGGGATTGCATGTTTAGTCATTGATGCTCCAGGCATCATGAGTGTGGGGAAGGGTTGATAGACCAGTTGGTCTTTTCCTGACCATCATTTTCATATGTTCGTATACTCAATAAAAGAATGTGGAAAATCTCCTGGGGTTTTTCATAGTTGACATACACCAGGTGGAGCAAGTCGATTTTTTTTGGTTTATGGACCTCCATGGAGAGGTAGACCAGATCTACCCATGTTTTATTTACATTTATTGGTTGTGATTAACTTTAATTATGAGGAGAGAGCAGGACAGCAGGATTAGTTTTGGATTGGTGTAGCAGCGAACTAGCACGTACCTGATGAGCCAGCCGACTTCTGCGCTGCACGCTCCCATAGTTCTATAGATTGCCCTACAGCACTAAGCTACTGACAAAGTGTTAGTAGAGTGTTGTCTGTTCCCCAGAGGCATAAGTGCCTCTTTAAGAGAGCCATTACAAATGAAAGTACATTTTCTCATGTTAGTCACAAGGGCCTGAAATAGAGCAGTTCCAATAGTATTGGTAAGAGAAAACGCATAGCAAAATGGTGTGCTAACGAAATGAAATTCTACCCAATGCACGACAGATATTTGAGTAAATATGCTCACTTATTGCGATTAGGAGCTTTCAATCTTCACTAACCATGGTGATAAAGTTGGCAAACTCAAGAGTTTAATAGAAGGCTAAGATGTTCTACAGTTTTGAAGCTTGATAAAAGAGGAGTGAAAACCAAGTTGAAACCTCATGTTATTTGAAATTAAATCACAATATGGAGCAGAATTCTCTAATGCATAAATATATTTGCACTACATTTCATGCTTTGGATCACACAATCTATCTGCCCCCACCCACTAAGGAGGGGCAAGCTGGGTCAGAGGCCGTGTCAATGTGATGCCTACGGTAGTATCCCCAAAATTCTAAAAGATCAAAATTGTTGCAAAAAAAGGAATATATAAAAATTGAAGCAAATATATCCTATTCAACATTTGAAACAATACAAGTGTAAATTTTACTGATGCGATGACTGATTTCAAGAAAGCATTATAGAGGCTATGGTGTGTGAAATGAGATTGCAGTCAATAAATGACATCAGCACAATGCCACATAAAAGTAGGATGTGGTTCATGTTCATGGTTCACCCCATGGTGAGATACTAGTCTCAGTTGTTGCTGTCATGAGGAGCCATGGATTAGAGGCCAGGTGTTTCCCCACAGGAAGGAAAAAAATCAAGGGTGGGTCACCATGGGGCTTCTCTTATCTTGACATACTGTCTGAAGAAGGGCCCACCCAAAATGTTAATCTGTTTTTTTTTCCTCTTCAGGTGCTGATGTGCTTTTATCTTCAGCGTTTTTATTTTTATTTTCAGAAACTGTCCTTTTACCTCTAACTTGGAATTGTAGACAGGCCAATCTAATAGGGTGAAGCTGATGTTCTGATTTTGGGATTGAGAAACATTCAGGAAGAGTTCCTGTGTCCACAGTTTGTAGCAAAATAATAAAGGGGCTGAAAAGGCGCAGTGGTTCCAATGGACTCCCAAGGTGACGTTGGGGGAATTACACCGAAACGGCTGCAAACTCCACCAGGTCCAATATATGTCCAGTCCCTGCCCATACAAGGCCATCAACATAAAGGGGAGGGGGAATTACCAAGTTAGGATTTCCCACACTCAGCCATCAATCAGGACCCAATGTAGACTCAGCACAGGTATGCCTGGCCTCACTATGCATATCTCACCAATGGGGGCAGAGATGGGGCCCACCAAAGAGTCTGGGGTTGGAGCTTGGACCCTGAAGATTAGGCTGTGGAAATTACAAATGCCACCCCCCACCTCCCCCAGAACACAGAAGCTTGCTGGAATGGGGGGCCGGCGAGGCTCCAGATCCTCACCCAAACCCTCCATCGGACAGCTACTAATGATCTTTCCCCCGACTCTATGAACTTTGACGGGTACTGATACTGGGATGCACCCCCCGCCCCATGGATTTTCTATGATTTTGCTGCAAACATAGGACATCTCATCCCTGAACCCACCCCCTCCCCCCCCCCCCCCCCCCCCCTGTGTTAGGCAAAATAAAGGGACCTTTACTCAGTATTTTACTATGCTTTCCCTAGCCTGGAAGTATTTAATGTTGGTGCTGGGTTCCTGAGTTGTAAAGTGTTTCGTTCCCCAGCAAATTTACCTGACGTTAAATAGCAATGTAAGATCATCTGATAGTTAATAATTCATCATCTCTTTTAATGTTTCTTCCCGTCGAGAACTGCTGTTTCCAGTTTCTACTTGTACCTGTTGCCAAACCGATTGTGTAGTTTGAAGAGTTGGCCCAGCATTCTGCACTAACAGTGACTGGCCTGGATACTATTCCGGCAGTGGTTGAGCTGGTACATTTTAGTACCAGTTGGGTACTGCCTGTGAACGTGGCCTGTATTTGTGTTTTTTTTTAAAAGTTCAAGTTGAATAGAATTAGGGAAGTACATCCCTCTATTAGACTTCTTGTCCCTCTGTGCTTAGGTACAGTGCCAAATATAATTGCATGCTGATTTGTGCCTGTCCCTGCAAAGCATGCTGCCATAGAAACAGGGTTATATTGTGGACAGGGAAAGGGAGGAGTGTATAGCTGCAGTTCCCTGACCTGTAACTTGAGCCAAACCAACAGACTTGGCTGAGATTCATAGGTGACTCTGTTTCATGACTACTTTTCAAAAGGAATTGTTCTAATTTAATGTTGGACAGTGTAAAACTTATAGTATCAATTGAATCCCATTTTGGTATATGGCATGACACACCTACTTAACGGGGCATAGGTGCAGTGCATCTACCATAAATCAGCACTCTTCTCCAACATTATTGAAATATGCAGTCTTATTTACATTGAGCAGCCCATGCTGACCAGATATTTTAAGCTTTGAGTTATTGATCTTAAAAATTAATGTTGGCTGTGTGATTCATTGTTAAATTCTATTGTAATTGAAGAAGTAAGAAATTAATACTTTATATATCTGTACTTGTGATTGTTGCACACATGTTGTACATACGTATATATCCCTCAAGATTCAAAACCAATGATGATACAAAAACTACCTTTTAGTAGAATTGTTTATTAATGTGCATTTGCGTGGGTACTGTTAAAGGCTGTGTAGATCTCTAATGAATGTTAAGTTGTGATGATGCCGATACAATGTCAAAACCTCCTGCACAAATGTAACTCTTCTCTCATTCACACATGTACAGGGCACTGGTGCACAATTAAAAGCCTGATTTTTTCCCCCCCCCTCCCCCCTTCTTACCACAAATGTGCTCAAATCAATTATACCCCACACTGATTCTCCTGACGGAGATTAATTAACTCAACATAATCAAGTATTGAACCTATGACCTTCCTGGTCTGTATGGCTGTTCCACACTAGGCACTGCAGTTATTAGCTGAATCATTAGGGGAGCCCTTATTTGTGCATGTATCTGTTAAACACATTTATTCCATTGGTGATTAACATTTTGTAAGAAGAAAAAAGCTATGCTTAGTTAAATCTAATACTTTGGTGTGTAATTCTAGGAAGAAATGGCCTGTTCCCAATTACTGGATTAAGTTCTGTAAGTAACCTATTGCGTAAGGTGTACCAAGTTATGCAACTGAATTCATCATTCACATCCCAGTCAACAGCAGAAACAAAGATTCTGATGTGTAATCTTTCATTTTGTATGGGAAACCATAGTTGTTGACGCCCAGGGCACCCATAGCATAACAGGAATAACCACACTGATCTTCATGGGTCCTAAATCCACTAAAAACCAGTTGAAGTGACTGAGTGTAATTATGGACAATGTATTCTTTTAAGTGTATTAAGAAAAGCAACATTCTTATATTTTCCTGAAAAAGGTTGTTTTGGTGGCCTTAATCATATGTTTATCTATCAAGCAACACCACCAAAAAAATAATATTTGGCAATTTAGCTGGTCGCTGTTTGTGGGACCTTGCTGTGCATAAATTAGCTGTCACATTTCCCTACGTTACAACATGACTACACTTCAGAAGTACTTTATTGGCTGTGAAGCACATCGCAACATCCTGGGGTCCTGAAAGGCGCTATATAAATACAAGATTTTCTTTTGTTTTCTTACTAACTTTCTGAGCTGAGCTCCCAACCCCATATCCTCTCCATCACAAAGACCACCAACTTCTACCTCTTTAATATTGCACGCCTCTACCCCTGCCTCAGCCGATCTGATGCTGAAACCCTCATCAATGCCTTTGTCACCTCCAATCTCAACTATGTCAATGCTCTCTTGTCCAGCCTCCCATCCTCCACCCACCATAAACTTCAGATAATCCAGAACTCTGCTGCTCATATATCCCACACCAAGTCCTGCTCAGCCATTATCCCTGTTTTCGCTGGCGTACATTGGCTCTCGATCCCCTACTGCCTCATCTTTAAAATTCTTATCCTAATGTTCAAATCCCTCCATGGCCTCATCCCTCCCTATTTCTGTAACCTCCTCCAGCCCTACAACCCCCTTCGACAACTCTGCATCCTCCAAATGTGTCCTCTTGTGCACCCACCCCACCATTGGTGACTGTGCCTTCACCCGTCCAGGCTCTATGGCCTGGGATTCCCTCCCTAAACCTCTCTGCCTTTCCATCTCATTATCCTCCTTTTAAGACCCTCCTTAAAATCCACCACTTTATCCAAGCTATAAACTCACAAGTAATGACAGCAAAATGGCAGAAATACTAAACAATTACTTGGCCTCAGTGTTTACCAGGGAGACTAACATGGGCATGACATTAGAAGACGAGATCAAAAAAGGTGTAAAGACATTTAAGATGGAAAGGGGGGAGATAAAATCCTTGGTCCGGATGGATTGCATCCGCAAATTAAAATAAGTTAGGGAAGAGATAGCAGAGGCACTGTTTGTGTGTGTGTGTGTGTGTGTGTGTGTGTGTGTGTATATACACACACATATATATATATATATATATATATATATGTATTGAATAAAAACTCATTAGAAAAGGGAAATACCATAGGACTGGGGGACAGCTAATGTGATTCCTACATTTAAAAAGGAGCTAGAACAAGTCCAGGCATCAATAGACCAATTAGCTTAACATCAGAGGTAGGAAAGATAATTAAATCCTTACTGTAATAGAAAAACATTTAGAAACTGAAAATATAATAAAGAGTAGTCAGCACAGATTTCAGAAGAGAAAGTCATGCTTGACCAAACTTATCGAATTCTTTGAAAAAGTAACAGAAAGGGTAGATAAGGCTAATACAGTAGATGTAATATATTTGGGTTTTCAAAAGGTCTTCGATAAGATTCCGCATAGTAGATTCATGACTAAGGTCAGAGCGTGTGGAGTCAGGGGACAAGTAGTAGAATGGATAGCAAGCTGGCTACAAAACAGAAAACAGAGTGCAGGGTTAAAGGTAGTTACTCAGACTGGCAAAGGGTGGGAAGTGGTGTTCCACAAGGATCAGTGCTGGGACCACTGTTGTTCACCATTTACATAAACGATTTTGACTCGGGAATTGGAAGTACAACTTAAAAATTTGCGGACAACACCAAATTGGGGGTATAGTTAATACTGAGGAGGACTGCGACAAAATACAATAAAACTTTAATAAACATAAGAAATAGGTGTAGGCCATACAACCACTCAACTGCTCCGCCTTTCAATAAGATCATGGCTGATCTTTAACCTGAAATCCACTTTCCTGCCCGATCCCCATATCCCTTGATGCCCCTAGAGTCTATCTATCTCAGCCTTGAATATACTCAACCACTCAGCATCCACAGCCCTCTGGGGTAGAGAATTCCAAAGATTCTCAATCTTCTGAGTGAAGCAATTCCTCTTCATCTCAGTCTTATATGGCCAACCCCTTATCCTGAGACTATGCCCTGTAGTTCTAGATTCTCCAGACAGGGGAAACAACCTCTCAGCATATACCCTGTCAAGCCCCCTCAGAATCTTATGTTTCAATGAGATCACCTCTCATTCTTCTAAACTCCAGAGAGTATAGACCCATTCTACTCAACCTCTCTTCATAGGACAACCCTCTCATCCCAGAAATCAATCTGGTGAACCATCGTTGCACCGCCTCTAAGACAAGTATATCCTTCTTTGTACTCCAGGTGAGGTCTCACCAAAGCCCTGTACAATTGTAGTAAGACTTCCTTATTCTTGTACTCCAACCCCCTTGCAATAAAGGCCAACATGCCATTTGCTTTCCTAATTGCTTATTGCACCTGCATGCCAACTTTCTATGTTTCTTGTAGGAGGACACCCAAGTCTCTCTGAACACCAACATTTAATAGTTTCTCACTATTTAAAAAATATTCCATTTTTCTATTCTTCCTACCAAAGTGAATAACCTCATATTTCCCCACATTATACTCCATCTGCCACCTTCTTGTCCACTCACTTAACCTGTCTATTTCCCTTTACAGTCTCTGTGTCCTCCTCACAGCTTACTTTCCCATCTATCGTCAGCAAACTTGGATACATTACACTTGGTCCCTTCATCTAAGTCATTAATAAAGTTTGTAAATAGCTGAGGCCCAAGCACTGATCCTTGGGGCACCCCACTAGTTACAACCTGCCAACCTGAGAATGACCCGTTTATCCCTACTCTCTGTTTTCTGTCCGTTAACCAATCCTCTATCCATGCTAATACATTACCCCAACCCCATGAGCCTTTATCTTGCGTAACAACCTTTTATATGGCACCTTATCGAATGCCTTTTGAAAATCCAAATATCGTACATCCACTGGTTCCCTTTTATTCACCCTGCTTGTTTCATCCTCAAAAAACTCTAATAAATTTGTCAAACACGATTTCCCTTTCATAAAATCATGTTGACTCTGCCTAATCATGTTATGATTTTCTAAGTGCCCTGTTGCCACTTCCTTAATAATGGATACCAACATTTTCCCAATGACTGATGTCAGGCTAACTGGCCTGTAGTTCCCTGTTTTCTCTCTCCCTCCTTTGTTGAATAGCGGTGTAACATTTGCTGCCTTCCAATCTGCTGGGACTGTTCTAGAATCTAGGAAACTTGCAGAATGGGTGTGTAATTGGCAAATGAATTTCAATATTGATAGGTGTGAGGTGGTACATTTTGGTAGGAAGAATAAGGAGGCCACATACTCCTTAGAGGAGCAGAAGGATCTGGGGGTACAGATATACAAATCACTAAAAGTGGCGATGCAGGTTAATAAGCCCATAAAAAAGCAAACCAAGCACTGGGATTCATTTCTAGAGGGATAGAATTGAAAAGCAGAAAAGTTATGTTAAACTTGTACAGAACCTTGGTTAGACCACACTTGGGGTACTATGAACAGTTCTGGTCGTCTTATTATGAAAAGGATATAGAGGCACTGGAGAAGGTACAAAAAAGATTTACTAGGATGATACCAGACTGAGAGGTTATACCTATCTGGAAAGATTGAATAAGCTGGGGCTCTTTACAAAAGAGAAGATATGTGGTGATCTGATAGAGGCCTTTAAGATAATGAAAGGGTTTGATAGGGTAGACTTAGAGAAAATGTTTCCACTTGCAGGGGAGACCAGAACTAGAAGCCATAAATATAAGATAGTCACTAATAAATCCAGTAGGGAATTCAGGAGAAACTTTTTCACCCAGAGAGTGATTAGAATGTGGAACATGCTACCACAAGGAGTAGTTGAGGCGACGAGCATTGGTGCATTTAAGGGGAAGCTGGATAAACACGAGTGAGAAAGGAATAGAAGGATATGCTGATAGGGTTAGATGAAGTAGGGAGGGTGGAGGCTCATGTGAAGCATAAACACTGGCATGGATCTGTTGGGCTGAATGGCCTGTTTCTGTGCAGTACATTCTATGTAATAAGTTATAGTTCTCACCTCGTAATATCGCCTTCTTTGTCTTATTACATTCCTGTGAAGAGGCTTGGAGCATTTTTCTACATTAAATTCAAGTTGTTGTGGATGGGGGAAATGCAGTGGATGTGTACATGGACATTGGGAAGGTCTTCGATAAGGTACCACATGAGAAATTACAGAAGATTAACAGGTATGGAATTAGGGGAGGATAGCAAACTAGATTAAAAATTGGTTACGAGGGAGAAAATAGATTGCAGGAGTTAAGGGCAGTTTTGCAGAGTGGTTGTAAGTATTTAGTGATGTCCCTCAGGGTTTAGTTCTGGGGCCACTTTCTTAAGAGGACTGGGCTCCACATTATAGGAAGGATATTGAGGCTTCAGAGAAGGTACAACGGAGATTCACTAGAATGCTGCCTAGTATGAGGAAATATAAATACGATGAAAGACTTGAAAAATTGGATTTTTTATCCTATCGCGTACCAAATCCCCTGTTGTCGCTGACTCACATTGGCTCCCAGTCCCCCAAGGTCTCCATTTTAAAATTCTCATGCTCGTGTTCAAGTCCCTCCATGTCCTCACCCCTCCCTATCACCGTAACCTCCTCCAGCCTTACAAACCTCCAAGAACTCTGCATTCCTCCAAATCTGGCCTCTGGTCCATCCCCCACTCCCTCTGCCCCACCATTGGCCTTATGCTCTAGAATTCCCTCCGTAAACCTCTCCACCTCTCTACCTTCCACTCCTCCTTTCAGACCCTCCTTAAAACCCACCTCTTCAACCAAGCTTTGTCAACCCGCATAATAGCTCATTCTTTGGCTCATTGTCCATTTTTGTCTGATCACACTTCTGTGAAGTGCCTCGTGTCATTTTTCTATGTTAAAGGTGCTATATAAATGCAGGTTGCTATTGCTTTCTTTAATCCTGCTATGTTTACAAATCATAGATGAACATTTCACATATGTATTCCAGACAACATTCTTTCTGATCATCCAGAATTGGCTTCCTAGAAGTTACTAATTTGTATATTCCATATTTGTTTGTGGATTTGAAAAAACGAGCACTGTTGACTTAAGAAGGAACCTAAAAGTATGTTTAAGTTCAAGGTGAAAGGTGCAAAATGATGGCATTGAGAATGCTTCCAATGTTATCTGAGGCAATGGAAATAATAAGCAGGCTAACTAACGACAGTAATTTTTATGGTCACATCTGGTATTGCCACCGACATGGTGTGGGAGGACAATACTCATCCAACCCTTAGCCTGGAATGTGTGATTTGATCTAGTCTGCTGCAGAGTAATTCAAGTTCTCTGGAATGTGTAATTTGATCCAATCAATGTCAGGCAGGCTACAGAGTTCAAACAAGGCACAGCGCTGACGCGCCGGGCTCGGGGAGGGCACAGCGCTGACACCACCGGGCTCGGGGAGGGCACAGCGCTGACCCGCCGGGCTCGGGGAGGGCACAGTGCTGACGCCACCGGGCTCGGGGAGGGCACAGCGCTGACACCACCGGGCTCGGGGAGGGCACAGCGCTGACACCACCGGGCTCGGGGAGGTCACAGCGCTGACCCGCCGAGTTCAGAGAGGGCACAGCGCTGACGCCACCGGGCTCGGGGAGGGCACAGCGCTGACGCCACCGGGCTCGGGGAGGGCACAGCGCTGACGCCACCGGGCTCGGGGAGGGCGCAGCGCTGACACCGCCGGGCTCGGGGAGGGCGCAGCGCTGACACCGCCGGGCTCGGGGAGGGCGCAGCGCTGACACCGCCGGGCTCGGGGAGGGCGCAGCGCTGACACCGCCGGGCTCGGGGAGGGCGCAGCGCTGACACCGCCGGGCTCGGGGAGGGCGCAGCGCTGACACCGCCGGGCTCGGGGAGGGCGCAGCGCTGACACCGCCGGGCTCGGGGAGGGCGCAGCGCTGACACCGCCGGGCTCGGGGAGGGCGCAGCGCTGACCCGCCGGGCTCGGGGAGGGCACCGCGCTGACCCGCCGGGCTCGGGGAGGGCACCGCGCTGACCCGCCGGGCTCGGGGAGGGCACAGCACTGACCCGCCGGGCTCGGGGAGGGCGCAGCGCTGACACCACCAGGCTCGGGGAGGGCGCAGCGCTGACCCGCCGGGCTCGGGGAGGGCGCAGCGCTGACACCACCGGGCTCGGGGAGGGCGCAGCACTGACACCACCGGGCTCGGGGAGGGCGCAGCGCTGACACCACCGGGCTCGGGGAGGGCGCAGCACTGACCCGCCGGGCTCGGGGAGGGCGCAGCGCTGACACCACCGGGCTCGGGGAGGGCGCAGCGCTGACACCGCCGGGCTCGGGGAGGGCGCAGCGCTGACACCGCCGGGCTCGGGGAGGGCGCAGCGCTGACACCGCCGGGCTCGGGGAGGGCGCAGCACTGACCCGCCGGGCTCGGGGAGGGCGCAGCGCTGACACCACCGGGCTCAGGGAGGGCGCAGCGCTGACCCGCCGGGCTCGGGGAGGGCACAGCGCTGACCCGCCGGGCTCGGGGAGGGCGCAGCGCTGACACCACCGGGCTCGGGGAGGGCACAGCACTGACCCGCCGGGCTCGGGGAGGGCGCAGCGCTGACACCACCAGGCTCGGGGAGGGCGCAGCGCTGACCCGCCGGGCTCGGGGAGGGCGCAGCACTGACACCACCGGGCTCGGGGAGGGCGCAGCGCTGACACCACCGGGCTCGGGGAGGGCGCAGCACTGACCAGCCGGGCTCGGGGAGGGCGCAGCGCTGACACCACCGGGCTCGGGGAGGGCGCAGCGCTGACACCGCCGGGCTCGGGGAGGGCGCAGCGCTGACACCGCCGGGCTCGGGGAGGGCGCAGCGCTGACACCACCGGGCTCGGGGAGGGCGCAGCACTGACCCGCCGGGCTCGGGGAGGGCGCAGCGCTGACACCACCGGGCTCAGGGAGGGCGCAGCGCTGACACCGCCGGGCTCGGGGAGGGCACAGCGCTGACACCGCCGGGCTCGGGGAGGGCACAGCACTGACCCGCCGGGCTCGGGGAGGGCGCAGCGCTGACACCACCGGGCTCGGGGAGGGCGCAGCGCTGACACCACCGGGCTCGGGGAGGGCGCAGCGCTGACACCACCGGGCTCGGGGAGGGCGCAGCGCTGACACCACCGGGCTCGGGGAGGGCGCAGCGCTGACACCACCGGGCTCGGGGAGGGCACAGCACTGACCCGCCGGGCTCGGGGAGGGCACAGCACTGACACCACCGGGCTCGGGGAGGGCGGTTTTGAGGCCATAGAGGGATTTCAACATGAAGATGAGAATTTTAAAATCAAGGTGTTGGTGGACCAGGAGCCATTGTAGGTCAGCAAGCACAGGGGTGATGTGTGAACAAGACGTGCTGTGAACTAGGATACGTGCAGCAGAGTTTTGGATGAGCTCAAGTATATTGAGGGTGGAAGATGGGAGGATGGCCAGGAGAGCGTTGGAATAGTCGAGTCTGGAGCTAACAAAAGCACGGATGAGGCTTTCAGCAGCAGATGAGCTGAGGCAGGGACAGAGACGGGCAATGTTGGAGGTGGAAGTCGGTGGTCTTTGTGATGGAGAAGATAATGGGGTTGGACGCTCAGCTCAGGGTCTGTTATGAAGGTTACGACAGTCTGTTTCAGCCTAAGACAATGGCCAGGGAGGGGGGTGGAATCAGTAGCGAGGGACCGGAGTTTGTGGCGGGGACAGAAGGCAATGTCTTTGGTCGTCCCAATGTTTGGAGGAATTTGCAGTTCATCCAAGACTAGATGTTGGCGAAGGATGGTGTGGCTAACTGTCTTTAAAAACTACTGAAATAAAGATGGGGAGGGACAGCGCACCATGGCCACAGTCAGAGGGTTTCACTTTAGACTTTGATTCGAGCTGAAACCTGAGAGGATCAAACATGGAGTTGTGGGAAAGATGGCAGACTGGTATGGGGCCAACAAGCAGCAGCACTGCCTTCTACTCCACAGCTGCAGATAATGCACAAGTGTCCTTTGGAATACAGGCGATAACTGTTGGGAATTGCAGGCAACACAAACTGCACAGTGCCTCCTCTTCATTCCTACAGCTGCCCTGCCAGTTGGGTTATATGTATCTATGAATGCTGCTCATCCTCCTTCCATTGCTCCTTCTCTTCTTCATTCAAGAAAAAGAGATCATAAGATAACTATTGATGAGCAAGGCTGTTTGGCTCACCTTGAATCAAGTATTGATCCTGCTTTGAGTGAAGAATGATTTCTTGATATCAGTCCTATGGTTGAATTTATGTTGTTTCCTCCCAGTGATCCTCCTTGTGGCTTTTCTCTGCACTGGCCACAGCACATCAGTAGCTCCCCTCTTACCTCAGTGACCAGCACTGCACAAGGGAGTCAAGGTCTGGTCTGAGCAGCTGACTGTTCACAGCTTCCTCTGACATAAAGGCCTGGACTTTCCTTATGAAAACCACCCACTTTTGGGTGGTGGTCTGGCAAGTGAGGTGGGGCAGGGCACCTCAGCCAAAACTCTGCACCAGAACTGGCCACCTCAATTTCTGCCATGATTTCCCTCCCATGACCCCTCTGTGGCCCTGATAGTTCTGCTGACAGTGCACCCACCAGAATCAAATGAACAGGAGGAGGGGATTTGCTAAATTCAAACACATGGGTGGGTAGTAACTTTTGCCACTACAGAAGTGACAACATCTGCTATAATTTTAAATCTGAGATAGATACCTTTTTGCCAACCAAAGGTATCAAGGGATATTGGCCAAAGGCAGGTATATGGAGTTAGATCACAAATCAGCCATGATCTTATCAAATGGCAGAACGGGCTCGAGGGGTTGAATGGCCTACTCCTGTTCCTATGTTCCTCCTCCTAATGTTTGGCTGGCGGCTACATTATTCACCTGGACTGCCACAGGAACCTAGGATTAGGAGTAGGCCATTGAACCCCACGAGCCTGTTCCTTCATTCAATTAGATCATCGAGCCATTCCGTCAATCACAACAACATTTCTGCAGCTACCGATCTGCTCAAT